>NC_060126.1:95223442-95526472 GCF_021461395.2 Schistocerca americana
ACTTGGAAAGTGTTGTCTGCGTCGCTTTCACACGCCTGTATTTAATTGCGTATCATCTCCTACAGCTCTCAGCTTGACTTGTCTCGACTTTGCTCGACTGACGCTACGCTGACGCTTGCAGGCAGCGATATTTACCACGATCGACTCGACATGCAGCTGCGAGATGCACAGGAGCAACAAAGCACTCCACGGTGCGGCGACATACGAAATCCACTGCCCAGCTACGCGTCGGCAACTAACAAAACGCCGACCCTGCCAGGATTCGAACCTGGAATCTTCTGATCCGCAGTCAGACGCGTTATCCGTTGCGCCACAGGGCCAGTGGCAGCATTTCTTTCTACGAGACAAGTGCAATTCGCTAAGAAACGTGTTCTCCATGGCTGAGCAAGCTCCCAAGGAAGGTACCTTTCGTGCAGCTGCGTGGCCGCAGTGCGCCTGCAGAGCTTAGAGCTTGCCACGCATCTGCTCTCGCTGTTCGACAGGTAGCAGAAGGCAAGGCGCGCGTTTTCCCACGTTTTCTCGACGACGAGAGCCGGTTGATGTGCATGTAAGCGTAGCATATGAAACAAGAATAGCACGAAGCATTGGTAGTCAGGTGCCAAAGTCGCAGTATGGCATCAGGTGGCGATCGTATGTTTCTGTGGCCACCACTGGTTTGCAGCAAAGTGAATACCGCTAACTGAAAGCACTCTGTTGTAGCCCCAGTGGCGCAATTGGTTAGCGCACGGTACTTATAAGGCAGTAGCCGTGAGCAATGCCGGGGTTGTGAGTTCGAGCCTCACCTGGGGCATACTTTTATTTCTTAGCAGCTGTCTCTGACAGCAACAGGAGGCTAGGTTTGAGATGTATCAGCTATTTGAGTAACATAATTGTGCATTCGAGACGCTAGCTGCGTCTTCCTCGGTAGTATAGTGGTTAGTATCCCCGCCTGTCACGCGGGAGACCGGGGTTCGATTCCCCGCCGGGGAGGCACATCCGATTTGTAATTGCTGCTCTATCACTCGCCGAACTTAGTGTAGGTCGTTTGCGGCTACTAGCACCATATCTCTCGCACACAGGCACCTGTCTACAGCGCATCCTCGGTAGTATAGTGGTTAGTATCCCCGCCTGTCACGCGGGAGACCGGGGTTCGATTCCCCGCCGGGGAGATGCGATTTTTATCTCACAACCCTGTTCGAGTGTTGCGCGTATGTGGGTCGTAAGAGCATTAACTTTGCGATCGTGGAGTGTAGTTGGCGCAAAATCTTAAAAAATGCTACAACTTAGGAAGTGGTTCTCGCATTCTTCACATTTCAGAATTGCGGGGTATGCTGTTAACGCTGTATCAAAGCACCCCAGCCGACGCTGTGGGCGTAATAATCGAGCTCGGCACAGTCCGCAAAAGAAATAATTTTAGCAGAGCGTGGTTTCGATCCACGGACCTCTGGGTTATGGGCCCAGCACGCTTCCACTGCGCCACTCTGCTGCCTGGGGTTGCGCCGGCTCTTCGCCACGTGACGTGGGACACTTGGAAAGTGTTGTCTGCGTCGCTTTCACACGCCTGTATTTAATTGCGTATCATCTCCTACAGCTCTCAGCTTGACTTGTCTCGACTTTGCTCGACTGACGCTACGCTGACGCTTGCAGGCAGCGATATTTACCACGATCGACTCGACATGCAGCTGCGAGATGCACAGGAGCAACAAAGCACTCCACGGTGCGGCGACATACGAAATCCACTGCCCAGCTACGCGTCGGCAACTAACAAAACGCCGACCCTGCCAGGATTCGAACCTGGAATCTTCTGATCCGTAGTCAGACGCGTTATCCGTTGCGCCACAGGGCCAGTGGCAGCATTTCTTTCTACGAGACAAGTGCAATTCGCTAAGAAACGTGTTCTCCATGGCTGAGCAAGCTCCCAAGGAAGGTACCTTTCGTGCAGCTGCGTGGCCGCAGTGCGCCTGCAGAGCTTAGAGCTTGCCACGCATCTGCTCTCGCTGTTCGACAGGTAGCAGAAGGCAAGGCGCGCGTTTTCCCACGTTTTCTCGACGACGAGAGCCGGTTGATGTGCATGTAAGCGTAGCATATGAAACAAGAATAGCACGAAGCATTGGTAGTCAGGTGCCAAAGTCGCAGTATGGCATCAGGTGGCGATCGTATGTTTCTGTGGCCACCACTGGTTTGCAGCAAAGTGAATACCGCTAACTGAAAGCACTCTGTTGTAGCCCCAGTGGCGCAATTGGTTAGCGCACGGTACTTATAAGGCAGTAGCCGTGAGCAATGCCGGGGTTGTGAGTTCGAGCCTCACCTGGGGCATACTTTTATTTCTTAGCAGCTGTCTCTGACAGCAACAGGAGGCTAGGTTTGAGATGTATCAGCTATTTGAGTAACATAATTGTGCATTCGAGACGCTAGCTGCGTCTTCCTCGGTAGTATAGTGGTTAGTATCCCCGCCTGTCACGCGGGAGACCGGGGTTCGATTCCCCGCCGGGGAGGCACATCCGATTTGTAATTGCTGCTCTATCACTCGCCGAACTTAGTGTAGGTCGTTTGCGGCTACTAGCACCATATCTCTCGCACACAGGCACCTGTCTACAGCGCATCCTCGGTAGTATAGTGGTTAGTATCCCCGCCTGTCACGCGGGAGACCGGGGTTCGATTCCCCGCCAGGGAGATGCGATTTTTATCTCACAACCCTGTTCGAGTGTTGCGCGTATGTGGGTCGTAAGAGCATTAACTTTGCGATCGTGGAGTGTAGTTGGCGCAAAATCTTAAAAAATGCTACAACTTAGGAAGTGGTTCTCGCATTCTTCACATTTCAGAATTGCGGGGTATGCTGTTAACGCTGTATCAAAGCACCCCAGCCGACGCTGTGGGCGTAATAATCGAGCTCGGCACAGTCCGCAAAAGAAATAATTTTAGCAGAGCGTGGTTTCGATCCACGGACCTCTGGGTTATGTGCCCAGCACGCTTCCACTGCGCCACTCTGCTGCCTGGGGTTGCGCCGGCTCTTCGCCACGTGACGTGGGACACTTGGAAAGTGTTGTCTGCGTCGCTTTCACACGCCTGTATTTAATTGCGTATCATCTCCTACAGCTCTCAGCTTGACTTGTCTCGACTTTGCTCGACTGACGCTACGCTGACGCTTGCAGGCAGCGATATTTACCACGATCGACTCGACATGCAGCTGCGAGATGCACAGGAGCAACAAAGCACTCCACGGTGCGGCGACATACGAAATCCACTGCCCAGCTACGCGTCGGCAACTAACAAAACGCCGACCCTGCCAGGATTCGAACCTGGAATCTTCTGATCCGTAGTCAGACGCGTTATCCGTTGCGCCACAGGGCCAGTGGCAGCATTTCTTTCTACGAGACAAGTGCAATTCGCTAAGAAACGTGTTCTCCATGGCTGAGCAAGCTCCCAAGGAAGGTACCTTTCGTGCAGCTGCGTGGCCGCAGTGCGCCTGCAGAGCTTAGAGCTTGCCACGCATCTGCTCTCGCTGTTCGACAGGTAGCAGAAGGCAAGGCGCGCGTTTTCCCACGTTTTCTCGACGACGAGAGCCGGTTGATGTGCATGTAAGCGTAGCATATGAAACAAGAATAGCACGAAGCATTGGTAGTCAGGTGCCAAAGTCGCAGTATGGCATCAGGTGGCGATCGTATGTTTCTGTGGCCACCACTGGTTTGCAGCAAAGTGAATACCGCTAACTGAAAGCACTCTGTTGTAGCCCCAGTGGCGCAATTGGTTAGCGCACGGTACTTATAAGGCAGTAGCCGTGAGCAATGCCGGGGTTGTGAGTTCGAGCCTCACCTGGGGCATACTTTTATTTCTTAGCAGCTGTCTCTGACAGCAACAGGAGGCTAGGTTTGAGATGTATCAGCTATTTGAGTAACATAATTGTGCATTCGAGACGCTAGCTGCGTCTTCCTCGGTAGTATAGTGGTTAGTATCCCCGCCTGTCACGCGGGAGACCGGGGTTCGATTCCCCGCCGGGGAGGCACATCCGATTTGTAATTGCTGCTCTATCACTCGCCGAACTTAGTGTAGGTCGTTTGCGGCTACTAGCACCATATCTCTCGCACACAGGCACCTGTCTACAGCGCATCCTCGGTAGTATAGTGGTTAGTATCCCCGCCTGTCACGCGGGAGACCGGGGTTCGATTCCCCGCCAGGGAGATGCGATTTTTATCTCACAACCCTGTTCGAGTGTTGCGCGTATGTGGGTCGTAAGAGCATTAACTTTGCGATCGTGGAGTGTAGTTGGCGCAAAATCTTAAAAAATGCTACAACTTAGGAAGTGGTTCTCGCATTCTTCACATTTCAGAATTGCGGGGTATGCTGTTAACGCTGTATCAAAGCACCCCAGCCGACGCTGTGGGCGTAATAATCGAGCTCGGCACAGTCCGCAAAAGAAATAATTTTAGCAGAGCGTGGTTTCGATCCACGGACCTCTATGTTATGGGCCCAGCACGCTTCCACTGCGCCACTCTGCTGCCTGGGGTTGCGCCGGCTCTTCGCCACGTGACGTGGGACACTTGGAAAGTGTTGTCTGCGTCGCTTTCACACGCCTGTATTTAATTGCGTATCATCTCCTACAGCTCTCAGCTTGACTTGTCTCGACTTTGCTCGACTGACGCTACGCTGACGCTTGCAGGCAGCGATATTTACCACGATCGACTCGACATGCAGCTGCGAGATGCACAGGAGCAACAAAGCACTCCACGGTGCGGCGACATACGAAATCCACTGCCCAGCTACGCGTCGGCAACTAACAAAACGCCGACCCTGCCAGGATTCGAACCTGGAATCTTCTGATCCGTAGTCAGACGCGTTATCCGTTGCGCCACAGGGCCAGTGGCAGCATTTCTTTCTACGAGACAAGTGCAATTCGCTAAGAAACGTGTTCTCCATGGCTGAGCAAGCTCCCAAGGAAGGTACCTTTCGTGCAGCTGCGTGGCCGCAGTGCGCCTGCAGAGCTTAGAGCTTGCCACGCATCTGCTCTCGCTGTTCGACAGGTAGCAGAAGGCAAGGCGCGCGTTTTCCCACGTTTTCTCGACGACGAGAGCCGGTTGATGTGCATGTAAGCGTAGCATATGAAACAAGAATAGCACGAAGCATTGGTAGTCAGGTGCCAAAGTCGCAGTATGGCATCAGGTGGCGATCGTATGTTTCTGTGGCCACCACTGGTTTGCAGCAAAGTGAATACCGCTAACTGAAAGCACTCTGTTGTAGCCCCAGTGGCGCAATTGGTTAGCGCACGGTACTTATAAGGCAGTAGCCGTGAGCAATGCCGGGGTTGTGAGTTCGAGCCTCACCTGGGGCATACTTTTATTTCTTAGCAGCTGTCTCTGACAGCAACAGGAGGCTAGGTTTGAGATGTATCAGCTATTTGAGTAACATAATTGTGCATTCGAGACGCTAGCTGCGTCTTCCTCGGTAGTATAGTGGTTAGTATCCCCGCCTGTCACGCGGGAGACCGGGGTTCGATTCCCCGCCGGGGAGGCACATCCGATTTGTAATTGCTGCTCTATCACTCGCCGAACTTAGTGTAGGTCGTTTGCGGCTACTAGCACCATATCTCTCGCACACAGGCACCTGTCTACAGCGCATCCTCGGTAGTATAGTGGTTAGTATCCCCGCCTGTCACGCGGGAGACCGGGGTTCGATTCCCCGCCGGGGAGATGCGATTTTTATCTCACAACCCTGTTCGAGTGTTGCGCGTATGTGGGTCGTAAGAGCATTAACTTTGCGATCGTGGAGTGTAGTTGGCGCAAAATCTTAAAAAATGCTACAACTTAGGAAGTGGTTCTCGCATTCTTCACATTTCAGAATTGCGGGGTATGCTGTTAACGCTGTATCAAAGCACCCCAGCCGACGCTGTGGGCGTAATAATCGAGCTCGGCACAGTCCGCAAAAGAAATAATTTTAGCAGAGCGTGGTTTCGATCCACGGACCTCTGGGTTATGGGCCCAGCACGCTTCCACTGCGCCACTCTGCTGCCTGGGGTTGCGCCGGCTCTTCGCCACGTGACGTGGGACACTTGGAAAGTGTTGTCTGCGTCGCTTTCACACGCCTGTATTTAATTGCGTATCATCTCCTACAGCTCTCAGCTTGACTTGTCTCGACTTTGCTCGACTGACGCTACGCTGACGCTTGCAGGCAGCGATATTTACCACGATCGACTCGACATGCAGCTGCGAGATGCACAGGAGCAACAAAGCACTCCACGGTGCGGCGACATACGAAATCCACTGCCCAGCTACGCGTCGGCAACTAACAAAACGCCGACCCTGCCAGGATTCGAACCTGGAATCTTCTGATCCGTAGTCAGACGCGTTATCCGTTGCGCCACAGGGCCAGTGGCAGCATTTCTTTCTACGAGACAAGTGCAATTCGCTAAGAAACGTGTTCTCCATGGCTGAGCAAGCTCCCAAGGAAGGTACCTTTCGTGCAGCTGCGTGGCCGCAGTGCGCCTGCAGAGCTTAGAGCTTGCCACGCATCTGCTCTCGCTGTTCGACAGGTAGCAGAAGGCAAGGCGCGCGTTTTCCCACGTTTTCTCGACGACGAGAGCCGGTTGATGTGCATGTAAGCGTAGCATATGAAACAAGAATAGCACGAAGCATTGGTAGTCAGGTGCCAAAGTCGCAGTATGGCATCAGGTGGCGATCGTATGTTTCTGTGGCCACCACTGGTTTGCAGCAAAGTGAATACCGCTAACTGAAAGCACTCTGTTGTAGCCCCAGTGGCGCAATTGGTTAGCGCACGGTACTTATAAGGCAGTAGCCGTGAGCAATGCCGGGGTTGTGAGTTCGAGCCTCACCTGGGGCATACTTTTATTTCTTAGCAGCTGTCTCTGACAGCAACAGGAGGCTAGGTTTGAGATGTATCAGCTATTTGAGTAACATAATTGTGCATTCGAGACGCTAGCTGCGTCTTCCTCGGTAGTATAGTGGTTAGTATCCCCGCCTGTCACGCGGGAGACCGGGGTTCGATTCCCCGCCGGGGAGGCACATCCGATTTGTAATTGCTGCTCTATCACTCGCCGAACTTAGTGTAGGTCGTTTGCGGCTACTAGCACCATATCTCTCGCACACAGGCACCTGTCTACAGCGCATCCTCGGTAGTATAGTGGTTAGTATCCCCGCCTGTCACGCGGGAGACCGGGGTTCGATTCCCCGCCGGGGAGATGCGATTTTTATCTCACAACCCTGTTCGAGTGTTGCGCGTATGTGGGTCGTAAGAGCATTAACTTTGCGATCGTGGAGTGTAGTTGGCGCAAAATCTTAAAAAATGCTACAACTTAGGAAGTGGTTCTCGCATTCTTCACATTTCAGAATTGCGGGGTATGCTGTTAACGCTGTATCAAAGCACCCCAGCCGACGCTGTGGGCGTAATAATCGAGCTCGGCACAGTCCGCAAAAGAAATAATTTTAGCAGAGCGTGGTTTCGATCCACGGACCTCTGGGTTATGGGCCCAGCACGCTTCCACTGCGCCACTCTGCTGCCTGGGGTTGCGCCGGCTCTTCGCCACGTGACGTGGGACACTTGGAAAGTGTTGTCTGCGTCGCTTTCACACGCCTGTATTTAATTGCGTATCATCTCCTACAGCTCTCAGCTTGACTTGTCTCGACTTTGCTCGACTGACGCTACGCTGACGCTTGCAGGCAGCGATATTTACCACGATCGACTCGACATGCAGCTGCGAGATGCACAGGAGCAACAAAGCACTCCACGGTGCGGCGACATACGAAATCCACTGCCCAGCTACGCGTCGGCAACTAACAAAACGCCGACCCTGCCAGGATTCGAACCTGGAATCTTCTGATCCGTAGTCAGACGCGTTATCCGTTGCGCCACAGGGCCAGTGGCAACATTTCTTTCTACGAGACAAGTGCAATTCGCTAAGAAACGTGTTCTCCATGGCTGAGCAAGCTCCCAAGGAAGGTACCTTTCGTGCAGCTGCGTGGCCGCAGTGCGCCTGCAGAGCTTAGAGCTTGCCACGCATCTGCTCTCGCTGTTCGACAGGTAGCAGAAGGCAAGGCGCGCGTTTTCCCACGTTTTCTCGACGACGAGAGCCGGTTGATGTGCATGTAAGCGTAGCATATGAAACAAGAATAGCACGAAGCATTGGTAGTCAGGTGCCAAAGTCGCAGTATGGCATCAGGTGGCGATCGTATGTTTCTGTGGCCACCACTGGTTTGCAGCAAAGTGAATACCGCTAACTGAAAGCACTCTGTTGTAGCCCCAGTGGCGCAATTGGTTAGCGCACGGTACTTATAAGGCAGTAGCCGTGAGCAATGCCGGGGTTGTGAGTTCGAGCCTCACCTGGGGCATACTTTTATTTCTTAGCAGCTGTCTCTGACAGCAACAGGAGGCTAGGTTTGAGATGTATCAGCTATTTGAGTAACATAATTGTGCATTCGAGACGCTAGCTGCGTCTTCCTCGGTAGTATAGTGGTTAGTATCCCCGCCTGTCACGCGGGAGACCGGGGTTCGATTCCCCGCCGGGGAGGCACATCCGATTTGTAATTGCTGCTCTATCACTCGCCGAACTTAGTGTAGGTCGTTTGCGGCTACTAGCACCATATCTCTCGCACACAGGCACCTGTCTACAGCGCATCCTCGGTAGTATAGTGGTTAGTATCCCCGCCTGTCACGCGGGAGACCGGGGTTCGATTCCCCGCCGGGGAGATGCGATTTTTATCTCACAACCCTGTTCGAGTGTTGCGCGTATGTGGGTCGTAAGAGCATTAACTTTGCGATCGTGGAGTGTAGTTGGCGCAAAATCTTAAAAAATGCTACAACTTAGGAAGTGGTTCTCGCATTCTTCACATTTCAGAATTGCGGGGTATGCTGTTAACGCTGTATCAAAGCACCCCAGCCGACGCTGTGGGCGTAATAATCGAGCTCGGCACAGTCCGCAAAAGAAATAATTTTAGCAGAGCGTGGTTTCGATCCACGGACCTCTGGGTTATGGGCCCAGCACGCTTCCACTGCGCCACTCTGCTGCCTGGGGTTGCGCCGGCTCTTCGCCACGTGACGTGGGACACTTGGAAAGTGTTGTCTGCGTCGCTTTCACACGCCTGTATTTAATTGCGTATCATCTCCTACAGCTCTCAGCTTGACTTGTCTCGACTTTGCTCGACTGACGCTACGCTGACGCTTGCAGGCAGCGATATTTACCACGATCGACTCGACATGCAGCTGCGAGATGCACAGGAGCAACAAAGCACTCCACGGTGCGGCGACATACGAAATCCACTGCCCAGCTACGCGTCGGCAACTAACAAAACGCCGACCCTGCCAGGATTCGAACCTGGAATCTTCTGATCCGTAGTCAGACGCGTTATCCGTTGCGCCACAGGGCCAGTGGCAGCATTTCTTTCTACGAGACAAGTGCAATTCGCTAAGAAACGTGTTCTCCATGGCTGAGCAAGCTCCCAAGGAAGGTACCTTTCGTGCAGCTGCGTGGCCGCAGTGCGCCTGCAGAGCTTAGAGCTTGCCACGCATCTGCTCTCGCTGTTCGACAGGTAGCAGAAGGCAAGGCGCGCGTTTTCCCACGTTTTCTCGACGACGAGAGCCGGTTGATGTGCATGTAAGCGTAGCATATGAAACAAGAATAGCACGAAGCATTGGTAGTCAGGTGCCAAAGTCGCAGTATGGCATCAGGTGGCGATCGTATGTTTCTGTGGCCACCACTGGTTTGCAGCAAAGTGAATACCGCTAACTGAAAGCACTCTGTTGTAGCCCCAGTGGCGCAATTGGTTAGCGCACGGTACTTATAAGGCAGTAGCCGTGAGCAATGCCGGGGTTGTGAGTTCGAGCCTCACCTGGGGCATACTTTTATTTCTTAGCAGCTGTCTCTGACAGCAACAGGAGGCTAGGTTTGAGATGTATCAGCTATTTGAGTAACATAATTGTGCATTCGAGACGCTAGCTGCGTCTTCCTCGGTAGTATAGTGGTTAGTATCCCCGCCTGTCACGCGGGAGACCGGGGTTCGATTCCCCGCCGGGGAGGCACATCCGATTTGTAATTGCTGCTCTATCACTCGCCGAACTTAGTGTAGGTCGTTTGCGGCTACTAGCACCATATCTCTCGCACACAGGCACCTGTCTACAGCGCATCCTCGGTAGTATAGTGGTTAGTATCCCCGCCTGTCACGCGGGAGACCGGGGTTCGATTCCCCGCCAGGGAGATGCGATTTTTATCTCACAACCCTGTTCGAGTGTTGCGCGTATGTGGGTCGTAAGAGCATTAACTTTGCGATCGTGGAGTGTAGTTGGCGCAAAATCTTAAAAAATGCTACAACTTAGGAAGTGGTTCTCGCATTCTTCACATTTCAGAATTGCGGGGTATGCTGTTAACGCTGTATCAAAGCACCCCAGCCGACGCTGTGGGCGTAATAATCGAGCTCGGCACAGTCCGCAAAAGAAATAATTTTAGCAGAGCGTGGTTTCGATCCACGGACCTCTATGTTATGGGCCCAGCACGCTTCCACTGCGCCACTCTGCTGCCTGGGGTTGCGCCGGCTCTTCGCCACGTGACGTGGGACACTTGGAAAGTGTTGTCTGCGTCGCTTTCACACGCCTGTATTTAATTGCGTATCATCTCCTACAGCTCTCAGCTTGACTTGTCTCGACTTTGCTCGACTGACGCTACGCTGACGCTTGCAGGCAGCGATATTTACCACGATCGACTCGACATGCAGCTGCGAGATGCACAGGAGCAACAAAGCACTCCACGGTGCGGCGACATACGAAATCCACTGCCCAGCTACGCGTCGGCAACTAACAAAACGCCGACCCTGCCAGGATTCGAACCTGGAATCTTCTGATCCGTAGTCAGACGCGTTATCCGTTGCGCCACAGGGCCAGTGGCAGCATTTCTTTCTACGAGACAAGTGCAATTCGCTAAGAAACGTGTTCTCCATGGCTGAGCAAGCTCCCAAGGAAGGTACCTTTCGTGCAGCTGCGTGGCCGCAGTGCGCCTGCAGAGCTTAGAGCTTGCCACGCATCTGCTCTCGCTGTTCGACAGGTAGCAGAAGGCAAGGCGCGCGTTTTCCCACGTTTTCTCGACGACGAGAGCCGGTTGATGTGCATGTAAGCGTAGCATATGAAACAAGAATAGCACGAAGCATTGGTAGTCAGGTGCCAAAGTCGCAGTATGGCATCAGGTGGCGATCGTATGTTTCTGTGGCCACCACTGGTTTGCAGCAAAGTGAATACCGCTAACTGAAAGCACTCTGTTGTAGCCCCAGTGGCGCAATTGGTTAGCGCACGGTACTTATAAGGCAGTAGCCGTGAGCAATGCCGGGGTTGTGAGTTCGAGCCTCACCTGGGGCATACTTTTATTTCTTAGCAGCTGTCTCTGACAGCAACAGGAGGCTAGGTTTGAGATGTATCAGCTATTTGAGTAACATAATTGTGCATTCGAGACGCTAGCTGCGTCTTCCTCGGTAGTATAGTGGTTAGTATCCCCGCCTGTCACGCGGGAGACCGGGGTTCGATTCCCCGCCGGGGAGGCACATCCGATTTGTAATTGCTGCTCTATCACTCGCCGAACTTAGTGTAGGTCGTTTGCGGCTACTAGCACCATATCTCTCGCACACAGGCACCTGTCTACAGCGCATCCTCGGTAGTATAGTGGTTAGTATCCCCGCCTGTCACGCGGGAGACCGGGGTTCGATTCCCCGCCGGGGAGATGCGATTTTTATCTCACAACCCTGTTCGAGTGTTGCGCGTATGTGGGTCGTAAGAGCATTAACTTTGCGATCGTGGAGTGTAGTTGGCGCAAAATCTTAAAAAATGCTACAACTTAGGAAGTGGTTCTCGCATTCTTCACATTTCAGAATTGCGGGGTATGCTGTTAACGCTGTATCAAAGCACCCCAGCCGACGCTGTGGGCGTAATAATCGAGCTCGGCACAGTCCGCAAAAGAAATAATTTTAGCAGAGCGTGGTTTCGATCCACGGACCTCTGGGTTATGGGCCCAGCACGCTTCCACTGCGCCACTCTGCTGCCTGGGGTTGCGCCGGCTCTTCGCCACGTGACGTGGGACACTTGGAAAGTGTTGTCTGCGTCGCTTTCACACGCCTGTATTTAATTGCGTATCATCTCCTACAGCTCTCAGCTTGACTTGTCTCGACTTTGCTCGACTGACGCTACGCTGACGCTTGCAGGCAGCGATATTTACCACGATCGACTCGACATGCAGCTGCGAGATGCACAGGAGCAACAAAGCACTCCACGGTGCGGCGACATACGAAATCCACTGCCCAGCTACGCGTCGGCAACTAACAAAACGCCGACCCTGCCAGGATTCGAACCTGGAATCTTCTGATCCGTAGTCAGACGCGTTATCCGTTGCGCCACAGGGCCAGTGGCAGCATTTCTTTCTACGAGACAAGTGCAATTCGCTAAGAAACGTGTTCTCCATGGCTGAGCAAGCTCCCAAGGAAGGTACCTTTCGTGCAGCTGCGTGGCCGCAGTGCGCCTGCAGAGCTTAGAGCTTGCCACGCATCTGCTCTCGCTGTTCGACAGGTAGCAGAAGGCAAGGCGCGCGTTTTCCCACGTTTTCTCGACGACGAGAGCCGGTTGATGTGCATGTAAGCGTAGCATATGAAACAAGAATAGCACGAAGCATTGGTAGTCAGGTGCCAAAGTCGCAGTATGGCATCAGGTGGCGATCGTATGTTTCTGTGGCCACCACTGGTTTGCAGCAAAGTGAATACCGCTAACTGAAAGCACTCTGTTGTAGCCCCAGTGGCGCAATTGGTTAGCGCACGGTACTTATAAGGCAGTAGCCGTGAGCAATGCCGGGGTTGTGAGTTCGAGCCTCACCTGGGGCATACTTTTATTTCTTAGCAGCTGTCTCTGACAGCAACAGGAGGCTAGGTTTGAGATGTATCAGCTATTTGAGTAACATAATTGTGCATTCGAGACGCTAGCTGCGTCTTCCTCGGTAGTATAGTGGTTAGTATCCCCGCCTGTCACGCGGGAGACCGGGGTTCGATTCCCCGCCGGGGAGGCACATCCGATTTGTAATTGCTGCTCTATCACTCGCCGAACTTAGTGTAGGTCGTTTGCGGCTACTAGCACCATATCTCTCGCACACAGGCACCTGTCTACAGCGCATCCTCGGTAGTATAGTGGTTAGTATCCCCGCCTGTCACGCGGGAGACCGGGGTTCGATTCCCCGCCGGGGAGATGCGATTTTTATCTCACAACCCTGTTCGAGTGTTGCGCGTATGTGGGTCGTAAGAGCATTAACTTTGCGATCGTGGAGTGTAGTTGGCGCAAAATCTTAAAAAATGCTACAACTTAGGAAGTGGTTCTCGCATTCTTCACATTTCAGAATTGCGGGGTATGCTGTTAACGCTGTATCAAAGCACCCCAGCCGACGCTGTGGGCGTAATAATCGAGCTCGGCACAGTCCGCAAAAGAAATAATTTTAGCAGAGCGTGGTTTCGATCCACGGACCTCTGGGTTATGGGCCCAGCACGCTTCCACTGCGCCACTCTGCTGCCTGGGGTTGCGCCGGCTCTTCGCCACGTGACGTGGGACACTTGGAAAGTGTTGTCTGCGTCGCTTTCACACGCCTGTATTTAATTGCGTATCATCTCCTACAGCTCTCAGCTTGACTTGTCTCGACTTTGCTCGACTGACGCTACGCTGACGCTTGCAGGCAGCGATATTTACCACGATCGACTCGACATGCAGCTGCGAGATGCACAGGAGCAACAAAGCACTCCACGGTGCGGCGACATACGAA
This sequence comes from Schistocerca americana, assembly GCF_021461395.2. NCBI lineage: Eukaryota > Metazoa > Arthropoda > Insecta > Orthoptera > Acrididae > Schistocerca > Schistocerca americana. The sequence continues at coordinate 95,237,196 of NC_060126.1, forward strand.
ATCCACTGCCCAGCTACGCGTCGGCAACTAACAAAACGCCGACCCTGCCAGGATTCGAACCTGGAATCTTCTGATCCGTAGTCAGACGCGTTATCCGTTGCGCCACAGGGCCAGTGGCAACATTTCTTTCTACGAGACAAGTGCAATTCGCTAAGAAACGTGTTCTCCATGGCTGAGCAAGCTCCCAAGGAAGGTACCTTTCGTGCAGCTGCGTGGCCGCAGTGCGCCTGCAGAGCTTAGAGCTTGCCACGCATCTGCTCTCGCTGTTCGACAGGTAGCAGAAGGCAAGGCGCGCGTTTTCCCACGTTTTCTCGACGACGAGAGCCGGTTGATGTGCATGTAAGCGTAGCATATGAAACAAGAATAGCACGAAGCATTGGTAGTCAGGTGCCAAAGTCGCAGTATGGCATCAGGTGGCGATCGTATGTTTCTGTGGCCACCACTGGTTTGCAGCAAAGTGAATACCGCTAACTGAAAGCACTCTGTTGTAGCCCCAGTGGCGCAATTGGTTAGCGCACGGTACTTATAAGGCAGTAGCCGTGAGCAATGCCGGGGTTGTGAGTTCGAGCCTCACCTGGGGCATACTTTTATTTCTTAGCAGCTGTCTCTGACAGCAACAGGAGGCTAGGTTTGAGATGTATCAGCTATTTGAGTAACATAATTGTGCATTCGAGACGCTAGCTGCGTCTTCCTCGGTAGTATAGTGGTTAGTATCCCCGCCTGTCACGCGGGAGACCGGGGTTCGATTCCCCGCCGGGGAGGCACATCCGATTTGTAATTGCTGCTCTATCACTCGCCGAACTTAGTGTAGGTCGTTTGCGGCTACTAGCACCATATCTCTCGCACACAGGCACCTGTCTACAGCGCATCCTCGGTAGTATAGTGGTTAGTATCCCCGCCTGTCACGCGGGAGACCGGGGTTCGATTCCCCGCCGGGGAGATGCGATTTTTATCTCACAACCCTGTTCGAGTGTTGCGCGTATGTGGGTCGTAAGAGCATTAACTTTGCGATCGTGGAGTGTAGTTGGCGCAAAATCTTAAAAAATGCTACAACTTAGGAAGTGGTTCTCGCATTCTTCACATTTCAGAATTGCGGGGTATGCTGTTAACGCTGTATCAAAGCACCCCAGCCGACGCTGTGGGCGTAATAATCGAGCTCGGCACAGTCCGCAAAAGAAATAATTTTAGCAGAGCGTGGTTTCGATCCACGGACCTCTGGGTTATGGGCCCAGCACGCTTCCACTGCGCCACTCTGCTGCCTGGGGTTGCGCCGGCTCTTCGCCACGTGACGTGGGACACTTGGAAAGTGTTGTCTGCGTCGCTTTCACACGCCTGTATTTAATTGCGTATCATCTCCTACAGCTCTCAGCTTGACTTGTCTCGACTTTGCTCGACTGACGCTACGCTGACGCTTGCAGGCAGCGATATTTACCACGATCGACTCGACATGCAGCTGCGAGATGCACAGGAGCAACAAAGCACTCCACGGTGCGGCGACATACGAAATCCACTGCCCAGCTACGCGTCGGCAACTAACAAAACGCCGACCCTGCCAGGATTCGAACCTGGAATCTTCTGATCCGCAGTCAGACGCGTTATCCGTTGCGCCACAGGGCCAGTGGCAGCATTTCTTTCTACGAGACAAGTGCAATTCGCTAAGAAACGTGTTCTCCATGGCTGAGCAAGCTCCCAAGGAAGGTACCTTTCGTGCAGCTGCGTGGCCGCAGTGCGCCTGCAGAGCTTAGAGCTTGCCACGCATCTGCTCTCGCTGTTCGACAGGTAGCAGAAGGCAAGGCGCGCGTTTTCCCACGTTTTCTCGACGACGAGAGCCGGTTGATGTGCATGTAAGCGTAGCATATGAAACAAGAATAGCACGAAGCATTGGTAGTCAGGTGCCAAAGTCGCAGTATGGCATCAGGTGGCGATCGTATGTTTCTGTGGCCACCACTGGTTTGCAGCAAAGTGAATACCGCTAACTGAAAGCACTCTGTTGTAGCCCCAGTGGCGCAATTGGTTAGCGCACGGTACTTATAAGGCAGTAGCCGTGAGCAATGCCGGGGTTGTGAGTTCGAGCCTCACCTGGGGCATACTTTTATTTCTTAGCAGCTGTCTCTGACAGCAACAGGAGGCTAGGTTTGAGATGTATCAGCTATTTGAGTAACATAATTGTGCATTCGAGACGCTAGCTGCGTCTTCCTCGGTAGTATAGTGGTTAGTATCCCCGCCTGTCACGCGGGAGACCGGGGTTCGATTCCCCGCCGGGGAGGCACATCCGATTTGTAATTGCTGCTCTATCACTCGCCGAACTTAGTGTAGGTCGTTTGCGGCTACTAGCACCATATCTCTCGCACACAGGCACCTGTCTACAGCGCATCCTCGGTAGTATAGTGGTTAGTATCCCCGCCTGTCACGCGGGAGACCGGGGTTCGATTCCCCGCCGGGGAGATGCGATTTTTATCTCACAACCCTGTTCGAGTGTTGCGCGTATGTGGGTCGTAAGAGCATTAACTTTGCGATCGTGGAGTGTAGTTGGCGCAAAATCTTAAAAAATGCTACAACTTAGGAAGTGGTTCTCGCATTCTTCACATTTCAGAATTGCGGGGTATGCTGTTAACGCTGTATCAAAGCACCCCAGCCGACGCTGTGGGCGTAATAATCGAGCTCGGCACAGTCCGCAAAAGAAATAATTTTAGCAGAGCGTGGTTTCGATCCACGGACCTCTGGGTTATGGGCCCAGCACGCTTCCACTGCGCCACTCTGCTGCCTGGGGTTGCGCCGGCTCTTCGCCACGTGACGTGGGACACTTGGAAAGTGTTGTCTGCGTCGCTTTCACACGCCTGTATTTAATTGCGTATCATCTCCTACAGCTCTCAGCTTGACTTGTCTCGACTTTGCTCGACTGACGCTACGCTGACGCTTGCAGGCAGCGATATTTACCACGATCGACTCGACATGCAGCTGCGAGATGCACAGGAGCAACAAAGCACTCCACGGTGCGGCGACATACGAAATCCACTGCCCAGCTACGCGTCGGCAACTAACAAAACGCCGACCCTGCCAGGATTCGAACCTGGAATCTTCTGATCCGTAGTCAGACGCGTTATCCGTTGCGCCACAGGGCCAGTGGCAGCATTTCTTTCTACGAGACAAGTGCAATTCGCTAAGAAACGTGTTCTCCATGGCTGAGCAAGCTCCCAAGGAAGGTACCTTTCGTGCAGCTGCGTGGCCGCAGTGCGCCTGCAGAGCTTAGAGCTTGCCACGCATCTGCTCTCGCTGTTCGACAGGTAGCAGAAGGCAAGGCGCGCGTTTTCCCACGTTTTCTCGACGACGAGAGCCGGTTGATGTGCATGTAAGCGTAGCATATGAAACAAGAATAGCACGAAGCATTGGTAGTCAGGTGCCAAAGTCGCAGTATGGCATCAGGTGGCGATCGTATGTTTCTGTGGCCACCACTGGTTTGCAGCAAAGTGAATACCGCTAACTGAAAGCACTCTGTTGTAGCCCCAGTGGCGCAATTGGTTAGCGCACGGTACTTATAAGGCAGTAGCCGTGAGCAATGCCGGGGTTGTGAGTTCGAGCCTCACCTGGGGCATACTTTTATTTCTTAGCAGCTGTCTCTGACAGCAACAGGAGGCTAGGTTTGAGATGTATCAGCTATTTGAGTAACATAATTGTGCATTCGAGACGCTAGCTGCGTCTTCCTCGGTAGTATAGTGGTTAGTATCCCCGCCTGTCACGCGGGAGACCGGGGTTCGATTCCCCGCCGGGGAGGCACATCCGATTTGTAATTGCTGCTCTATCACTCGCCGAACTTAGTGTAGGTCGTTTGCGGCTACTAGCACCATATCTCTCGCACACAGGCACCTGTCTACAGCGCATCCTCGGTAGTATAGTGGTTAGTATCCCCGCCTGTCACGCGGGAGACCGGGGTTCGATTCCCCGCCAGGGAGATGCGATTTTTATCTCACAACCCTGTTCGAGTGTTGCGCGTATGTGGGTCGTAAGAGCATTAACTTTGCGATCGTGGAGTGTAGTTGGCGCAAAATCTTAAAAAATGCTACAACTTAGGAAGTGGTTCTCGCATTCTTCACATTTCAGAATTGCGGGGTATGCTGTTAACGCTGTATCAAAGCACCCCAGCCGACGCTGTGGGCGTAATAATCGAGCTCGGCACAGTCCGCAAAAGAAATAATTTTAGCAGAGCGTGGTTTCGATCCACGGACCTCTGGGTTATGTGCCCAGCACGCTTCCACTGCGCCACTCTGCTGCCTGGGGTTGCGCCGGCTCTTCGCCACGTGACGTGGGACACTTGGAAAGTGTTGTCTGCGTCGCTTTCACACGCCTGTATTTAATTGCGTATCATCTCCTACAGCTCTCAGCTTGACTTGTCTCGACTTTGCTCGACTGACGCTACGCTGACGCTTGCAGGCAGCGATATTTACCACGATCGACTCGACATGCAGCTGCGAGATGCACAGGAGCAACAAAGCACTCCACGGTGCGGCGACATACGAAATCCACTGCCCAGCTACGCGTCGGCAACTAACAAAACGCCGACCCTGCCAGGATTCGAACCTGGAATCTTCTGATCCGTAGTCAGACGCGTTATCCGTTGCGCCACAGGGCCAGTGGCAGCATTTCTTTCTACGAGACAAGTGCAATTCGCTAAGAAACGTGTTCTCCATGGCTGAGCAAGCTCCCAAGGAAGGTACCTTTCGTGCAGCTGCGTGGCCGCAGTGCGCCTGCAGAGCTTAGAGCTTGCCACGCATCTGCTCTCGCTGTTCGACAGGTAGCAGAAGGCAAGGCGCGCGTTTTCCCACGTTTTCTCGACGACGAGAGCCGGTTGATGTGCATGTAAGCGTAGCATATGAAACAAGAATAGCACGAAGCATTGGTAGTCAGGTGCCAAAGTCGCAGTATGGCATCAGGTGGCGATCGTATGTTTCTGTGGCCACCACTGGTTTGCAGCAAAGTGAATACCGCTAACTGAAAGCACTCTGTTGTAGCCCCAGTGGCGCAATTGGTTAGCGCACGGTACTTATAAGGCAGTAGCCGTGAGCAATGCCGGGGTTGTGAGTTCGAGCCTCACCTGGGGCATACTTTTATTTCTTAGCAGCTGTCTCTGACAGCAACAGGAGGCTAGGTTTGAGATGTATCAGCTATTTGAGTAACATAATTGTGCATTCGAGACGCTAGCTGCGTCTTCCTCGGTAGTATAGTGGTTAGTATCCCCGCCTGTCACGCGGGAGACCGGGGTTCGATTCCCCGCCGGGGAGGCACATCCGATTTGTAATTGCTGCTCTATCACTCGCCGAACTTAGTGTAGGTCGTTTGCGGCTACTAGCACCATATCTCTCGCACACAGGCACCTGTCTACAGCGCATCCTCGGTAGTATAGTGGTTAGTATCCCCGCCTGTCACGCGGGAGACCGGGGTTCGATTCCCCGCCAGGGAGATGCGATTTTTATCTCACAACCCTGTTCGAGTGTTGCGCGTATGTGGGTCGTAAGAGCATTAACTTTGCGATCGTGGAGTGTAGTTGGCGCAAAATCTTAAAAAATGCTACAACTTAGGAAGTGGTTCTCGCATTCTTCACATTTCAGAATTGCGGGGTATGCTGTTAACGCTGTATCAAAGCACCCCAGCCGACGCTGTGGGCGTAATAATCGAGCTCGGCACAGTCCGCAAAAGAAATAATTTTAGCAGAGCGTGGTTTCGATCCACGGACCTCTGGGTTATGGGCCCAGCACGCTTCCACTGCGCCACTCTGCTGCCTGGGGTTGCGCCGGCTCTTCGCCACGTGACGTGGGACACTTGGAAAGTGTTGTCTGCGTCGCTTTCACACGCCTGTATTTAATTGCGTATCATCTCCTACAGCTCTCAGCTTGACTTGTCTCGACTTTGCTCGACTGACGCTACGCTGACGCTTGCAGGCAGCGATATTTACCACGATCGACTCGACATGCAGCTGCGAGATGCACAGGAGCAACAAAGCACTCCACGGTGCGGCGACATACGAAATCCACTGCCCAGCTACGCGTCGGCAACTAACAAAACGCCGACCCTGCCAGGATTCGAACCTGGAATCTTCTGATCCGTAGTCAGACGCGTTATCCGTTGCGCCACAGGGCCAGTGGCAGCATTTCTTTCTACGAGACAAGTGCAATTCGCTAAGAAACGTGTTCTCCATGGCTGAGCAAGCTCCCAAGGAAGGTACCTTTCGTGCAGCTGCGTGGCCGCAGTGCGCCTGCAGAGCTTAGAGCTTGCCACGCATCTGCTCTCGCTGTTCGACAGGTAGCAGAAGGCAAGGCGCGCGTTTTCCCACGTTTTCTCGACGACGAGAGCCGGTTGATGTGCATGTAAGCGTAGCATATGAAACAAGAATAGCACGAAGCATTGGTAGTCAGGTGCCAAAGTCGCAGTATGGCATCAGGTGGCGATCGTATGTTTCTGTGGCCACCACTGGTTTGCAGCAAAGTGAATACCGCTAACTGAAAGCACTCTGTTGTAGCCCCAGTGGCGCAATTGGTTAGCGCACGGTACTTATAAGGCAGTAGCCGTGAGCAATGCCGGGGTTGTGAGTTCGAGCCTCACCTGGGGCATACTTTTATTTCTTAGCAGCTGTCTCTGACAGCAACAGGAGGCTAGGTTTGAGATGTATCAGCTATTTGAGTAACATAATTGTGCATTCGAGACGCTAGCTGCGTCTTCCTCGGTAGTATAGTGGTTAGTATCCCCGCCTGTCACGCGGGAGACCGGGGTTCGATTCCCCGCCGGGGAGGCACATCCGATTTGTAATTGCTGCTCTATCACTCGCCGAACTTAGTGTAGGTCGTTTGCGGCTACTAGCACCATATCTCTCGCACACAGGCACCTGTCTACAGCGCATCCTCGGTAGTATAGTGGTTAGTATCCCCGCCTGTCACGCGGGAGACCGGGGTTCGATTCCCCGCCGGGGAGATGCGATTTTTATCTCACAACCCTGTTCGAGTGTTGCGCGTATGTGGGTCGTAAGAGCATTAACTTTGCGATCGTGGAGTGTAGTTGGCGCAAAATCTTAAAAAATGCTACAACTTAGGAAGTGGTTCTCGCATTCTTCACATTTCAGAATTGCGGGGTATGCTGTTAACGCTGTATCAAAGCACCCCAGCCGACGCTGTGGGCGTAATAATCGAGCTCGGCACAGTCCGCAAAAGAAATAATTTTAGCAGAGCGTGGTTTCGATCCACGGACCTCTGGGTTATGGGCCCAGCACGCTTCCACTGCGCCACTCTGCTGCCTGGGGTTGCGCCGGCTCTTCGCCACGTGACGTGGGACACTTGGAAAGTGTTGTCTGCGTCGCTTTCACACGCCTGTATTTAATTGCGTATCATCTCCTACAGCTCTCAGCTTGACTTGTCTCGACTTTGCTCGACTGACGCTACGCTGACGCTTGCAGGCAGCGATATTTACCACGATCGACTCGACATGCAGCTGCGAGATGCACAGGAGCAACAAAGCACTCCACGGTGCGGCGACATACGAAATCCACTGCCCAGCTACGCGTCGGCAACTAACAAAACGCCGACCCTGCCAGGATTCGAACCTGGAATCTTCTGATCCGTAGTCAGACGCGTTATCCGTTGCGCCACAGGGCCAGTGGCAGCATTTCTTTCTACGAGACAAGTGCAATTCGCTAAGAAACGTGTTCTCCATGGCTGAGCAAGCTCCCAAGGAAGGTACCTTTCGTGCAGCTGCGTGGCCGCAGTGCGCCTGCAGAGCTTAGAGCTTGCCACGCATCTGCTCTCGCTGTTCGACAGGTAGCAGAAGGCAAGGCGCGCGTTTTCCCACGTTTTCTCGACGACGAGAGCCGGTTGATGTGCATGTAAGCGTAGCATATGAAACAAGAATAGCACGAAGCATTGGTAGTCAGGTGCCAAAGTCGCAGTATGGCATCAGGTGGCGATCGTATGTTTCTGTGGCCACCACTGGTTTGCAGCAAAGTGAATACCGCTAACTGAAAGCACTCTGTTGTAGCCCCAGTGGCGCAATTGGTTAGCGCACGGTACTTATAAGGCAGTAGCCGTGAGCAATGCCGGGGTTGTGAGTTCGAGCCTCACCTGGGGCATACTTTTATTTCTTAGCAGCTGTCTCTGACAGCAACAGGAGGCTAGGTTTGAGATGTATCAGCTATTTGAGTAACATAATTGTGCATTCGAGACGCTAGCTGCGTCTTCCTCGGTAGTATAGTGGTTAGTATCCCCGCCTGTCACGCGGGAGACCGGGGTTCGATTCCCCGCCGGGGAGGCACATCCGATTTGTAATTGCTGCTCTATCACTCGCCGAACTTAGTGTAGGTCGTTTGCGGCTACTAGCACCATATCTCTCGCACACAGGCACCTGTCTACAGCGCATCCTCGGTAGTATAGTGGTTAGTATCCCCGCCTGTCACGCGGGAGACCGGGGTTCGATTCCCCGCCGGGGAGATGCGATTTTTATCTCACAACCCTGTTCGAGTGTTGCGCGTATGTGGGTCGTAAGAGCATTAACTTTGCGATCGTGGAGTGTAGTTGGCGCAAAATCTTAAAAAATGCTACAACTTAGGAAGTGGTTCTCGCATTCTTCACATTTCAGAATTGCGGGGTATGCTGTTAACGCTGTATCAAAGCACCCCAGCCGACGCTGTGGGCGTAATAATCGAGCTCGGCACAGTCCGCAAAAGAAATAATTTTAGCAGAGCGTGGTTTCGATCCACGGACCTCTGGGTTATGGGCCCAGCACGCTTCCACTGCGCCACTCTGCTGCCTGGGGTTGCGCCGGCTCTTCGCCACGTGACGTGGGACACTTGGAAAGTGTTGTCTGCGTCGCTTTCACACGCCTGTATTTAATTGCGTATCATCTCCTACAGCTCTCAGCTTGACTTGTCTCGACTTTGCTCGACTGACGCTACGCTGACGCTTGCAGGCAGCGATATTTACCACGATCGACTCGACATGCAGCTGCGAGATGCACAGGAGCAACAAAGCACTCCACGGTGCGGCGACATACGAAATCCACTGCCCAGCTACGCGTCGGCAACTAACAAAACGCCGACCCTGCCAGGATTCGAACCTGGAATCTTCTGATCCGTAGTCAGACGCGTTATCCGTTGCGCCACAGGGCCAGTGGCAACATTTCTTTCTACGAGACAAGTGCAATTCGCTAAGAAACGTGTTCTCCATGGCTGAGCAAGCTCCCAAGGAAGGTACCTTTCGTGCAGCTGCGTGGCCGCAGTGCGCCTGCAGAGCTTAGAGCTTGCCACGCATCTGCTCTCGCTGTTCGACAGGTAGCAGAAGGCAAGGCGCGCGTTTTCCCACGTTTTCTCGACGACGAGAGCCGGTTGATGTGCATGTAAGCGTAGCATATGAAACAAGAATAGCACGAAGCATTGGTAGTCAGGTGCCAAAGTCGCAGTATGGCATCAGGTGGCGATCGTATGTTTCTGTGGCCACCACTGGTTTGCAGCAAAGTGAATACCGCTAACTGAAAGCACTCTGTTGTAGCCCCAGTGGCGCAATTGGTTAGCGCACGGTACTTATAAGGCAGTAGCCGTGAGCAATGCCGGGGTTGTGAGTTCGAGCCTCACCTGGGGCATACTTTTATTTCTTAGCAGCTGTCTCTGACAGCAACAGGAGGCTAGGTTTGAGATGTATCAGCTATTTGAGTAACATAATTGTGCATTCGAGACGCTAGCTGCGTCTTCCTCGGTAGTATAGTGGTTAGTATCCCCGCCTGTCACGCGGGAGACCGGGGTTCGATTCCCCGCCGGGGAGGCACATCCGATTTGTAATTGCTGCTCTATCACTCGCCGAACTTAGTGTAGGTCGTTTGCGGCTACTAGCACCATATCTCTCGCACACAGGCACCTGTCTACAGCGCATCCTCGGTAGTATAGTGGTTAGTATCCCCGCCTGTCACGCGGGAGACCGGGGTTCGATTCCCCGCCGGGGAGATGCGATTTTTATCTCACAACCCTGTTCTAGTGTTGCGCGTATGTGGGTCGTAAGAGCATTAACTTTGCGATCGTGGAGTGTAGTTGGCGCAAAATCTTAAAAAATGCTACAACTTAGGAAGTGGTTCTCGCATTCTTCACATTTCAGAATTGCGGGGTATGCTGTTAACGCTGTATCAAAGCACCCCAGCCGACGCTGTGGGCGTAATAATCGAGCTCGGCACAGTCCGCAAAAGAAATAATTTTAGCAGAGCGTGGTTTCGATCCACGGACCTCTGGGTTATGGGCCCAGCACGCTTCCACTGCGCCACTCTGCTGCCTGGGGTTGCGCCGGCTCTTCGCCACGTGACGTGGGACACTTGGAAAGTGTTGTCTGCGTCGCTTTCACACGCCTGTATTTAATTGCGTATCATCTCCTACAGCTCTCAGCTTGACTTGTCTCGACTTTGCTCGACTGACGCTACGCTGACGCTTGCAGGCAGCGATATTTACCACGATCGACTCGACATGCAGCTGCGAGATGCACAGGAGCAACAAAGCACTCCACGGTGCGGCGACATACGAAATCCACTGCCCAGCTACGCGTCGGCAACTAACAAAACGCCGACCCTGCCAGGATTCGAACCTGGAATCTTCTGATCCGTAGTCAGACGCGTTATCCGTTGCGCCACAGGGCCAGTGGCAGCATTTCTTTCTACGAGACAAGTGCAATTCGCTAAGAAACGTGTTCTCCATGGCTGAGCAAGCTCCCAAGGAAGGTACCTTTCGTGCAGCTGCGTGGCCGCAGTGCGCCTGCAGAGCTTAGAGCTTGCCACGCATCTGCTCTCGCTGTTCGACAGGTAGCAGAAGGCAAGGCGCGCGTTTTCCCACGTTTTCTCGACGACGAGAGCCGGTTGATGTGCATGTAAGCGTAGCATATGAAACAAGAATAGCACGAAGCATTGGTAGTCAGGTGCCAAAGTCGCAGTATGGCATCAGGTGGCGATCGTATGTTTCTGTGGCCACCACTGGTTTGCAGCAAAGTGAATACCGCTAACTGAAAGCACTCTGTTGTAGCCCCAGTGGCGCAATTGGTTAGCGCACGGTACTTATAAGGCAGTAGCCGTGAGCAATGCCGGGGTTGTGAGTTCGAGCCTCACCTGGGGCATACTTTTATTTCTTAGCAGCTGTCTCTGACAGCAACAGGAGGCTAGGTTTGAGATGTATCAGCTATTTGAGTAACATAATTGTGCATTCGAGACGCTAGCTGCGTCTTCCTCGGTAGTATAGTGGTTAGTATCCCCGCCTGTCACGCGGGAGACCGGGGTTCGATTCCCCGCCGGGGAGGCACATCCGATTTGTAATTGCTGCTCTATCACTCGCCGAACTTAGTGTAGGTCGTTTGCGGCTACTAGCACCATATCTCTCGCACACAGGCACCTGTCTACAGCGCATCCTCGGTAGTATAGTGGTTAGTATCCCCGCCTGTCACGCGGGAGACCGGGGTTCGATTCCCCGCCGGGGAGATGCGATTTTTATCTCACAACCCTGTTCGAGTGTTGCGCGTATGTGGGTCGTAAGAGCATTAACTTTGCGATCGTGGAGTGTAGTTGGCGCAAAATCTTAAAAAATGCTACAACTTAGGAAGTGGTTCTCGCATTCTTCACATTTCAGAATTGCGGGGTATGCTGTTAACGCTGTATCAAAGCACCCCAGCCGACGCTGTGGGCGTAATAATCGAGCTCGGCACAGTCCGCAAAAGAAATAATTTTAGCAGAGCGTGGTTTCGATCCACGGACCTCTGGGTTATGGGCCCAGCACGCTTCCACTGCGCCACTCTGCTGCCTGGGGTTGCGCCGGCTCTTCGCCACGTGACGTGGGACACTTGGAAAGTGTTGTCTGCGTCGCTTTCACACGCCTGTATTTAATTGCGTATCATCTCCTACAGCTCTCAGCTTGACTTGTCTCGACTTTGCTCGACTGACGCTACGCTGACGCTTGCAGGCAGCGATATTTACCACGATCGACTCGACATGCAGCTGCGAGATGCACAGGAGCAACAAAGCACTCCACGGTGCGGCGACATACGAAATCCACTGCCCAGCTACGCGTCGGCAACTAACAAAACGCCGACCCTGCCAGGATTCGAACCTGGAATCTTCTGATCCGTAGTCAGACGCGTTATCCGTTGCGCCACAGGGCCAGTGGCAGCATTTCTTTCTACGAGACAAGTGCAGTTCGCTAAGAAACGTGTTCTCCATGGCTGAGCAAGCTCCCAAGGAAGGTACCTTTCGTGCAGCTGCGTGGCCGCAGTGCGCCTGCAGAGCTTAGAGCTTGCCACGCATCTGCTCTCGCTGTTCGACAGGTAGCAGAAGGCAAGGCGCGCGTTTTCCCACGTTTTCTCGACGACGAGAGCCGGTTGATGTGCATGTAAGCGTAGCATATGAAACAAGAATAGCACGAAGCATTGGTAGTCAGGTGCCAAAGTCGCAGTATGGCATCAGGTGGCGATCGTATGTTTCTGTGGCCACCACTGGTTTGCAGCAAAGTGAATACCGCTAACTGAAAGCACTCTGTTGTAGCCCCAGTGGCGCAATTGGTTAGCGCACGGTACTTATAAGGCAGTAGCCGTGAGCAATGCCGGGGTTGTGAGTTCGAGCCTCACCTGGGGCATACTTTTATTTCTTAGCAGCTGTCTCTGACAGCAACAGGAGGCTAGGTTTGAGATGTATCAGCTATTTGAGTAACATAATTGTGCATTCGAGACGCTAGCTGCGTCTTCCTCGGTAGTATAGTGGTTAGTATCCCCGCCTGTCACGCGGGAGACCGGGGTTCGATTCCCCGCCGGGGAGGCACATCCGATTTGTAATTGCTGCTCTATCACTCGCCGAACTTAGTGTAGGTCGTTTGCGGCTACTAGCACCATATCTCTCGCACACAGGCACCTGTCTACAGCGCATCCTCGGTAGTATAGTGGTTAGTATCCCCGCCTGTCACGCGGGAGACCGGGGTTCGATTCCCCGCCGGGGAGATGCGATTTTTATCTCACAACCCTGTTCGAGTGTTGCGCGTATGTGGGTCGTAAGAGCATTAACTTTGCGATCGTGGAGTGTAGTTGGCGCAAAATCTTAAAAAATGCTACAACTTAGGAAGTGGTTCTCGCATTCTTCACATTTCAGAATTGCGGGGTATGCTGTTAACGCTGTATCAAAGCACCCCAGCCGACGCTGTGGGCGTAATAATCGAGCTCGGCACAGTCCGCAAAAGAAATAATTTTAGCAGAGCGTGGTTTCGATCCACGGACCTCTGGGTTATGGGCCCAGCACGCTTCCACTGCGCCACTCTGCTGCCTGGGGTTGCGCCGGCTCTTCGCCACGTGACGTGGGACACTTGGAAAGTGTTGTCTGCGTCGCTTTCACACGCCTGTATTTAATTGCGTATCATCTCCTACAGCTCTCAGCTTGACTTGTCTCGACTTTGCTCGACTGACGCTACGCTGACGCTTGCAGGCAGCGATATTTACCACGATCGACTCGACATGCAGCTGCGAGATGCACAGGAGCAACAAAGCACTCCACGGTGCGGCGACATACGAAATCCACTGCCCAGCTACGCGTCGGCAACTAACAAAACGCCGACCCTGCCAGGATTCGAACCTGGAATCTTCTGATCCGTAGTCAGACGCGTTATCCGTTGCGCCACAGGGCCAGTGGCAGCATTTCTTTCTACGAGACAAGTGCAATTCGCTAAGAAACGTGTTCTCCATGGCTGAGCAAGCTCCCAAGGAAGGTACCTTTCGTGCAGCTGCGTGGCCGCAGTGCGCCTGCAGAGCTTAGAGCTTGCCACGCATCTGCTCTCGCTGTTCGACAGGTAGCAGAAGGCAAGGCGCGCGTTTTCCCACGTTTTCTCGACGACGAGAGCCGGTTGATGTGCATGTAAGCGTAGCATATGAAACAAGAATAGCACGAAGCATTGGTAGTCAGGTGCCAAAGTCGCAGTATGGCATCAGGTGGCGATCGTATGTTTCTGTGGCCACCACTGGTTTGCAGCAAAGTGAATACCGCTAACTGAAAGCACTCTGTTGTAGCCCCAGTGGCGCAATTGGTTAGCGCACGGTACTTATAAGGCAGTAGCCGTGAGCAATGCCGGGGTTGTGAGTTCGAGCCTCACCTGGGGCATACTTTTATTTCTTAGCAGCTGTCTCTGACAGCAACAGGAGGCTAGGTTTGAGATGTATCAGCTATTTGAGTAACATAATTGTGCATTCGAGACGCTAGCTGCGTCTTCCTCGGTAGTATAGTGGTTAGTATCCCCGCCTGTCACGCGGGAGACCGGGGTTCGATTCCCCGCCGGGGAGGCACATCCGATTTGTAATTGCTGCTCTATCACTCGCCGAACTTAGTGTAGGTCGTTTGCGGCTACTAGCACCATATCTCTCGCACACAGGCACCTGTCTACAGCGCATCCTCGGTAGTATAGTGGTTAGTATCCCCGCCTGTCACGCGGGAGACCGGGGTTCGATTCCCCGCCGGGGAGATGCGATTTTTATCTCACAACCCTGTTCGAGTGTTGCGCGTATGTGGGTCGTAAGAGCATTAACTTTGCGATCGTGGAGTGTAGTTGGCGCAAAATCTTAAAAAATGCTACAACTTAGGAAGTGGTTCTCGCATTCTTCACATTTCAGAATTGCGGGGTATGCTGTTAACGCTGTATCAAAGCACCCCAGCCGACGCTGTGGGCGTAATAATCGAGCTCGGCACAGTCCGCAAAAGAAATAATTTTAGCAGAGCGTGGTTTCGATCCACGGACCTCTGGGTTATGGGCCCAGCACGCTTCCACTGCGCCACTCTGCTGCCTGGGGTTGCGCCGGCTCTTCGCCACGTGACGTGGAACACTTGGAAAGTGTTGTCTGCGTCGCTTTCACACGCCTGTATTTAATTGCGTATCATCTCCTACAGCTCTCAGCTTGACTTGTCTCGACTTTGCTCGACTGACGCTACGCTGACGCTTGCAGGCAGCGATATTTACCACGATCGACTCGACATGCAGCTGCGAGATGCACAGGAGCAACAAAGCACTCCACGGTGCGGCGACATACGAAATCCACTGCCCAGCTACGCGTCGGCAACTAACAAAACGCCGACCCTGCCAGGATTCGAACCTGGAATCTTCTCATCCGTAGTCAGACGCGTTATCCGTTGCGCCACAGGGCCAGTGGCAGCATTTCTTTCTACGAGACAAGTGCAATTCGCTAAGAAACGTGTTCTCCATGGCTGAGCAAGCTCCCAAGGAAGGTACCTTTCGTGCAGCTGCGTGGCCGCAGTGCGCCTGCAGAGCTTAGAGCTTGCCACGCATCTGCTCTCGCTGTTCGACAGGTAGCAGAAGGCAAGGCGCGCGTTTTCCCACGTTTTCTCGACGACGAGAGCCGGTTGATGTGCATGTAAGCGTAGCATATGAAACAAGAATAGCACGAAGCATTGGTAGTCAGGTGCCAAAGTCGCAGTATGGCATCAGGTGGCGATCGTATGTTTCTGTGGCCACCACTGGTTTGCAGCAAAGTGAATACCGCTATCTGAAAGCACTCTGTTGTAGCCCCAGTGGCGCAATTGGTTAGCGCACGGTACTTATAAGGCAGTAGCCGTGAGCAATGCCGGGGTTGTGAGTTCGAGCCTCACCTGGGGCATACTTTTATTTCTTAGCAGCTGTCTCTGACAGCAACAGGAGGCTAGGTTTGAGATGTATCAGCTATTTGAGTAACATAATTGTGCATTCGAGACGCTAGCTGCGTCTTCCTCGGTAGTATAGTGGTTAGTATCCCCGCCTGTCACGCGGGAGACCGGGGTTCGATTCCCCGCCGGGGAGGCACATCCGATTTGTAATTGCTGCTCTATCACTCGCCGAACTTAGTGTAGGTCGTTTGCGGCTACTAGCACCATATCTCTCGCACACAGGCACCTGTCTACAGCGCATCCTCGGTAGTATAGTGGTTAGTATCCCCGCCTGTCACGCGGGAGACCGGGGTTCGATTCCCCGCCGGGGAGATGCGATTTTTATCTCACAACCCTGTTCGAGTGTTGCGCGTATGTGGGTCGTAAGAGCATTAACTTTGCGATCGTGGAGTGTAGTTGGCGCAAAATCTTAAAAAATGCTACAACTTAGGAAGTGGTTCTCGCATTCTTCACATTTCAGAATTGCGGGGTATGCTGTTAACGCTGTATCAAAGCACCCCAGCCGACGCTGTGGGCGTAATAATCGAGCTCGGCACAGTCCGCAAAAGAAATAATTTTAGCAGAGCGTGGTTTCGATCCACGGACCTCTGGGTTATGGGCCCAGCACGCTTCCACTGCGCCACTCTGCTGCCTGGGGTTGCGCCGGCTCTTCGCCACGTGACGTGGGACACTTGGAAAGTGTTGTCTGCGTCGCTTTCACACGCCTGTATTTAATTGCGTATCATCTCCTACAGCTCTCAGCTTGACTTGTCTCGACTTTGCTCGACTGACGCTACGCTGACGCTTGCAGGCAGCGATATTTACCACGATCGACTCGACATGCAGCTGCGAGATGCACAGGAGCAACAAAGCACTCCACGGTGCGGCGACATACGAAATCCACTGCCCAGCTACGCGTCGGCAACTAACAAAACGCCGACCCTGCCAGGATTCGAACCTGGAATCTTCTGATCCGTAGTCAGACGCGTTATCCGTTGCGCCACAGGGCCAGTGGCAGCATTTCTTTCTACGAGACAAGTGCAATTCGCTAAGAAACGTGTTCTCCATGGCTGAGCAAGCTCCCAAGGAAGGTACCTTTCGTGCAGCTGCGTGGCCGCAGTGCGCCTGCAGAGCTTAGAGCTTGCCACGCATCTGCTCTCGCTGTTCGACAGGTAGCAGAAGGCAAGGCGCGCGTTTTCCCACGTTTTCTCGACGACGAGAGCCGGTTGATGTGCATGTAAGCGTAGCATATGAAACAAGAATAGCACGAAGCATTGGTAGTCAGGTGCCAAAGTCGCAGTATGGCATCAGGTGGCGATCGTATGTTTCTGTGGCCACCACTGGTTTGCAGCAAAGTGAATACCGCTAACTGAAAGCACTCTGTTGTAGCCCCAGTGGCGCAATTGGTTAGCGCACGGTACTTATAAGGCAGTAGCCGTGAGCAATGCCGGGGTTGTGAGTTCGAGCCTCACCTGGGGCATACTTTTATTTCTTAGCAGCTGTCTCTGACAGCAACAGGAGGCTAGGTTTGAGATGTATCAGCTATTTGAGTAACATAATTGTGCATTCGAGACGCTAGCTGCGTCTTCCTCGGTAGTATAGTGGTTAGTATCCCCGCCTGTCACGCGGGAGACCGGGGTTCGATTCCCCGCCGGGGAGGCACATCCGATTTGTAATTGCTGCTCTATCACTCGCCGAACTTAGTGTAGGTCGTTTGCGGCTACTAGCACCATATCTCTCGCACACAGGCACCTGTCTACAGCGCATCCTCGGTAGTATAGTGGTTAGTATCCCCGCCTGTCACGCGGGAGACCGGGGTTCGATTCCCCGCCGGGGAGATGCGATTTTTATCTCACAACCCTGTTCGAGTGTTGCGCGTATGTGGGTCGTAAGAGCATTAACTTTGCGATCGTGGAGTGTAGTTGGCGCAAAATCTTAAAAAATGCTACAACTTAGGAAGTGGTTCTCGCATTCTTCACATTTCAGAATTGCGGGGTATGCTGTTAACGCTGTATCAAAGCACCCCAGCCGACGCTGTGGGCGTAATAATCGAGCTCGGCACAGTCCGCAAAAGAAATAATTTTAGCAGAGCGTGGTTTCGATCCACGGACCTCTGGGTTATGGGCCCAGCACGCTTCCACTGCGCCACTCTGCTGCCTGGGGTTGCGCCGGCTCTTCGCCACGTGACGTGGGACACTTGGAAAGTGTTGTCTGCGTCGCTTTCACACGCCTGTATTTAATTGCGTATCATCTCCTACAGCTCTCAGCTTGACTTGTCTCGACTTTGCTCGACTGACGCTACGCTGACGCTTGCAGGCAGCGATATTTACCACGATCGACTCGACATGCAGCTGCGAGATGCACAGGAGCAACAAAGCACTCCACGGTGCGGCGACATACGAAATCCACTGCCCAGCTACGCGTCGGCAACTAACAAAACGCCGACCCTGCCAGGATTCGAACCTGGAATCTTCTGATCCGTAGTCAGACGCGTTATCCGTTGCGCCACAGGGCCAGTGGCAGCATTTCTTTCTACGAGACAAGTGCAATTCGCTAAGAAACGTGTTCTCCATGGCTGAGCAAGCTCCCAAGGAAGGTACCTTTCGTGCAGCTGCGTGGCCGCAGTGCGCCTGCAGAGCTTAGAGCTTGCCACGCATCTGCTCTCGCTGTTCGACAGGTAGCAGAAGGCAAGGCGCGCGTTTTCCCACGTTTTCTCGACGACGAGAGCCGGTTGATGTGCATGTAAGCGTAGCATATGAAACAAGAATAGCACGAAGCATTGGTAGTCAGGTGCCAAAGTCGCAGTATGGCATCAGGTGGCGATCGTATGTTTCTGTGGCCACCACTGGTTTGCAGCAAAGTGAATACCGCTAACTGAAAGCACTCTGTTGTAGCCCCAGTGGCGCAATTGGTTAGCGCACGGTACTTATAAGGCAGTAGCCGTGAGCAATGCCGGGGTTGTGAGTTCGAGCCTCACCTGGGGCATACTTTTATTTCTTAGCAGCTGTCTCTGACAGCAACAGGAGGCTAGGTTTGAGATGTATCAGCTATTTGAGTAACATAATTGTGCATTCGAGACGCTAGCTGCGTCTTCCTCGGTAGTATAGTGGTTAGTATCCCCGCCTGTCACGCGGGAGACCGGGGTTCGATTCCCCGCCGGGGAGGCACATCCGATTTGTAATTGCTGCTCTATCACTCGCCGAACTTAGTGTAGGTCGTTTGCGGCTACTAGCACCATATCTCTCGCACACAGGCACCTGTGTACAGCGCATCCTCGGTAGTATAGTGGTTAGTATCCCCGCCTGTCACGCGGGAGACCGGGGTTCGATTCCCCGCCGGGGAGATGCGATTTTTATCTCACAACCCTGTTCGAGTGTTGCGCGTATGTGGGTCGTAAGAGCATTAACTTTGCGATCGTGGAGTGT
This sequence comes from Schistocerca americana, assembly GCF_021461395.2. Lineage (NCBI taxonomy): Eukaryota > Metazoa > Arthropoda > Insecta > Orthoptera > Acrididae > Schistocerca > Schistocerca americana. The sequence goes on from NC_060126.1 coordinate 95,256,278, forward strand.
AGTTGGCGCAAAATCTTAAAAAATGCTACAACTTAGGAAGTGGTTCTCGCATTCTTCACATTTCAGAATTGCGGGGTATGCTGTTAACGCTGTATCAAAGCACCCCAGCCGACGCTGTGGGCGTAATAATCGAGCTCGGCACAGTCCGCAAAAGAAATAATTTTAGCAGAGCGTGGTTTCGATCCACGGACCTCTGGGTTATGGGCCCAGCACGCTTCCACTGCGCCACTCTGCTGCCTGGGGTTGCGCCGGCTCTTCGCCACGTGACGTGGGACACTTGGAAAGTGTTGTCTGCGTCGCTTTCACACGCCTGTATTTAATTGCGTATCATCTCCTACAGCTCTCAGCTTGACTTGTCTCGACTTTGCTCGACTGACGCTACGCTGACGCTTGCAGGCAGCGATATTTACCACGATCGACTCGACATGCAGCTGCGAGATGCACAGGAGCAACAAAGCACTCCACGGTGCGGCGACATACGAAATCCACAGCCCAGCTACGCGTCGGCAACTAACAAAACGCCGACCCTGCCAGGATTCGAACCTGGAATCTTCTGATCCGTAGTCAGACGCGTTATCCGTTGCGCCACAGGGCCAGTGGCAGCATTTCTTTCTACGAGACAAGTGCAATTCGCTAAGAAACGTGTTCTCCATGGCTGAGCAAGCTCCCAAGGAAGGTACCTTTCGTGCAGCTGCGTGGCCGCAGTGCGCCTGCAGAGCTTAGAGCTTGCCACGCATCTGCTCTCGCTGTTCGACAGGTAGCAGAAGGCAAGGCGCGCGTTTTCCCACGTTTTCTCGACGACGAGAGCCGGTTGATGTGCATGTAAGCGTAGCATATGAAACAAGAATAGCACGAAGCATTGGTAGTCAGGTGCCAAAGTCGCAGTATGGCATCAGGTGGCGATCGTATGTTTCTGTGGCCACCACTGGTTTGCAGCAAAGTGAATACCGCTAACTGAAAGCACTCTGTTGTAGCCCCAGTGGCGCAATTGGTTAGCGCACGGTACTTATAAGGCAGTAGCCGTGAGCAATGCCGGGGTTGTGAGTTCGAGCCTCACCTGGGGCATACTTTTATTTCTTAGCAGCTGTCTCTGACAGCAACAGGAGGCTAGGTTTGAGATGTATCAGCTATTTGAGTAACATAATTGTGCATTCGAGACGCTAGCTGCGTCTTCCTCGGTAGTATAGTGGTTAGTATCCCCGCCTGTCACGCGGGAGACCGGGGTTCGATTCCCCGCCGGGGAGGCACATCCGATTTGTAATTGCTGCTCTATCACTCGCCGAACTTAGTGTAGGTCGTTTGCGGCTACTAGCACCATATCTCTCGCACACAGGCACCTGTCTACAGCGCATCCTCGGTAGTATAGTGGTTAGTATCCCCGCCTGTCACGCGGGAGACCGGGGTTCGATTCCCCGCCGGGGAGATGCGATTTTTATCTCACAACCCTGTTCGAGTGTTGCGCGTATGTGGGTCGTAAGAGCATTAACTTTGCGATCGTGGAGTGTAGTTGGCGCAAAATCTTAAAAAATGCTACAACTTAGGAAGTGGTTCTCGCATTCTTCACATTTCAGAATTGCGGGGTATGCTGTTAACGCTGTATCAAAGCACCCCAGCCGACGCTGTGGGCGTAATAATCGAGCTCGGCACAGTCCGCAAAAGAAATAATTTTAGCAGAGCGTGGTTTCGATCCACGGACCTCTGGGTTATGGGCCCAGCACGCTTCCACTGCGCCACTCTGCTGCCTGGGGTTGCGCCGGCTCTTCGCCACGTGACGTGGGACACTTGGAAAGTGTTGTCTGCGTCGCTTTCACACGCCTGTATTTAATTGCGTATCATCTCCTACAGCTCTCAGCTTGACTTGTCTCGACTTTGCTCGACTGACGCTACGCTGACGCTTGCAGGCAGCGATATTTACCACGATCGACTCGACATGCAGCTGCGAGATGCACAGGAGCAACAAAGCACTCCACGGTGCGGCGACATACGAAATCCACTGCCCAGCTACGCGTCGGCAACTAACAAAACGCCGACCCTGCCAGGATTCGAACCTGGAATCTTCTGATCCGTAGTCAGACGCGTTATCCGTTGCGCCACAGGGCCAGTGGCAGCATTTCTTTCTACGAGACAAGTGCAGTTCGCTAAGAAACGTGTTCTCCATGGCTGAGCAAGCTCCCAAGGAAGGTACCTTTCGTGCAGCTGCGTGGCCGCAGTGCGCCTGCAGAGCTTAGAGCTTGCCACGCATCTGCTCTCGCTGTTCGACAGGTAGCAGAAGGCAAGGCGCGCGTTTTCCCACGTTTTCTCGACGACGAGAGCCGGTTGATGTGCATGTAAGCGTAGCATATGAAACAAGAATAGCACGAAGCATTGGTAGTCAGGTGCCAAAGTCGCAGTATGGCATCAGGTGGCGATCGTATGTTTCTGTGGCCACCACTGGTTTGCAGCAAAGTGAATACCGCTAACTGAAAGCACTCTGTTGTAGCCCCAGTGGCGCAATTGGTTAGCGCACGGTACTTATAAGGCAGTAGCCGTGAGCAATGCCGGGGTTGTGAGTTCGAGCCTCACCTGGGGCATACTTTTATTTCTTAGCAGCTGTCTCTGACAGCAACAGGAGGCTAGGTTTGAGATGTATCAGCTATTTGAGTAACATAATTGTGCATTCGAGACGCTAGCTGCGTCTTCCTCGGTAGTATAGTGGTTAGTATCCCCGCCTGTCACGCGGGAGACCGGGGTTCGATTCCCCGCCGGGGAGGCACATCCGATTTGTAATTGCTGCTCTATCACTCGCCGAACTTAGTGTAGGTCGTTTGCGGCTACTAGCACCATATCTCTCGCACACAGGCACCTGTCTACAGCGCATCCTCGGTAGTATAGTGGTTAGTATCCCCGCCTGTCACGCGGGAGACCGGGGTTCGATTCCCCGCCGGGGAGATGCGATTTTTATCTCACAACCCTGTTCGAGTGTTGCGCGTATGTGGGTCGTAAGAGCATTAACTTTGCGATCGTGGAGTGTAGTTGGCGCAAAATCTTAAAAAATGCTACAACTTAGGAAGTGGTTCTCGCATTCTTCACATTTCAGAATTGCGGGGTATGCTGTTAACGCTGTATCAAAGCACCCCAGCCGACGCTGTGGGCGTAATAATCGAGCTCGGCACAGTCCGCAAAAGAAATAATTTTAGCAGAGCGTGGTTTCGATCCACGGACCTCTGGGTTATGGGCCCAGCACGCTTCCACTGCGCCACTCTGCTGCCTGGGGTTGCGCCGGCTCTTCGCCACGTGACGTGGGACACTTGGAAAGTGTTGTCTGCGTCGCTTTCACACGCCTGTATTTAATTGCGTATCATCTCCTACAGCTCTCAGCTTGACTTGTCTCGACTTTGCTCGACTGACGCTACGCTGACGCTTGCAGGCAGCGATATTTACCACGATCGAATCGACATGCAGCTGCGAGATGCACAGGAGCAACAAAGCACTCCACGGTGCGGCGACATACGAAATCCACTGCCCAGCTACGCGTCGGCAACTAACAAAACGCCGACCCTGCCAGGATTCGAACCTGGAATCTTCTGATCCGTAGTCAGACGCGTTATCCGTTGCGCCACAGGGCCAGTGGCAGCATTTCTTTCTACGAGACAAGTGCAATTCGCTAAGAAACGTGTTCTCCATGGCTGAGCAAGCTCCCAAGGAAGGTACCTTTCGTGCAGCTGCGTGGCCGCAGTGCGCCTGCAGAGCTTAGAGCTTGCCACGCATCTGCTCTCGCTGTTCGACAGGTAGCAGAAGGCAAGGCGCGCGTTTTCCCACGTTTTCTCGACGACGAGAGCCGGTTGATGTGCATGTAAGCGTAGCATATGAAACAAGAATAGCACGAAGCATTGGTAGTCAGGTGCCAAAGTCGCAGTATGGCATCAGGTGGCGATCGTATGTTTCTGTGGCCACCACTGGTTTGCAGCAAAGTGAATACCGCTAACTGAAAGCACTCTGTTGTAGCCCCAGTGGCGCAATTGGTTAGCGCACGGTACTTATAAGGCAGTAGCCGTGAGCAATGCCGGGGTTGTGAGTTCGAGCCTCACCTGGGGCATACTTTTATTTCTTAGCAGCTGTCTCTGACAGCAACAGGAGGCTAGGTTTGAGATGTATCAGCTATTTGAGTAACATAATTGTGCATTCGAGACGCTAGCTGCGTCTTCCTCGGTAGTATAGTGGTTAGTATCCCCGCCTGTCACGCGGGAGACCGGGGTTCGATTCCCCGCCGGGGAGGCACATCCGATTTGTAATTGCTGCTCTATCACTCGCCGAACTTAGTGTAGGTCGTTTGCGGCTACTAGCACCATATCTCTCGCACACAGGCACCTGTCTACAGCGCATCCTCGGTAGTATAGTGGTTAGTATCCCCGCCTGTCACGCGGGAGACCGGGGTTCGATTCCCCGCCGGGGAGATGCGATTTTTATCTCACAACCCTGTTCGAGTGTTGCGCGTATGTGGGTCGTAAGAGCATTAACTTTGCGATCGTGGAGTGTAGTTGGCGCAAAATCTTAAAAAATGCTACAACTTAGGAAGTGGTTCTCGCATTCTTCACATTTCAGAATTGCGGGGTATGCTGTTAACGCTGTATCAAAGCACCCCAGCCGACGCTGTGGGCGTAATAATCGAGCTCGGCACAGTCCGCAAAAGAAATAATTTTAGCAGAGCGTGGTTTCGATCCACGGACCTCTGGGTTATGGGCCCAGCACGCTTCCACTGCGCCACTCTGCTGCCTGGGGTTGCGCCGGCTCTTCGCCACGTGACGTGGGACACTTGGAAAGTGTTGTCTGCGTCGCTTTCACACGCCTGTATTTAATTGCGTATCATCTCCTACAGCTCTCAGCTTGACTTGTCTCGACTTTGCTCGACTGACGCTACGCTGACGCTTGCAGGCAGCGATATTTACCACGATCGACTCGACATGCAGCTGCGAGATGCACAGGAGCAACAAAGCACTCCACGGTGCGGCGACATACGAAATCCACTGCCCAGCTACGCGTCGGCAACTAACAAAACGCCGACCCTGCCAGGATTCGAACCTGGAATCTTCTGATCCGTAGTCAGACGCGTTATCCGTTGCGCCACAGGGCCAGTGGCAGCATTTCTTTCTACGAGACAAGTGCAATTCGCTAAGAAACGTGTTCTCCATGGCTGAGCAAGCTCCCAAGGAAGGTACCTTTCGTGCAGCTGCGTGGCCGCAGTGCGCCTGCAGAGCTTAGAGCTTGCCACGCATCTGCTCTCGCTGTTCGACAGGTAGCAGAAGGCAAGGCGCGCGTTTTCCCACGTTTTCTCGACGACGAGAGCCGGTTGATGTGCATGTAAGCGTAGCATATGAAACAAGAATAGCACGAAGCATTGGTAGTCAGGTGCCAAAGTCGCAGTATGGCATCAGGTGGCGATCGTATGTTTCTGTGGCCACCACTGGTTTGCAGCAAAGTGAATACCGCTAACTGAAAGCACTCTGTTGTAGCCCCAGTGGCGCAATTGGTTAGCGAACGGTACTTATAAGGCAGTAGCCGTGAGCAATGCCGGGGTTGTGAGTTCGAGCCTCACCTGGGGCATACTTTTATTTCTTAGCAGCTGTCTCTGACAGCAACAGGAGGCTAGGTTTGAGATGTATCAGCTATTTGAGTAACATAATTGTGCATTCGAGACGCTAGCTGCGTCTTCCTCGGTAGTATAGTGGTTAGTATCCCCGCCTGTCACGCGGGAGACCGGGGTTCGATTCCCCGCCGGGGAGGCACATCCGATTTGTAATTGCTGCTCTATCACTCGCCGAACTTAGTGTAGGTCGTTTGCGGCTACTAGCACCATATCTCTCGCACACAGGCACCTGTCTACAGCGCATCCTCGGTAGTATAGTGGTTAGTATCCCCGCCTGTCACGCGGGAGACCGGGGTTCGATTCCCCGCCGGGGAGATGCGATTCTTATCTCACAACCCTGTTCGAGTGTTGCGCGTATGTGGGTCGTAAGAGCATTAACTTTGCGATCGTGGAGTGTAGTTGGCGCAAAATCTTAAAAAATGCTACAACTTAGGAAGTGGTTCTCGCATTCTTCACATTTCAGAATTGCGGGGTATGCTGTTAACGCTGTATCAAAGCACCCCAGCCGACGCTGTGGGCGTAATAATCGAGCTCGGCACAGTCCGCAAAAGAAATAATTTTAGCAGAGCGTGGTTTCGATCCACGGACCTCTGGGTTATGGGCCCAGCACGCTTCCACTGCGCCACTCTGCTGCCTGGGGTTGCGCCGGCTCTTCGCCACGTGACGTGGGACACTTGGAAAGTGTTGTCTGCGTCGCTTTCACACGCCTGTATTTAATTGCGTATCATCTCCTACAGCTCTCAGCTTGACTTGTCTCGACTTTGCTCGACTGACGCTACGCTGACGCTTGCAGGCAGCGATATTTACCACGATCGACTCGACATGCAGCTGCGAGATGCACAGGAGCAACAAAGCACTCCACGGTGCGGCGACATACGAAATCCACTGCCCAGCTACGCGTCGGCAACTAACAAAACGCCGACCCTGCCAGGATTCGAACCTGGAATCTTCTGATCCGTAGTCAGACGCGTTATCCGTTGCGCCACAGGGCCAGTGGCAGCATTTCTTTCTACGAGACAAGTGCAATTCGCTAAGAAACGTGTTCTCCATGGCTGAGCAAGCTCCCAAGGAAGGTACCTTTCGTGCAGCTGCGTGGCCGCAGTGCGCCTGCAGAGCTTAGAGCTTGCCACGCATCTGCTCTCGCTGTTCGACAGGTAGCAGAAGGCAAGGCGCGCGTTTTCCCACGTTTTCTCGACGACGAGAGCCGGTTGATGTGCATGTAAGCGTAGCATATGAAACAAGAATAGCACGAAGCATTGGTAGTCAGGTGCCAAAGTCGCAGTATGGCATCAGGTGGCGATCGTATGTTTCTGTGGCCACCACTGGTTTGCAGCAAAGTGAATACCGCTAACTGAAAGCACTCTGTTGTAGCCCCAGTGGCGCAATTGGTTAGCGAACGGTACTTATAAGGCAGTAGCCGTGAGCAATGCCGGGGTTGTGAGTTCGAGCCTCACCTGGGGCATACTTTTATTTCTTAGCAGCTGTCTCTGACAGCAACAGGAGGCTAGGTTTGAGATGTATCAGCTATTTGAGTAACATAATTGTGCATTCGAGACGCTAGCTGCGTCTTCCTCGGTAGTATAGTGGTTAGTATCCCCGCCTGTCACGCGGGAGACCGGGGTTCGATTCCCCGCCGGGGAGGCACATCCGATTTGTAATTGCTGCTCTATCACTCGCCGAACTTAGTGTAGGTCGTTTGCGGCTACTAGCACCATATCTCTCGCACACAGGCACCTGTGTACAGCGCATCCTCGGTAGTATAGTGGTTAGTATCCCCGCCTGTCACGCGGGAGACCGGGGTTCGATTCCCCGCCGGGGAGATGCGATTTTTATCTCACAACCCTGTTCGAGTGTTGCGCGTATGTGGGTCGTAAGAGCATTAACTTTGCGATCGTGGAGTGTAGTTGGCGCAAAATCTTAAAAAATGCTACAACTTAGGAAGTGGTTCTCGCATTCTTCACATTTCAGAATTGCGGGGTATGCTGTTAACGCTGTATCAAAGCACCCCAGCCGACGCTGTGGGCGTAATAATCGAGCTCGGCACAGTCCGCAAAAGAAATAATTTTAGCAGAGCGTGGTTTCGATCCACGGACCTCTGGGTTATGGGCCCAGCACGCTTCCACTGCGCCACTCTGCTGCCTGGGGTTGCGCCGGCTCTTCGCCACGTGACGTGGGACACTTGGAAAGTGTTGTCTGCGTCGCTTTCACACGCCTGTATTTAATTGCGTATCATCTCCTACAGCTCTCAGCTTGACTTGTCTCGACTTTGCTCGACTGACGCTACGCTGACGCTTGCAGGCAGCGATATTTACCACGATCGACTCGACATGCAGCTGCGAGATGCACAGGAGCAACAAAGCACTCCACGGTGCGGCGACATACGAAATCCACTGCCCAGCTACGCGTCGGCAACTAACGAAACGCCGACCCTGCCAGGATTCGAACCTGGAATCTTCTGATCCGTAGTCAGACGCGTTATCCGTTGCGCCACAGGGCCAGTGGCAGCATTTCTTTCTACGAGACAAGTGCAGTTCGCTAAGAAACGTGTTCTCCATGGCTGAGCAAGCTCCCAAGGAAGGTACCTTTCGTGCAGCTGCGTGGCCGCAGTGCGCCTGCAGAGCTTAGAGCTTGCCACGCATCTGCTCTCGCTGTTCGACAGGTAGCAGAAGGCAAGGCGCGCGTTTTCCCACGTTTTCTCGACGACGAGAGCCGGTTGATGTGCATGTAAGCGTAGCATATGAAACAAGAATAGCACGAAGCATTGGTAGTCAGGTGCCAAAGTCGCAGTATGGCATCAGGTGGCGATCGTATGTTTCTGTGGCCACCACTGGTTTGCAGCAAAGTGAATACCGCTAACTGAAAGCACTCTGTTGTAGCCCCAGTGGCGCAATTGGTTAGCGCACGGTACTTATAAGGCAGTAGCCGTGAGCAATGCCGGGGTTGTGAGTTCGAGCCTCACCTGGGGCATACTTTTATTTCTTAGCAGCTGTCTCTGACAGCAACAGGAGGCTAGGTTTGAGATGTATCAGCTATTTGAGTAACATAATTGTGCATTCGAGACGCTAGCTGCGTCTTCCTCGGTAGTATAGTGGTTAGTATCCCCGCCTGTCACGCGGGAGACCGGGGTTCGATTCCCCGCCGGGGAGGCACATCCGATTTGTAATTGCTGCTCTATCACTCGCCGAACTTAGTGTAGGTCGTTTGCGGCTACTAGCACCATATCTCTCGCACACAGGCACCTGTCTACAGCGCATCCTCGGTAGTATAGTGGTTAGTATCCCCGCCTGTCACGCGGGAGACCGGGGTTCGATTCCCCGCCGGGGAGATGCGATTTTTATCTCACAACCCTGTTCGAGTGTTGCGCGTATGTGGGTCGTAAGAGCATTAACTTTGCGATCGTGGAGTGTAGTTGGCGCAAAATCTTAAAAAATGCTACAACTTAGGAAGTGGTTCTCGCATTCTTCACATTTCAGAATTGCGGGGTATGCTGTTAACGCTGTATCAAAGCACCCCAGCCGACGCTGTGGGCGTAATAATCGAGCTCGGCACAGTCCGCAAAAGAAATAATTTTAGCAGAGCGTGGTTTCGATCCACGGACCTCTGGGTTATGGGCCCAGCACGCTTCCACTGCGCCACTCTGCTGCCTGGGGTTGCGCCGGCTCTTCGCCACGTGACGTGGGACACTTGGAAAGTGTTGTCTGCGTCGCTTTCACACGCCTGTATTTAATTGCGTATCATCTCCTACAGCTCTCAGCTTGACTTGTCTCGACTTTGCTCGACTGACGCTACGCTGACGCTTGCAGGCAGCGATATTTACCACGATCGACTCGACATGCAGCTGCGAGATGCACAGGAGCAACAAAGCACTCCACGGTGCGGCGACATACGAAATCCACTGCCCAGCTACGCGTCGGCAACTAACAAAACGCCGACCCTGCCAGGATTCGAACCTGGAATCTTCTGATCCGTAGTCAGACGCGTTATCCGTTGCGCCACAGGGCCAGTGGCAGCATTTCTTTCTACGAGACAAGTGCAATTCGCTAAGAAACGTGTTCTCCATGGCTGAGCAAGCTCCCAAGGAAGGTACCTTTCGTGCAGCTGCGTGGCCGCAGTGCGCCTGCAGAGCTTAGAGCTTGCCACGCATCTGCTCTCGCTGTTCGACAGGTAGCAGAAGGCAAGGCGCGCGTTTTCCCACGTTTTCTCGACGACGAGAGCCGGTTGATGTGCATGTAAGCGTAGCATATGAAACAAGAATAGCACGAAGCATTGGTAGTCAGGTGCCAAAGTCGCAGTATGGCATCAGGTGGCGATCGTATGTTTCTGTGGCCACCACTGGTTTGCAGCAAAGTGAATACCGCTAACTGAAAGCACTCTGTTGTAGCCCCAGTGGCGCAATTGGTTAGCGAACGGTACTTATAAGGCAGTAGCCGTGAGCAATGCGGGGGTTGTGAGTTCGAGCCTCACCTGGGGCATACTTTTATTTCTTAGCAGCTGTCTCTGACAGCAACAGGAGGCTAGGTTTGAGATGTATCAGCTATTTGAGTAACATAATTGTGCATTCGAGACGCTAGCTGCGTCTTCCTCGGTAGTATAGTGGTTAGTATCCCCGCCTGTCACGCGGGAGACCGGGGTTCGATTCCCCGCCGGGGAGGCACATCCGATTTGTAATTGCTGCTCTATCACTCGCCGAACTTAGTGTAGGTCGTTTGCGGCTACTAGCACCATATCTCTCGCACACAGGCACCTGTCTACAGCGCATCCTCGGTAGTATAGTGGTTAGTATCCCCGCCTGTCACGCGGGAGACCGGGGTTCGATTCCCCGCCGGGGAGATGCGATTTTTATCTCACAACCCTGTTCGAGTGTTGCGCGTATGTGGGTCGTAAGAGCATTAACTTTGCGATCGTGGAGTGTAGTTGGCGCAAAATCTTAAAAAATGCTACAACTTAGGAAGTGGTTCTCGCATTCTTCACATTTCAGAATTGCGGGGTATGCTGTTAACGCTGTATCAAAGCACCCCAGCCGACGCTGTGGGCGTAATAATCGAGCTCGGCACAGTCCGCAAAAGAAATAATTTTAGCAGAGCGTGGTTTCGATCCACGGACCTCTGGGTTATGGGCCCAGCACGCTTCCACTGCGCCACTCTGCTGCCTGGGGTTGCGCCGGCTCTTCGCCACGTGACGTGGAACACTTGGAAAGTGTTGTCTGCGTCGCTTTCACACGCCTGTATTTAATTGCGTATCATCTCCTACAGCTCTCAGCTTGACTTGTCTCGACTTTGCTCGACTGACGCTACGCTGACGCTTGCAGGCAGCGATATTTACCACGATCGACTCGACATGCAGCTGCGAGATGCACAGGAGCAACAAAGCACTCCACGGTGCGGCGACATACGAAATCCACTGCCCAGCTACGCGTCGGCAACTAACAAAACGCCGACCCTGCCAGGATTCGAACCTGGAATCTTCTCATCCGTAGTCAGACGCGTTATCCGTTGCGCCACAGGGCCAGTGGCAGCATTTCTTTCTACGAGACAAGTGCAATTCGCTAAGAAACGTGTTCTCCATGGCTGAGCAAGCTCCCAAGGAAGGTACCTTTCGTGCAGCTGCGTGGCCGCAGTGCGCCTGCAGAGCTTAGAGCTTGCCACGCATCTGCTCTCGCTGTTCGACAGGTAGCAGAAGGCAAGGCGCGCGTTTTCCCACGTTTTCTCGACGACGAGAGCCGGTTGATGTGCATGTAAGCGTAGCATATGAAACAAGAATAGCACGAAGCATTGGTAGTCAGGTGCCAAAGTCGCAGTATGGCATCAGGTGGCGATCGTATGTTTCTGTGGCCACCACTGGTTTGCAGCAAAGTGAATACCGCTATCTGAAAGCACTCTGTTGTAGCCCCAGTGGCGCAATTGGTTAGCGCACGGTACTTATAAGGCAGTAGCCGTGAGCAATGCCGGGGTTGTGAGTTCGAGCCTCACCTGGGGCATACTTTTATTTCTTAGCAGCTGTCTCTGACAGCAACAGGAGGCTAGGTTTGAGATGTATCAGCTATTTGAGTAACATAATTGTGCATTCGAGACGCTAGCTGCGTCTTCCTCGGTAGTATAGTGGTTAGTATCCCCGCCTGTCACGCGGGAGACCGGGGTTCGATTCCCCGCCGGGGAGGCACATCCGATTTGTAATTGCTGCTCTATCACTCGCCGAACTTAGTGTAGGTCGTTTGCGGCTACTAGCACCATATCTCTCGCACACAGGCACCTGTCTACAGCGCATCCTCGGTAGTATAGTGGTTAGTATCCCCGCCTGTCACGCGGGAGACCGGGGTTCGATTCCCCGCCGGGGAGATGCGATTTTTATCTCACAACCCTGTTCGAGTGTTGCGCGTATGTGGGTCGTAAGAGCATTAACTTTGCGATCGTGGAGTGTAGTTGGCGCAAAATCTTAAAAAATGCTACAACTTAGGAAGTGGTTCTCGCATTCTTCACATTTCAGAATTGCGGGGTATGCTGTTAACGCTGTATCAAAGCACCCCAGCCGACGCTGTGGGCGTAATAATCGAGCTCGGCACAGTCCGCAAAAGAAATAATTTTAGCAGAGCGTGGTTTCGATCCACGGACCTCTGGGTTATGGGCCCAGCACGCTTCCACTGCGCCACTCTGCTGCCTGGGGTTGCGCCGGCTCTTCGCCACGTGACGTGGGACACTTGGAAAGTGTTGTCTGCGTCGCTTTCACACGCCTGTATTTAATTGCGTATCATCTCCTACAGCTCTCAGCTTGACTTGTCTCGACTTTGCTCGACTGACGCTACGCTGACGCTTGCAGGCAGCGATATTTACCACGATCGACTCGACATGCAGCTGCGAGATGCACAGGAGCAACAAAGCACTCCACGGTGCGGCGACATACGAAATCCACTGCCCAGCTACGCGTCGGCAACTAACAAAACGCCGACCCTGCCAGGATTCGAACCTGGAATCTTCTGATCCGTAGTCAGACGCGTTATCCGTTGCGCCACAGGGCCAGTGGCAGCATTTCTTTCTACGAGACAAGTGCAATTCGCTAAGAAACGTGTTCTCCATGGCTGAGCAAGCTCCCAAGGAAGGTACCTTTCGTGCAGCTGCGTGGCCGCAGTGCGCCTGCAGAGCTTAGAGCTTGCCACGCATCTGCTCTCGCTGTTCGACAGGTAGCAGAAGGCAAGGCGCGCGTTTTCCCACGTTTTCTCGACGACGAGAGCCGGTTGATGTGCATGTAAGCGTAGCATATGAAACAAGAATAGCACGAAGCATTGGTAGTCAGGTGCCAAAGTCGCAGTATGGCATCAGGTGGCGATCGTATGTTTCTGTGGCCACCACTGGTTTGCAGCAAAGTGAATACCGCTAACTGAAAGCACTCTGTTGTAGCCCCAGTGGCGCAATTGGTTAGCGCACGGTACTTATAAGGCAGTAGCCGTGAGCAATGCCGGGGTTGTGAGTTCGAGCCTCACCTGGGGCATACTTTTATTTCTTAGCAGCTGTCTCTGACAGCAACAGGAGGCTAGGTTTGAGATGTATCAGCTATTTGAGTAACATAATTGTGCATTCGAGACGCTAGCTGCGTCTTCCTCGGTAGTATAGTGGTTAGTATCCCCGCCTGTCACGCGGGAGACCGGGGTTCGATTCCCCGCCGGGGAGGCACATCCGATTTGTAATTGCTGCTCTATCACTCGCCGAACTTAGTGTAGGTCGTTTGCGGCTACTAGCACCATATCTCTCGCACACAGGCACCTGTCTACAGCGCATCCTCGGTAGTATAGTGGTTAGTATCCCCGCCTGTCACGCGGGAGACCGGGGTTCGATTCCCCGCCGGGGAGATGCGATTTTTATCTCACAACCCTGTTCGAGTGTTGCGCGTATGTGGGTCGTAAGAGCATTAACTTTGCGATCGTGGAGTGTAGTTGGCGCAAAATCTTAAAAAATGCTACAACTTAGGAAGTGGTTCTCGCATTCTTCACATTTCAGAATTGCGGGGTATGCTGTTAACGCTGTATCAAAGCACCCCAGCCGACGCTGTGGGCGTAATAATCGAGCTCGGCACAGTCCGCAAAAGAAATAATTTTAGCAGAGCGTGGTTTCGATCCACGGACCTCTGGGTTATGGGCCCAGCACGCTTCCACTGCGCCACTCTGCTGCCTGGGGTTGCGCCGGCTCTTCGCCACGTGACGTGGGACACTTGGAAAGTGTTGTCTGCGTCGCTTTCACACGCCTGTATTTAATTGCGTATCATCTCCTACAGCTCTCAGCTTGACTTGTCTCGACTTTGCTCGACTGACGCTACGCTGACGCTTGCAGGCAGCGATATTTACCACGATCGACTCGACATGCAGCTGCGAGATGCACAGGAGCAACAAAGCACTCCACGGTGCGGCGACATACGAAATCCACTGCCCAGCTACGCGTCGGCAACTAACAAAACGCCGACCCTGCCAGGATTCGAACCTGGAATCTTCTGATCCGTAGTCAGACGCGTTATCCGTTGCGCCACAGGGCCAGTGGCAGCATTTCTTTCTACGAGACAAGTGCAATTCGCTAAGAAACGTGTTCTCCATGGCTGAGCAAGCTCCCAAGGAAGGTACCTTTCGTGCAGCTGCGTGGCCGCAGTGCGCCTGCAGAGCTTAGAGCTTGCCACGCATCTGCTCTCGCTGTTCGACAGGTAGCAGAAGGCAAGGCGCGCGTTTTCCCACGTTTTCTCGACGACGAGAGCCGGTTGATGTGCATGTAAGCGTAGCATATGAAACAAGAATAGCACGAAGCATTGGTAGTCAGGTGCCAAAGTCGCAGTATGGCATCAGGTGGCGATCGTATGTTTCTGTGGCCACCACTGGTTTGCAGCAAAGTGAATACCGCTAACTGAAAGCACTCTGTTGTAGCCCCAGTGGCGCAATTGGTTAGCGCACGGTACTTATAAGGCAGTAGCCGTGAGCAATGCCGGGGTTGTGAGTTCGAGCCTCACCTGGGGCATACTTTTATTTCTTAGCAGCTGTCTCTGACAGCAACAGGAGGCTAGGTTTGAGATGTATCAGCTATTTGAGTAACATAATTGTGCATTCGAGACGCTAGCTGCGTCTTCCTCGGTAGTATAGTGGTTAGTATCCCCGCCTGTCACGCGGGAGACCGGGGTTCGATTCCCCGCCGGGGAGGCACATCCGATTTGTAATTGCTGCTCTATCACTCGCCGAACTTAGTGTAGGTCGTTTGCGGCTACTAGCACCATATCTCTCGCACACAGGCACCTGTGTACAGCGCATCCTCGGTAGTATAGTGGTTAGTATCCCCGCCTGTCACGCGGGAGACCGGGGTTCGATTCCCCGCCGGGGAGATGCGATTTTTATCTCACAACCCTGTTCGAGTGTTGCGCGTATGTGGGTCGTAAGAGCATTAACTTTGCGATCGTGGAGTGTAGTTGGCGCAAAATCTTAAAAAATGCTACAACTTAGGAAGTGGTTCTCGCATTCTTCACATTTCAGAATTGCGGGGTATGCTGTTAACGCTGTATCAAAGCACCCCAGCCGACGCTGTGGGCGTAATAATCGAGCTCGGCACAGTCCGCAAAAGAAATAATTTTAGCAGAGCGTGGTTTCGATCCACGGACCTCTGGGTTATGGGCCCAGCACGCTTCCACTGCGCCACTCTGCTGCCTGGGGTTGCGCCGGCTCTTCGCCACGTGACGTGGGACACTTGGAAAGTGTTGTCTGCGTCGCTTTCACACGCCTGTATTTAATTGCGTATCATCTCCTACAGCTCTCAGCTTGACTTGTCTCGACTTTGCTCGACTGACGCTACGCTGACGCTTGCAGGCAGCGATATTTACCACGATCGACTCGACATGCAGCTGCGAGATGCACAGGAGCAACAAAGCACTCCACGGTGCGGCGACATACGAAATCCACAGCCCAGCTACGCGTCGGCAACTAACAAAACGCCGACCCTGCCAGGATTCGAACCTGGAATCTTCTGATCCGTAGTCAGACGCGTTATCCGTTGCGCCACAGGGCCAGTGGCAGCATTTCTTTCTACGAGACAAGTGCAATTCGCTAAGAAACGTGTTCTCCATGGCTGAGCAAGCTCCCAAGGAAGGTACCTTTCGTGCAGCTGCGTGGCCGCAGTGCGCCTGCAGAGCTTAGAGCTTGCCACGCATCTGCTCTCGCTGTTCGACAGGTAGCAGAAGGCAAGGCGCGCGTTTTCCCACGTTTTCTCGACGACGAGAGCCGGTTGATGTGCATGTAAGCGTAGCATATGAAACAAGAATAGCACGAAGCATTGGTAGTCAGGTGCCAAAGTCGCAGTATGGCATCAGGTGGCGATCGTATGTTTCTGTGGCCACCACTGGTTTGCAGCAAAGTGAATACCGCTAACTGAAAGCACTCTGTTGTAGCCCCAGTGGCGCAATTGGTTAGCGCACGGTACTTATAAGGCAGTAGCCGTGAGCAATGCCGGGGTTGTGAGTTCGAGCCTCACCTGGGGCATACTTTTATTTCTTAGCAGCTGTCTCTGACAGCAACAGGAGGCTAGGTTTGAGATGTATCAGCTATTTGAGTAACATAATTGTGCATTCGAGACGCTAGCTGCGTCTTCCTCGGTAGTATAGTGGTTAGTATCCCCGCCTGTCACGCGGGAGACCGGGGTTCGATTCCCCGCCGGGGAGGCACATCCGATTTGTAATTGCTGCTCTATCACTCGCCGAACTTAGTGTAGGTCGTTTGCGGCTACTAGCACCATATCTCTCGCACACAGGCACCTGTCTACAGCGCATCCTCGGTAGTATAGTGGTTAGTATCCCCGCCTGTCACGCGGGAGACCGGGGTTCGATTCCCCGCCGGGGAGATGCGATTTTTATCTCACAACCCTGTTCGAGTGTTGCGCGTATGTGGGTCGTAAGAGCATTAACTTTGCGATCGTGGAGTGTAGTTGGCGCAAAATCTTAAAAAATGCTACAACTTAGGAAGTGGTTCTCGCATTCTTCACATTTCAGAATTGCGGGGTATGCTGTTAACGCTGTATCAAAGCACCCCAGCCGACGCTGTGGGCGTAATAATCGAGCTCGGCACAGTCCGCAAAAGAAATAATTTTAGCAGAGCGTGGTTTCGATCCACGGACCTCTGGGTTATGGGCCCAGCACGCTTCCACTGCGCCACTCTGCTGCCTGGGGTTGCGCCGGCTCTTCGCCACGTGACGTGGGACACTTGGAAAGTGTTGTCTGCGTCGCTTTCACACGCCTGTATTTAATTGCGTATCATCTCCTACAGCTCTCAGCTTGACTTGTCTCGACTTTGCTCGACTGACGCTACGCTGACGCTTGCAGGCAGCGATATTTACCACGATCGAATCGACATGCAGCTGCGAGATGCACAGGAGCAACAAAGCACTCCACGGTGCGGCGACATACGAAATCCACTGCCCAGCTACGCGTCGGCAACTAACAAAACGCCGACCCTGCCAGGATTCGAACCTGGAATCTTCTGATCCGTAGTCAGACGCGTTATCCGTTGCGCCACAGGGCCAGTGGCAGCATTTCTTTCTACGAGACAAGTGCAATTCGCTAAGAAACGTGTTCTCCATGGCTGAGCAAGCTCCCAAGGAAGGTACCTTTCGTGCAGCTGCGTGGCCGCAGTGCGCCTGCAGAGCTTAGAGCTTGCCACGCATCTGCTCTCGCTGTTCGACAGGTAGCAGAAGGCAAGGCGCGCGTTTTCCCACGTTTTCTCGACGACGAGAGCCGGTTGATGTGCATGTAAGCGTAGCATATGAAACAAGAATAGCACGAAGCATTGGTAGTCAGGTGCCAAAGTCGCAGTATGGCATCAGGTGGCGATCGTATGTTTCTGTGGCCACCACTGGTTTGCAGCAAAGTGAATACCGCTAACTGAAAGCACTCTGTTGTAGCCCCAGTGGCGCAATTGGTTAGCGCACGGTACTTATAAGGCAGTAGCCGTGAGCAATGCCGGGGTTGTGAGTTCGAGCCTCACCTGGGGCATACTTTTATTTCTTAGCAGCTGTCTCTGACAGCAACAGGAGGCTAGGTTTGAGATGTATCAGCTATTTGAGTAACATAATTGTGCATTCGAGACGCTAGCTGCGTCTTCCTCGGTAGTATAGTGGTTAGTATCCCCGCCTGTCACGCGGGAGACCGGGGTTCGATTCCCCGCCGGGGAGGCACATCCGATTTGTAATTGCTGCTCTATCACTCGCCGAACTTAGTGTAGGTCGTTTGCGGCTACTAGCACCATATCTCTCGCACACAGGCACCTGTCTACAGCGCATCCTCGGTAGTATAGTGGTTAGTATCCCCGCCTGTCACGCGGGAGACCGGGGTTCGATTCCCCGCCGGGGAGATGCGATTTTTATCTCACAACCCTGTTCGAGTGTTGCGCGTATGTGGGTCGTAAGAGCATTAACTTTGCGATCGTGGAGTGTAGTTGGCGCAAAATCTTAAAAAATGCTACAACTTAGGAAGTGGTTCTCGCATTCTTCACATTTCAGAATTGCGGGGTATGCTGTTAACGCTGTATCAAAGCACCCCAGCCGACGCTGTGGGCGTAATAATCGAGCTCGGCACAGTCCGCAAAAGAAATAATTTTAGCAGAGCGTGGTTTCGATCCACGGACCTCTGGGTTATGGGCCCAGCACGCTTCCACTGCGCCACTCTGCTGCCTGGGGTTGCGCCGGCTCTTCGCCACGTGACGTGGGACACTTGGAAAGTGTTGTCTGCGTCGCTTTCACACGCCTGTATTTAATTGCGTATCATCTCCTACAGCTCTCAGCTTGACTTGTCTCGACTTTGCTCGACTGACGCTACGCTGACGCTTGCAGGCAGCGATATTTACCACGATCGACTCGACATGCAGCTGCGAGATGCACAGGAGCAACAAAGCACTCCACGGTGCGGCGACATACGAAATCCACTGCCCAGCTACGCGTCGGCAACTAACAAAACGCCGACCCTGCCAGGATTCGAACCTGGAATCTTCTGATCCGTAGTCAGACGCGTTATCCGTTGCGCCACAGGGCCAGTGGCAGCATTTCTTTCTACGAGACAAGTGCAATTCGCTAAGAAACGTGTTCTCCATGGCTGAGCAAGCTCCCAAGGAAGGTACCTTTCGTGCAGCTGCGTGGCCGCAGTGCGCCTGCAGAGCTTAGAGCTTGCCACGCATCTGCTCTCGCTGTTCGACAGGTAGCAGAAGGCAAGGCGCGCGTTTTCCCACGTTTTCTCGACGACGAGAGCCGGTTGATGTGCATGTAAGCGTAGCATATGAAACAAGAATAGCACGAAGCATTGGTAGTCAGGTGCCAAAGTCGCAGTATGGCATCAGGTGGCGATCGTATGTTTCTGTGGCCACCACTGGTTTGCAGCAAAGTGAATACCGCTAACTGAAAGCACTCTGTTGTAGCCCCAGTGGCGCAATTGGTTAGCGAACGGTACTTATAAGGCAGTAGCCGTGAGCAATGCCGGGGTTGTGAGTTCGAGCCTCACCTGGGGCATACTTTTATTTCTTAGCAGCTGTCTCTGACAGCAACAGGAGGCTAGGTTTGAGATGTATCAGCTATTTGAGTAACATAATTGTGCATTCGAGACGCTAGCTGCGTCTTCCTCGGTAGTATAGTGGTTAGTATCCCCGCCTGTCACGCGGGAGACCGGGGTTCGATTCCCCGCCGGGGAGGCACATCCGATTTGTAATTGCTGCTCTATCACTCGCCGAACTTAGTGTAGGTCGTTTGCGGCTACTAGCACCATATCTCTCGCACACAGGCACCTGTCTACAGCGCATCCTCGGTAGTATAGTGGTTAGTATCCCCGCCTGTCACGCGGGAGACCGGGGTTCGATTCCCCGCCGGGGAGATGCGATTCTTATCTCACAACCCTGTTCGAGTGTTGCGCGTATGTGGGTCGTAAGAGCATTAACTTTGCGATCGTGGAGTGTAGTTGGCGCAAAATCTTAAAAAATGCTACAACTTAGGAAGTGGTTCTCGCATTCTTCACATTTCAGAATTGCGGGGTATGCTGTTAACGCTGTATCAAAGCACCCCAGCCGACGCTGTGGGCGTAATAATCGAGCTCGGCACAGTCCGCAAAAGAAATAATTTTAGCAGAGCGTGGTTTCGATCCACGGACCTCTGGGT
Organism: Schistocerca americana; assembly: GCF_021461395.2. NCBI lineage: Eukaryota > Metazoa > Arthropoda > Insecta > Orthoptera > Acrididae > Schistocerca > Schistocerca americana. Next base: position 95,276,042 of record NC_060126.1, read on the forward strand.
TATGGGCCCAGCACGCTTCCACTGCGCCACTCTGCTGCCTGGGGTTGCGCCGGCTCTTCGCCACGTGACGTGGGACACTTGGAAAGTGTTGTCTGCGTCGCTTTCACACGCCTGTATTTAATTGCGTATCATCTCCTACAGCTCTCAGCTTGACTTGTCTCGACTTTGCTCGACTGACGCTACGCTGACGCTTGCAGGCAGCGATATTTACCACGATCGACTCGACATGCAGCTGCGAGATGCACAGGAGCAACAAAGCACTCCACGGTGCGGCGACATACGAAATCCACTGCCCAGCTACGCGTCGGCAACTAACAAAACGCCGACCCTGCCAGGATTCGAACCTGGAATCTTCTGATCCGTAGTCAGACGCGTTATCCGTTGCGCCACAGGGCCAGTGGCAGCATTTCTTTCTACGAGACAAGTGCAATTCGCTAAGAAACGTGTTCTCCATGGCTGAGCAAGCTCCCAAGGAAGGTACCTTTCGTGCAGCTGCGTGGCCGCAGTGCGCCTGCAGAGCTTAGAGCTTGCCACGCATCTGCTCTCGCTGTTCGACAGGTAGCAGAAGGCAAGGCGCGCGTTTTCCCACGTTTTCTCGACGACGAGAGCCGGTTGATGTGCATGTAAGCGTAGCATATGAAACAAGAATAGCACGAAGCATTGGTAGTCAGGTGCCAAAGTCGCAGTATGGCATCAGGTGGCGATCGTATGTTTCTGTGGCCACCACTGGTTTGCAGCAAAGTGAATACCGCTAACTGAAAGCACTCTGTTGTAGCCCCAGTGGCGCAATTGGTTAGCGAACGGTACTTATAAGGCAGTAGCCGTGAGCAATGCCGGGGTTGTGAGTTCGAGCCTCACCTGGGGCATACTTTTATTTCTTAGCAGCTGTCTCTGACAGCAACAGGAGGCTAGGTTTGAGATGTATCAGCTATTTGAGTAACATAATTGTGCATTCGAGACGCTAGCTGCGTCTTCCTCGGTAGTATAGTGGTTAGTATCCCCGCCTGTCACGCGGGAGACCGGGGTTCGATTCCCCGCCGGGGAGGCACATCCGATTTGTAATTGCTGCTCTATCACTCGCCGAACTTAGTGTAGGTCGTTTGCGGCTACTAGCACCATATCTCTCGCACACAGGCACCTGTGTACAGCGCATCCTCGGTAGTATAGTGGTTAGTATCCCCGCCTGTCACGCGGGAGACCGGGGTTCGATTCCCCGCCGGGGAGATGCGATTTTTATCTCACAACCCTGTTCGAGTGTTGCGCGTATGTGGGTCGTAAGAGCATTAACTTTGCGATCGTGGAGTGTAGTTGGCGCAAAATCTTAAAAAATGCTACAACTTAGGAAGTGGTTCTCGCATTCTTCACATTTCAGAATTGCGGGGTATGCTGTTAACGCTGTATCAAAGCACCCCAGCCGACGCTGTGGGCGTAATAATCGAGCTCGGCACAGTCCGCAAAAGAAATAATTTTAGCAGAGCGTGGTTTCGATCCACGGACCTCTGGGTTATGGGCCCAGCACGCTTCCACTGCGCCACTCTGCTGCCTGGGGTTGCGCCGGCTCTTCGCCACGTGACGTGGGACACTTGGAAAGTGTTGTCTGCGTCGCTTTCACACGCCTGTATTTAATTGCGTATCATCTCCTACAGCTCTCAGCTTGACTTGTCTCGACTTTGCTCGACTGACGCTACGCTGACGCTTGCAGGCAGCGATATTTACCACGATCGACTCGACATGCAGCTGCGAGATGCACAGGAGCAACAAAGCACTCCACGGTGCGGCGACATACGAAATCCACTGCCCAGCTACGCGTCGGCAACTAACGAAACGCCGACCCTGCCAGGATTCGAACCTGGAATCTTCTGATCCGTAGTCAGACGCGTTATCCGTTGCGCCACAGGGCCAGTGGCAGCATTTCTTTCTACGAGACAAGTGCAGTTCGCTAAGAAACGTGTTCTCCATGGCTGAGCAAGCTCCCAAGGAAGGTACCTTTCGTGCAGCTGCGTGGCCGCAGTGCGCCTGCAGAGCTTAGAGCTTGCCACGCATCTGCTCTCGCTGTTCGACAGGTAGCAGAAGGCAAGGCGCGCGTTTTCCCACGTTTTCTCGACGACGAGAGCCGGTTGATGTGCATGTAAGCGTAGCATATGAAACAAGAATAGCACGAAGCATTGGTAGTCAGGTGCCAAAGTCGCAGTATGGCATCAGGTGGCGATCGTATGTTTCTGTGGCCACCACTGGTTTGCAGCAAAGTGAATACCGCTAACTGAAAGCACTCTGTTGTAGCCCCAGTGGCGCAATTGGTTAGCGCACGGTACTTATAAGGCAGTAGCCGTGAGCAATGCCGGGGTTGTGAGTTCGAGCCTCACCTGGGGCATACTTTTATTTCTTAGCAGCTGTCTCTGACAGCAACAGGAGGCTAGGTTTGAGATGTATCAGCTATTTGAGTAACATAATTGTGCATTCGAGACGCTAGCTGCGTCTTCCTCGGTAGTATAGTGGTTAGTATCCCCGCCTGTCACGCGGGAGACCGGGGTTCGATTCCCCGCCGGGGAGGCACATCCGATTTGTAATTGCTGCTCTATCACTCGCCGAACTTAGTGTAGGTCGTTTGCGGCTACTAGCACCATATCTCTCGCACACAGGCACCTGTCTACAGCGCATCCTCGGTAGTATAGTGGTTAGTATCCCCGCCTGTCACGCGGGAGACCGGGGTTCGATTCCCCGCCGGGGAGATGCGATTTTTATCTCACAACCCTGTTCGAGTGTTGCGCGTATGTGGGTCGTAAGAGCATTAACTTTGCGATCGTGGAGTGTAGTTGGCGCAAAATCTTAAAAAATGCTACAACTTAGGAAGTGGTTCTCGCATTCTTCACATTTCAGAATTGCGGGGTATGCTGTTAACGCTGTATCAAAGCACCCCAGCCGACGCTGTGGGCGTAATAATCGAGCTCGGCACAGTCCGCAAAAGAAATAATTTTAGCAGAGCGTGGTTTCGATCCACGGACCTCTGGGTTATGGGCCCAGCACGCTTCCACTGCGCCACTCTGCTGCCTGGGGTTGCGCCGGCTCTTCGCCACGTGACGTGGGACACTTGGAAAGTGTTGTCTGCGTCGCTTTCACACGCCTGTATTTAATTGCGTATCATCTCCTACAGCTCTCAGCTTGACTTGTCTCGACTTTGCTCGACTGACGCTACGCTGACGCTTGCAGGCAGCGATATTTACCACGATCGACTCGACATGCAGCTGCGAGATGCACAGGAGCAACAAAGCACTCCACGGTGCGGCGACATACGAAATCCACTGCCCAGCTACGCGTCGGCAACTAACAAAACGCCGACCCTGCCAGGATTCGAACCTGGAATCTTCTGATCCGTAGTCAGACGCGTTATCCGTTGCGCCACAGGGCCAGTGGCAGCATTTCTTTCTACGAGACAAGTGCAATTCGCTAAGAAACGTGTTCTCCATGGCTGAGCAAGCTCCCAAGGAAGGTACCTTTCGTGCAGCTGCGTGGCCGCAGTGCGCCTGCAGAGCTTAGAGCTTGCCACGCATCTGCTCTCGCTGTTCGACAGGTAGCAGAAGGCAAGGCGCGCGTTTTCCCACGTTTTCTCGACGACGAGAGCCGGTTGATGTGCATGTAAGCGTAGCATATGAAACAAGAATAGCACGAAGCATTGGTAGTCAGGTGCCAAAGTCGCAGTATGGCATCAGGTGGCGATCGTATGTTTCTGTGGCCACCACTGGTTTGCAGCAAAGTGAATACCGCTAACTGAAAGCACTCTGTTGTAGCCCCAGTGGCGCAATTGGTTAGCGAACGGTACTTATAAGGCAGTAGCCGTGAGCAATGCGGGGGTTGTGAGTTCGAGCCTCACCTGGGGCATACTTTTATTTCTTAGCAGCTGTCTCTGACAGCAACAGGAGGCTAGGTTTGAGATGTATCAGCTATTTGAGTAACATAATTGTGCATTCGAGACGCTAGCTGCGTCTTCCTCGGTAGTATAGTGGTTAGTATCCCCGCCTGTCACGCGGGAGACCGGGGTTCGATTCCCCGCCGGGGAGGCACATCCGATTTGTAATTGCTGCTCTATCACTCGCCGAACTTAGTGTAGGTCGTTTGCGGCTACTAGCACCATATCTCTCGCACACAGGCACCTGTCTACAGCGCATCCTCGGTAGTATAGTGGTTAGTATCCCCGCCTGTCACGCGGGAGACCGGGGTTCGATTCCCCGCCGGGGAGATGCGATTTTTATCTCACAACCCTGTTCGAGTGTTGCGCGTATGTGGGTCGTAAGAGCATTAACTTTGCGATCGTGGAGTGTAGTTGGCGCAAAATCTTAAAAAATGCTACAACTTAGGAAGTGGTTCTCGCATTCTTCACATTTCAGAATTGCGGGGTATGCTGTTAACGCTGTATCAAAGCACCCCAGCCGACGCTGTGGGCGTAATAATCGAGCTCGGCACAGTCCGCAAAAGAAATAATTTTAGCAGAGCGTGGTTTCGATCCACGGACCTCTGGGTTATGGGCCCAGCACGCTTCCACTGCGCCACTCTGCTGCCTGGGGTTGCGCCGGCTCTTCGCCACGTGACGTGGGACACTTGGAAAGTGTTGTCTGCGTCGCTTTCACACGCCTGTATTTAATTGCGTATCATCTCCTACAGCTCTCAGCTTGACTTGTCTCGACTTTGCTCGACTGACGCTACGCTGACGCTTGCAGGCAGCGATATTTACCACGATCGACTCGACATGCAGCTGCGAGATGCACAGGAGCAACAAAGCACTCCACGGTGCGGCGACATACGAAATCCACTGCCCAGCTACGCGTCGGCAACTAACAAAACGCCGACCCTGCCAGGATTCGAACCTGGAATCTTCTGATCCGTAGTCAGACGCGTTATCCGTTGCGCCACAGGGCCAGTGGCAGCATTTCTTTCTACGAGACAAGTGCAATTCGCTAAGAAACGTGTTCTCCATGGCTGAGCAAGCTCCCAAGGAAGGTACCTTTCGTGCAGCTGCGTGGCCGCAGTGCGCCTGCAGAGCTTAGAGCTTGCCACGCATCTGCTCTCGCTGTTCGACAGGTAGCAGAAGGCAAGGCGCGCGTTTTCCCACGTTTTCTCGACGACGAGAGCCGGTTGATGTGCATGTAAGCGTAGCATATGAAACAAGAATAGCACGAAGCATTGGTAGTCAGGTGCCAAAGTCGCAGTATGGCATCAGGTGGCGATCGTATGTTTCTGTGGCCACCACTGGTTTGCAGCAAAGTGAATACCGCTAACTGAAAGCACTCTGTTGTAGCCCCAGTGGCGCAATTGGTTAGCGCACGGTACTTATAAGGCAGTAGCCGTGAGCAATGCCGGGGTTGTGAGTTCGAGCCTCACCTGGGGCATACTTTTATTTCTTAGCAGCTGTCTCTGACAGCAACAGGAGGCTAGGTTTGAGATGTATCAGCTATTTGAGTAACATAATTGTGCATTCGAGACGCTAGCTGCGTCTTCCTCGGTAGTATAGTGGTTAGTATCCCCGCCTGTCACGCGGGAGACCGGGGTTCGATTCCCCGCCGGGGAGGCACATCCGATTTGTAATTGCTGCTCTATCACTCGCCGAACTTAGTGTAGGTCGTTTGCGGCTACTAGCACCATATCTCTCGCACACAGGCACCTGTCTACAGCGCATCCTCGGTAGTATAGTGGTTAGTATCCCCGCCTGTCACGCGGGAGACCGGGGTTCGATTCCCCGCCGGGGAGATGCGATTTTTATCTCACAACCCTGTTCGAGTGTTGCGCGTATGTGGGTCGTAAGAGCATTAACTTTGCGATCGTGGAGTGTAGTTGGCGCAAAATCTTAAAAAATGCTACAACTTAGGAAGTGGTTCTCGCATTCTTCACATTTCAGAATTGCGGGGTATGCTGTTAACGCTGTATCAAAGCACCCCAGCCGACGCTGTGGGCGTAATAATCGAGCTCGGCACAGTCCGCAAAAGAAATAATTTTAGCAGAGCGTGGTTTCGATCCACGGACCTCTGGGTTATGGGCCCAGCACGCTTCCACTGCGCCACTCTGCTGCCTGGGGTTGCGCCGGCTCTTCGCCACGTGACGTGGGACACTTGGAAAGTGTTGTCTGCGTCGCTTTCACACGCCTGTATTTAATTGCGTATCATCTCCTACAGCTCTCAGCTTGACTTGTCTCGACTTTGCTCGACTGACGCTACGCTGACGCTTGCAGGCAGCGATATTTACCACGATCGACTCGACATGCAGCTGCGAGATGCACAGGAGCAACAAAGCACTCCACGGTGCGGCGACATACGAAATCCACTGCCCAGCTACGCGTCGGCAACTAACAAAACGCCGACCCTGCCAGGATTCGAACCTGGAATCTTCTGATCCGTAGTCAGACGCGTTATCCGTTGCGCCACAGGGCCAGTGGCAGCATTTCTTTCTACGAGACAAGTGCAATTCGCTAAGAAACGTGTTCTCCATGGCTGAGCAAGCTCCCAAGGAAGGTACCTTTCGTGCAGCTGCGTGGCCGCAGTGCGCCTGCAGAGCTTAGAGCTTGCCACGCATCTGCTCTCGCTGTTCGACAGGTAGCAGAAGGCAAGGCGCGCGTTTTCCCACGTTTTCTCGACGACGAGAGCCGGTTGATGTGCATGTAAGCGTAGCATATGAAACAAGAATAGCACGAAGCATTGGTAGTCAGGTGCCAAAGTCGCAGTATGGCATCAGGTGGCGATCGTATGTTTCTGTGGCCACCACTGGTTTGCAGCAAAGTGAATACCGCTAACTGAAAGCACTCTGTTGTAGCCCCAGTGGCGCAATTGGTTAGCGCACGGTACTTATAAGGCAGTAGCCGTGAGCAATGCCGGGGTTGTGAGTTCGAGCCTCACCTGGGGCATACTTTTATTTCTTAGCAGCTGTCTCTGACAGCAACAGGAGGCTAGGTTTGAGATGTATCAGCTATTTGAGTAACATAATTGTGCATTCGAGACGCTAGCTGCGTCTTCCTCGGTAGTATAGTGGTTAGTATCCCCGCCTGTCACGCGGGAGACCGGGGTTCGATTCCCCGCCGGGGAGGCACATCCGATTTGTAATTGCTGCTCTATCACTCGCCGAACTTAGTGTAGGTCGTTTGCGGCTACTAGCACCATATCTCTCGCACACAGGCACCTGTCTACAGCGCATCCTCGGTAGTATAGTGGTTAGTATCCCCGCCTGTCACGCGGGAGACCGGGGTTCGATTCCCCGCCGGGGAGATGCGATTTTTATCTCACAACCCTGTTCGAGTGTTGCGCGTATGTGGGTCGTAAGAGCATTAACTTTGCGATCGTGGAGTGTAGTTGGCGCAAAATCTTAAAAAATGCTACAACTTAGGAAGTGGTTCTCGCATTCTTCACATTTCAGAATTGCGGGGTATGCTGTTAACGCTGTATCAAAGCACCCCAGCCGACGCTGTGGGCGTAATAATCGAGCTCGGCACAGTCCGCAAAAGAAATAATTTTAGCAGAGCGTGGTTTCGATCCACGGACCTCTGGGTTATGGGCCCAGCACGCTTCCACTGCGCCACTCTGCTGCCTGGGGTTGCGCCGGCTCTTCGCCACGTGACGTGGGACACTTGGAAAGTGTTGTCTGCGTCGCTTTCACACGCCTGTATTTAATTGCGTATCATCTCCTACAGCTCTCAGCTTGACTTGTCTCGACTTTGCTCGACTGACGCTACGCTGACGCTTGCAGGCAGCGATATTTACCACGATCGACTCGACATGCAGCTGCGAGATGCACAGGAGCAACAAAGCACTCCACGGTGCGGCGACATACGAAATCCACTGCCCAGCTACGCGTCGGCAACTAACAAAACGCCGACCCTGCCAGGATTCGAACCTGGAATCTTCTGATCCGTAGTCAGACGCGTTATCCGTTGCGCCACAGGGCCAGTGGCAGCATTTCTTTCTACGAGACAAGTGCAATTCGCTAAGAAACGTGTTCTCCATGGCTGAGCAAGCTCCCAAGGAAGGTACCTTTCGTGCAGCTGCGTGGCCGCAGTGCGCCTGCAGAGCTTAGAGCTTGCCACGCATCTGCTCTCGCTGTTCGACAGGTAGCAGAAGGCAAGGCGCGCGTTTTCCCACGTTTTCTCGACGACGAGAGCCGGTTGATGTGCATGTAAGCGTAGCATATGAAACAAGAATAGCACGAAGCATTGGTAGTCAGGTGCCAAAGTCGCAGTATGGCATCAGGTGGCGATCGTATGTTTCTGTGGCCACCACTGGTTTGCAGCAAAGTGAATACCGCTAACTGAAAGCACTCTGTTGTAGCCCCAGTGGCGCAATTGGTTAGCGCACGGTACTTATAAGGCAGTAGCCGTGAGCAATGCCGGGGTTGTGAGTTCGAGCCTCACCTGGGGCATACTTTTATTTCTTAGCAGCTGTCTCTGACAGCAACAGGAGGCTAGGTTTGAGATGTATCAGCTATTTGAGTAACATAATTGTGCATTCGAGACGCTAGCTGCGTCTTCCTCGGTAGTATAGTGGTTAGTATCCCCGCCTGTCACGCGGGAGACCGGGGTTCGATTCCCCGCCGGGGAGGCACATCCGATTTGTAATTGCTGCTCTATCACTCGCCGAACTTAGTGTAGGTCGTTTGCGGCTACTAGCACCATATCTCTCGCACACAGGCACCTGTCTACAGCGCATCCTCGGTAGTATAGTGGTTAGTATCCCCGCCTGTCACGCGGGAGACCGGGGTTCGATTCCCCGCCGGGGAGATGCGATTTTTATCTCACAACCCTGTTCGAGTGTTGCGCGTATGTGGGTCGTAAGAGCATTAACTTTGCGATCGTGGAGTGTAGTTGGCGCAAAATCTTAAAAAATGCTACAACTTAGGAAGTGGTTCTCGCATTCTTCACATTTCAGAATTGCGGGGTATGCTGTTAACGCTGTATCAAAGCACCCCAGCCGACGCTGTGGGCGTAATAATCGAGCTCGGCACAGTCCGCAAAAGAAATAATTTTAGCAGAGCGTGGTTTCGATCCACGGACCTCTGGGTTATGGGCCCAGCACGCTTCCACTGCGCCACTCTGCTGCCTGGGGTTGCGCCGGCTCTTCGCCACGTGACGTGGGACACTTGGAAAGTGTTGTCTGCGTCGCTTTCACACGCCTGTATTTAATTGCGTATCATCTCCTACAGCTCTCAGCTTGACTTGTCTCGACTTTGCTCGACTGACGCTACGCTGACGCTTGCAGGCAGCGATATTTACCACGATCGACTCGACATGCAGCTGCGAGATGCACAGGAGCAACAAAGCACTCCACGGTGCGGCGACATACGAAATCCACTGCCCAGCTACGCGTCGGCAACTAACAAAACGCCGACCCTGCCAGGATTCGAACCTGGAATCTTCTGATCCGTAGTCAGACGCGTTATCCGTTGCGCCACAGGGCCAGTGGCAGCATTTCTTTCTACGAGACAAGTGCAGTTCGCTAAGAAACGTGTTCTCCATGGCTGAGCAAGCTCCCAAGGAAGGTACCTTTCGTGCAGCTGCGTGGCCGCAGTGCGCCTGCAGAGCTTAGAGCTTGCCACGCATCTGCTCTCGCTGTTCGACAGGTAGCAGAAGGCAAGGCGCGCGTTTTCCCACGTTTTCTCGACGACGAGAGCCGGTTGATGTGCATGTAAGCGTAGCATATGAAACAAGAATAGCACGAAGCATTGGTAGTCAGGTGCCAAAGTCGCAGTATGGCATCAGGTGGCGATCGTATGTTTCTGTGGCCACCACTGGTTTGCAGCAAAGTGAATACCGCTAACTGAAAGCACTCTGTTGTAGCCCCAGTGGCGCAATTGGTTAGCGCACGGTACTTATAAGGCAGTAGCCGTGAGCAATGCCGGGGTTGTGAGTTCGAGCCTCACCTGGGGCATACTTTTATTTCTTAGCAGCTGTCTCTGACAGCAACAGGAGGCTAGGTTTGAGATGTATCAGCTATTTGAGTAACATAATTGTGCATTCGAGACGCTAGCTGCGTCTTCCTCGGTAGTATAGTGGTTAGTATCCCCGCCTGTCACGCGGGAGACCGGGGTTCGATTCCCCGCCGGGGAGGCACATCCGATTTGTAATTGCTGCTCTATCACTCGCCGAACTTAGTGTAGGTCGTTTGCGGCTACTAGCACCATATCTCTCGCACACAGGCACCTGTCTACAGCGCATCCTCGGTAGTATAGTGGTTAGTATCCCCGCCTGTCACGCGGGAGACCGGGGTTCGATTCCCCGCCGGGGAGATGCGATTTTTATCTCACAACCCTGTTCGAGTGTTGCGCGTATGTGGGTCGTAAGAGCATTAACTTTGCGATCGTGGAGTGTAGTTGGCGCAAAATCTTAAAAAATGCTACAACTTAGGAAGTGGTTCTCGCATTCTTCACATTTCAGAATTGCGGGGTATGCTGTTAACGCTGTATCAAAGCACCCCAGCCGACGCTGTGGGCGTAATAATCGAGCTCGGCACAGTCCGCAAAAGAAATAATTTTAGCAGAGCGTGGTTTCGATCCACGGACCTCTGGGTTATGGGCCCAGCACGCTTCCACTGCGCCACTCTGCTGCCTGGGGTTGCGCCGGCTCTTCGCCACGTGACGTGGGACACTTGGAAAGTGTTGTCTGCGTCGCTTTCACACGCCTGTATTTAATTGCGTATCATCTCCTACAGCTCTCAGCTTGACTTGTCTCGACTTTGCTCGACTGACGCTACGCTGACGCTTGCAGGCAGCGATATTTACCACGATCGACTCGACATGCAGCTGCGAGATGCACAGGAGCAACAAAGCACTCCACGGTGCGGCGACATACGAAATCCACTGCCCAGCTACGCGTCGGCAACTAACAAAACGCCGACCCTGCCAGGATTCGAACCTGGAATCTTCTGATCCGTAGTCAGACGCGTTATCCGTTGCGCCACAGGGCCAGTGGCAGCATTTCTTTCTACGAGACAAGTGCAATTCGCTAAGAAACGTGTTCTCCATGGCTGAGCAAGCTCCCAAGGAAGGTACCTTTCGTGCAGCTGCGTGGCCGCAGTGCGCCTGCAGAGCTTAGAGCTTGCCACGCATCTGCTCTCGCTGTTCGACAGGTAGCAGAAGGCAAGGCGCGCGTTTTCCCACGTTTTCTCGACGACGAGAGCCGGTTGATGTGCATGTAAGCGTAGCATATGAAACAAGAATAGCACGAAGCATTGGTAGTCAGGTGCCAAAGTCGCAGTATGGCATCAGGTGGCGATCGTATGTTTCTGTGGCCACCACTGGTTTGCAGCAAAGTGAATACCGCTAACTGAATGCACTCTGTTGTAGCCCCAGTGGCGCAATTGGTTAGCGCACGGTACTTATAAGGCAGTAGCCGTGAGCAATGCCGGGGTTGTGAGTTCGAGCCTCACCTGGGGCATACTTTTATTTCTTAGCAGCTGTCTCTGACAGCAACAGGAGGCTAGGTTTGAGATGTATCAGCTATTTGAGTAACATAATTGTGCATTCGAGACGCTAGCTGCGTCTTCCTCGGTAGTATAGTGGTTAGTATCCCCGCCTGTCACGCGGGAGACCGGGGTTCGATTCCCCGCCGGGGAGGCACATCCGATTTGTAATTGCTGCTCTATCACTCGCCGAACTTAGTGTAGGTCGTTTGCGGCTACTAGCACCATATCTCTCGCACACAGGCACCTGTCTACAGCGCATCCTCGGTAGTATAGTGGTTAGTATCCCCGCCTGTCACGCGGGAGACCGGGGTTCGATTCCCCGCCGGGGAGATGCGATTTTTATCTCACAACCCTGTTCGAGTGTTGCGCGTATGTGGGTCGTAAGAGCATTAACTTTGCGATCGTGGAGTGTAGTTGGCGCAAAATCTTAAAAAATGCTACAACTTAGGAAGTGGTTCTCGCATTCTTCACATTTCAGAATTGCGGGGTATGCTGTTAACGCTGTATCAAAGCACCCCAGCCGACGCTGTGGGCGTAATAATCGAGCTCGGCACAGTCCGCAAAAGAAATAATTTTAGCAGAGCGTGGTTTCGATCCACGGACCTCTGGGTTATGGGCCCAGCACGCTTCCACTGCGCCACTCTGCTGCCTGGGGTTGCGCCGGCTCTTCGCCACGTGACGTGGGACACTTGGAAAGTGTTGTCTGCGTCGCTTTCACACGCCTGTATTTAATTGCGTATCATCTCCTACAGCTCTCAGCTTGACTTGTCTCGACTTTGCTCGACTGACGCTACGCTGACGCTTGCAGGCAGCGATATTTACCACGATCGACTCGACATGCAGCTGCGAGATGCACAGGAGCAACAAAGCACTCCACGGTGCGGCGACATACGAAATCCACTGCCCAGCTACGCGTCGGCAACTAACAAAACGCCGACCCTGCCAGGATTCGAACCTGGAATCTTCTGATCCGTAGTCAGACGCGTTATCCGTTGCGCCACAGGGCCAGTGGCAGCATTTCTTTCTACGAGACAAGTGCAGTTCGCTAAGAAACGTGTTCTCCATGGCTGAGCAAGCTCCCAAGGAAGGTACCTTTCGTGCAGCTGCGTGGCCGCAGTGCGCCTGCAGAGCTTAGAGCTTGCCACGCATCTGCTCTCGCTGTTCGACAGGTAGCAGAAGGCAAGGCGCGCGTTTTCCCACGTTTTCTCGACGACGAGAGCCGGTTGATGTGCATGTAAGCGTAGCATATGAAACAAGAATAGCACGAAGCATTGGTAGTCAGGTGCCAAAGTCGCAGTATGGCATCAGGTGGCGATCGTATGTTTCTGTGGCCACCACTGGTTTGCAGCAAAGTGAATACCGCTAACTGAAAGCACTCTGTTGTAGCCCCAGTGGCGCAATTGGTTAGCGCACGGTACTTATAAGGCAGTAGCCGTGAGCAATGCCGGGGTTGTGAGTTCGAGCCTCACCTGGGGCATACTTTTATTTCTTAGCAGCTGTCTCTGACAGCAACAGGAGGCTAGGTTTGAGATGTATCAGCTATTTGAGTAACATAATTGTGCATTCGAGACGCTAGCTGCGTCTTCCTCGGTAGTATAGTGGTTAGTATCCCCGCCTGTCACGCGGGAGACCGGGGTTCGATTCCCCGCCGGGGAGGCACATCCGATTTGTAATTGCTGCTCTATCACTCGCCGAACTTAGTGTAGGTCGTTTGCGGCTACTAGCACCATATCTCTCGCACACAGGCACCTGTCTACAGCGCATCCTCGGTAGTATAGTGGTTAGTATCCCCGCCTGTCACGCGGGAGACCGGGGTTCGATTCCCCGCCGGGGAGATGCGATTTTTATCTCACAACCCTGTTCGAGTGTTGCGCGTATGTGGGTCGTAAGAGCATTAACTTTGCGATCGTGGAGTGTAGTTGGCGCAAAATCTTAAAAAATGCTACAACTTAGGAAGTGGTTCTCGCATTCTTCACATTTCAGAATTGCGGGGTATGCTGTTAACGCTGTATCAAAGCACCCCAGCCGACGCTGTGGGCGTAATAATCGAGCTCGGCACAGTCCGCAAAAGAAATAATTTTAGCAGAGCGTGGTTTCGATCCACGGACCTCTGGGTTATGGGCCCAGCACGCTTCCACTGCGCCACTCTGCTGCCTGGGGTTGCGCCGGCTCTTCGCCACGTGACGTGGGACACTTGGAAAGTGTTGTCTGCGTCGCTTTCACACGCCTGTATTTAATTGCGTATCATCTCCTACAGCTCTCAGCTTGACTTGTCTCGACTTTGCTCGACTGACGCTACGCTGACGCTTGCAGGCAGCGATATTTACCACGATCGACTCGACATGCAGCTGCGAGATGCACAGGAGCAACAAAGCACTCCACGGTGCGGCGACATACGAAATCCACTGCCCAGCTACGCGTCGGCAACTAACAAAACGCCGACCCTGCCAGGATTCGAACCTGGAATCTTCTGATCCGTAGTCAGACGCGTTATCCGTTGCGCCACAGGGCCAGTGGCAGCATTTCTATCTACGAGACAAGTGCAGTTCGCTAAGAAACGTGTTCTCCATGGCTGAGCAAGCTCCCAAGGAAGGTACCTTTCGTGCAGCTGCGTGGCCGCAGTGCGCCTGCAGAGCTTAGAGCTTGCCACGCATCTGCTCTCGCTGTTCGACAGGTAGCAGAAGGCAAGGCGCGCGTTTTCCCACGTTTTCTCGACGACGAGAGCCGGTTGATGTGCATGTAAGCGTAGCATATGAAACAAGAATAGCACGAAGCATTGGTAGTCAGGTGCCAAAGTCGCAGTATGGCATCAGGTGGCGATCGTATGTTTCTGTGCCCACCACTGGTTTGCAGCAAAGTGAATACCGCTAACTGAAAGCACTCTGTTGTAGCCCCAGTGGCGCAATTGGTTAGCGCACGGTACTTATAAGGCAGTAGCCGTGAGCAATGCCGGGGTTGTGAGTTCGAGCCTCACCTGGGGCATACTTTTATTTCTTAGCAGCTGTCTCTGACAGCAACAGGAGGCTAGGTTTGAGATGTATCAGCTATTTGAGTAACATAATTGTGCATTCGAGACGCTAGCTGCGTCTTCCTCGGTAGTATAGTGGTTAGTATCCCCGCCTGTCACGCGGGAGACCGGGGTTCGATTCCCCGCCGGGGAGGCACATCCGATTTGTAATTGCTGCTCTATCACTCGCCGAACTTAGTGTAGGTCGTTTGCGGCTACTAGCACCATATCTCTCGCACACAGGCACCTGTCTACAGCGCATCCTCGGTAGTATAGTGGTTAGTATCCCCGCCTGTCACGCGGGAGACCGGGGTTCGATTCCCCGCCGGGGAGATGCGATTTTTATCTCACAACCCTGTTCGAGTGTTGCGCGTATGTGGGTCGTAAGAGCATTAACTTTGCGATCGTGGAGTGTAGTTGGCGCAAAATCTTAAAAAATGCTACAACTTAGGAAGTGGTTCTCGCATTCTTCACATTTCAGAATTGCGGGGTATGCTGTTAACGCTGTATCAAAGCACCCCAGCCGACGCTGTGGGCGTAATAATCGAGCTCGGCACAGTCCGCAAAAGAAATAATTTTAGCAGAGCGTGGTTTCGATCCACGGACCTCTGGGTTATGGGCCCAGCACGCTTCCACTGCGCCACTCTGCTGCCTGGGGTTGCGCCGGCTCTTCGCCACGTGACGTGGGACACTTGGAAAGTGTTGTCTGCGTCGCTTTCACACGCCTGTATTTAATTGCGTATCATCTCCTACAGCTCTCAGCTTGACTTGTCTCGACTTTGCTCGACTGACGCTACGCTGACGCTTGCAGGCAGCGATATTTACCACGATCGACTCGACATGCAGCTGCGAGATGCACAGGAGCAACAAAGCACTCCACGGTGCGGCGACATACGAAATCCACTGCCCAGCTACGCGTCGGCAACTAACAAAACGCCGACCCTGCCAGGATTCGAACCTGGAATCTTCTGATCCGTAGTCAGACGCGTTATCCGTTGCGCCACAGGGCCAGTGGCAGCATTTCTTTCTACGAGACAAGTGCAATTCGCTAAGAAACGTGTTCTCCATGGCTGAGCAAGCTCCCAAGGAAGGTACCTTTCGTGCAGCTGCGTGGCCGCAGTGCGCCTGCAGAGCTTAGAGCTTGCCACGCATCTGCTCTCGCTGTTCGACAGGTAGCAGAAGGCAAGGCGCGCGTTTTCCCACGTTTTCTCGACGACGAGAGCCGGTTGATGTGCATGTAAGCGTAGCATATGAAACAAGAATAGCACGAAGCATTGGTAGTCAGGTGCCAAAGTCGCAGTATGGCATCAGGTGGCGATCGTATGTTTCTGTGGCCACCACTGGTTTGCAGCAAAGTGAATACCGCTAACTGAAAGCACTCTGTTGTAGCCCCAGTGGCGCAATTGGTTAGCGCACGGTACTTATAAGGCAGTAGCCGTGAGCAATGCCGGGGTTGTGAGTTCGAGCCTCACCTGGGGCATACTTTTATTTCTTAGCAGCTGTCTCTGACAGCAACAGGAGGCTAGGTTTGAGATGTATCAGCTATTTGAGTAACATAATTGTGCATTCGAGACGCTAGCTGCGTCTTCCTCGGTAGTATAGTGGTTAGTATCCCCGCCTGTCACGCGGGAGACCGGGGTTCGATTCCCCGCCGGGGAGGCACATCCGATTTGTAATCGCTGCTCTATCACTCGCCGAACTTAGTGTAGGTCGTTTGCGGCTACTAGCACCATATCTCTCGCACACAGGCACGTGTCTACAGCGCATCCTCGGTAGTATAGTGGTTAGTATCCCCGCCTGTCACGCGGGAGACCGGGGTTCGATTCCCCGCCGGGGAGATGCGATTTTTATCTCACAACCCTGTTCGAGTGTTGCGCGTATGTGGGTCGTAAGAGCATTAACTTTGCGATCGTGGAGTGTAGTTGGCGCAAAATCTTAAAAAATGCTACAACTTAGGAAGTGGTTCTCGCATTCTTCACATTTCAGAATTGCGGGGTATGCTGTTAACGCTGTATCAAAGCACCCCAGCCGACGCTGTGGGCGTAATAATCGAGCTCGGCACAGTCCGCAAAAGAAATAATTTTAGCAGAGCGTGGTTTCGATCCACGGACCTCTGGGTTATGGGCCCAGCACGCTTCCACTGCGCCACTCTGCTGCCTGGGGTTGCGCCGGCTCTTCGCCACGTGACGTGGGACACTTGGAAAGTGTTGTCTGCGTCGCTTTCACACGCCTGTATTTAATTGCGTATCATCTCCTACAGCTCTCAGCTTGACTTGTCTCGACTTTGCTCGACTGACGCTACGCTGACGCTTGCAGGCAGCGATATTTACCACGATCGACTCGACATGCAGCTGCGAGATGCACAGGAGCAACAAAGCACTCCACGGTGCGGCGACATACGAAATCCACTGCCCAGCTACGCGTCGGCAACTAACAAAACGCCGACCCTGCCAGGATTCGAACCTGGAATCTTCTGATCCGTAGTCAGACGCGTTATCCGTTGCGCCACAGGGCCAGTGGCAGCATTTCTTTCTACGAGACAAGTGCAATTCGCTAAGAAACGTGTTCTCCATGGCTGAGCAAGCTCCCAAGGAAGGTACCTTTCGTGCAGCTGCGTGGCCGCAGTGCGCCTGCAGAGCTTAGAGCTTGCCACGCATCTGCTCTCGCTGTTCGACAGGTAGCAGAAGGCAAGGCGCGCGTTTTCCCACGTTTTCTCGACGACGAGAGCCGGTTGATGTGCATGTAAGCGTAGCATATGAAACAAGAATAGCACGAAGCATTGGTAGTCAGGTGCCAAAGTCGCAGTATGGCATCAGGTGGCGATCGTATGTTTCTGTGGCCACCACTGGTTTGCAGCAAAGTGAATACCGCTAACTGAAAGCACTCTGTTGTAGCCCCAGTGGCGCAATTGGTTAGCGCACGGTACTTATAAGGCAGTAGCCGTGAGCAATGCCGGGGTTGTGAGTTCGAGCCTCACCTGGGGCATACTTTTATTTCTTAGCAGCTGTCTCTGACAGCAACAGGAGGCTAGGTTTGAGATGTATCAGCTATTTGAGTAACATAATTGTGCATTCGAGACGCTAGCTGCGTCTTCCTCGGTAGTATAGTGGTTAGTATCCCCGCCTGTCACGCGGGAGACCGGGGTTCGATTCCCCGCCGGGGAGGCACATCCGATTTGTAATTGCTGCTCTATCACTCGCCGAACTTAGTGTAGGTCGTTTGCGGCTACTAGCACCATATCTCTCGCACACAGGCACGTGTCTACAGCGCATCCTCGGTAGTATAGTGGTTAGTATCCCCGCCTGTCACGCGGGAGACCGGGGTTCGATTCCCCGCCGGGGAGATGCGATTTTTATCTCACAACCCTGTTCGAGTGTTGCGCGTATGTGGGTCGTAAGAGCATTAACTTTGCGATCGTGGAGTGTAGTTGGCGCAAAATCTTAAAAAATGCTACAACTTAGGAAGTGGTTCTCGCATTCTTCACATTTCAGAATTGCGGGGTATGCTGTTAACGCTGTATCAAAGCACCCCAGCCGACGCTGTGGGCGTAATAATCGAGCTCGGCACAGTCCGCAAAAGAAATAATTTTAGCAGAGCGTGGTTTCGATCCACGGACCTCTGGGTTATGGGCCCAGCACGCTTCCACTGCGCCACTCTGCTGCCTGGGGTTGCGCCGGCTCTTCGCCACGTGACGTGGGACACTTGGAAAGTGTTGTCTGCGTCGCTTTCACACGCCTGTATTTAATTGCGTATCATCTCCTACAGCTCTCAGCTTGACTTGTCTCGACTTTGCTCGACTGACGCTACGCTGACGCTTGCAGGCAGCGATATTTACCACGATCGACTCGACATGCAGCTGCGAGATGCACAGGAGCAACAAAGCACTCCACGGTGCGGCGACATACGAAATCCACTGCCCAGCTACGCGTCGGCAACTAACAAAACGCCGACCCTGCCAGGATTCGAACCTGGAATCTTCTGATCCGTAGTCAGACGCGTTATCCGTTGCGCCACAGGGCCAGTGGCAGCATTTCTTTCTACGAGACAAGTGCAATTCGCTAAGAAACGTGTTCTCCATGGCTGAGCAAGCTCCCAAGGAAGGTACCTTTCGTGCAGCTGCGTGGCCGCAGTGCGCCTGCAGAGCTTAGAGCTTGCCACGCATCTGCTCTCGCTGTTCGACAGGTAGCAGAAGGCAAGGCGCGCGTTTTCCCACGTTTTCTCGACGACGAGAGCCGGTTGATGTGCATGTAAGCGTAGCATATGAAACAAGAATAGCACGAAGCATTGGTAGTCAGGTGCCAAAGTCGCAGTATGGCATCAGGTGGCGATCGTATGTTTCTGTGGCCACCACTGGTTTGCAGCAAAGTGAATACCGCTAACTGAAAGCACTCTGTTGTAGCCCCAGTGGCGCAATTGGTTAGCGCACGGTACTTATAAGGCAGTAGCCGTGAGCAATGCCGGGGTTGTGAGTTCGAGCCTCACCTGGGGCATACTTTTATTTCTTAGCAGCTGTCTCTGACAGCAACAGGAGGCTAGGTTTGAGATGTATCAGCTATTTGAGTAACATAATTGTGCATTCGAGACGCTAGCTGCGTCTTCCTCGGTAGTATAGTGGTTAGTATCCCCGCCTGTCACGCGGGAGACCGGGGTTCGATTCCCCGCCGGGGAGGCACATCCGATTTGTAATTGCTGCTCTATCACTCGCCGAACTTAGTGTAGGTCGTTTGCGGCTACTAGCACCATATCTCTCGCACACAGGCACCTGTCTACAGCGCATCCTCGGTAGTATAGTGGTTAGTATCCCCGCCTGTCACGCGGGAGACCGGGGTTCGATTCCCCGCCGGGGAGACGCGATTTTTATCTCACAACCCTGTTCGAGTGTTGCGCGTATGTGGGTCGTAAGAGCATTAACTTTGCGATCGTGGAGTGTAGTTGGCGCAAAATCTTAAAAAATGCTACAACTTAGGAAGTGGTTCTCGCATTCTTCACATTTCAGAATTGCGGGGTATGCTGTTAACGCTGTATCAAAGCACCCCAGCCGACGCTGTGGGCGTAATAATCGAGCTCGGCACAGTCCGCAAAAGAAATAATTTTAGCAGAGCGTGGTTTCGATCCACGGACCTCTGGGTTATGGGCCCAGCACGCTTCCACTGCGCCACTCTGCTGCCTGGGGTTGCGCCGGCTCTTCGCCACGTGACGTGGGACACTTGGAAAGTGTTGTCTGCGTCGCTTTCACACGCCTGTATTTAATTGCGTATCATCTCCTACAGCTCTCAGCTTGACTTGTCTCGACTTTGCTCGACTGACGCTACGCTGACGCTTGCAGGCAGCGATATTTACCACGATCGACTCGACATGCAGCTGCGAGATGCACAGGAGCAACAAAGCACTCCACGGTGCGGCGACATACGAAATCCACTGCCCAGCTACGCGTCGGCAACTAACAAAACGCCGACCCTGCCAGGATTCGAACCTGGAATCTTCTGATCCGTAGTCAGACGCGTTATCCGTTGCGCCACAGGGCCAGTGGCAGCATTTCTTTCTACGAGACAAGTGCAATTCGCTAAGAAACGTGTTCTCCATGGCTGAGCAAGCTCCCAAGGAAGGTACCTTTCGTGCAGCTGCGTGGCCGCAGTGCGCCTGCAGAGCTTAGAGCTTGCCACGCATCTGCTCTCGCTGTTCGACAGGTAGCAGAAGGCAAGGCGCGCGTTTTCCCACGTTTTCTCGACGACGAGAGCCGGTTGATGTGCATGTAAGCGTAGCATATGAAACAAGAATAGCACGAAGCATTGGTAGTCAGGTGCCAAAGTCGCAGTATGGCATCAGGTGGCGATCGTATGTTTCTGTGGCCACCACTGGTTTGCAGCAAAGTGAATACCGCTAACTGAAAGCACTCTGTTGTAGCCCCAGTGGCGCAATTGGTTAGCGCACGGTACTTATAAGGCAGTAGCCGTGAGCAATGCCGGGGTTGTGAGTTCGAGCCTCACCTGGGGCATACTTTTATTTCTTAGCAGCTGTCTCTGACAGCAACAGGAGGCTAGGTTTGAGATGTATCAGCTATTTGAGTAACATAATTGTGCATTCGAGACGCTAGCTGCGTCTTCCTCGGTAGTATAGTGGTTAGTATCCCCGCCTGTCACGCGGGAGACCGGGGTTCGATTCCCCGCCGGGGAGGCACATCCGATTTGTAATTGCTGCTCTATCACTCGCCGAACTTAGTGTAGGTCGTTTGCGGCTACTAGCACCATATCTCTCGCACACAGGCACCTGTCTACAGCGCATCCTCGGTAGTATAGTGGTTAGTATCCCCGCCTGTCACGCGGGAGACCGGGGTTCGATTCCCCGCCGGGGAGACGCGATTTTTATCTCACAACCCTGTTCGAGTGTTGCGCGTATGTGGGTCGTAAGAGCATTAACTTTGCGATCGTGGAGTGTAGTTGGCGCAAAATCTTAAAAAATGCTACAACTTAGGAAGTGGTTCTCGCATTCTTCACATTTCAGAATTGCGGGGTATGCTGTTAACGCTGTATCAAAGCACCCCAGCCGACGCTGTGGGCGTAATAATCGAGCTCGGCACAGTCCGCAAAAGAAATAATTTTAGCAGAGCGTGGTTTCGATCCACGGACCTCTGGGTTATGGGCCCAGCACGCTTCCACTGCGCCACTCTGCTGCCTGGGGTTGCGCCGGCTCTTCGCCACGTGACGTGGGACACTTGGAAAGTGTTGTCTGCGTCGCTTTCACACGCCTGTATTTAATTGCGTATCATCTCCTACAGCTCTCAGCTTGACTTGTCTCGACTTTGCTCGACTGACGCTACGCTGACGCTTGCAGGCAGCGATATTTACCACGATCGACTCGACATGCAGCTGCGAGATGCACAGGAGCAACAAAGCACTCCACGGTGCGGCGACATACGAAATCCACTGCCCAGCTACGCGTCGGCAACTAACAAAACGCCGACCCTGCCAGGATTCGAACCTGGAATCTTCTGATCCGTAGTCAGACGCGTTATCCGTTGCGCCACAGGGCCAGTGGCAGCATTTCTTTCTACGAGACAAGTGCAATTCGCTAAGAAACGTGTTCTCCATGGCTGAGCAAGCTCCCAAGGAAGGTACCTTTCGTGCAGCTGCGTGGCCGCAGTGCGCCTGCAGAGCTTAGAGCTTGCCACGCATCTGCTCTCGCTGTTCGACAGGTAGCAGAAGGCAAGGCGCGCGTTTTCCCACGTTTTCTCGACGACGAGAGCCGGTTGATGTGCATGTAAGCGTAGCATATGAAACAAGAATAGCACGAAGCATTGGTAGTCAGGTGCCAAAGTCGCAGTATGGCATCAGGTGGCGATCGTATGTTTCTGTGGCCACCACTGGTTTGCAGCAAAGTGAATACCGCTAACTGAAAGCACTCTGTTGTAGCCCCAGTGGCGCAATTGGTTAGCGCACGGTACTTATAAGGCAGTAGCCGTGAGCAATGCCGGGGTTGTGAGTTCGAGCCTCACCTGGGGCATACTTTTATTTCTTAGCAGCTGTCTCTGACAGCAACAGGAGGCTAGGTTTGAGATGTATCAGCTATTTGAGTAACATAATTGTGCATTCGAGACGCTAGCTGCGTCTTCCTCGGTAGTATAGTGGTTAGTATCCCCGCCTGTCACGCGGGAGACCGGGGTTCGATTCCCCGCCGGGGAGGCACATCCGATTTGTAATTGCTGCTCTATCACTCGCCGAACTTAGTGTAGGTCGTTTGCGGCTACTAGCACCATATCTCTCGCACACAGGCACCTGTCTACAGCGCATCCTCGGTAGTATAGTGGTTAGTATCCCCGCCTGTCACGCGGGAGACCGGGGTTCGATTCCCCGCCGGGGAGATGCGATTTTTATCTCACAACCCTGTTCGAGTGTTGCGCGTATGTGGGTCGTAAGAGCATTAACTTTGCGATCGTGGAGTGTAGTTGGCGCAAAATCTTAAAAAATGCTACAACTTAGGAAGTGGTTCTCGCATTCTTCACATTTCAGAATTGCGGGGTATGCTGTTAACGCTGTATCAAAGCACCCCAGCCGACGCTGTGGGCGTAATAATCGAGCTCGGCACAGTCCGCAAAAGAAATAATTTTAGCAGAGCGTGGTTTCGATCCACGGACCTCTGGGTTATGGGCCCAGCACGCTTCCACTGCGCCACTCTGCTGCCTGGGGTTGCGCCGGCTCTTCGCCACGTGACGTGGGACACTTGGAAAGTGTTGTCTGCGTCGCTTTCACACGCCTGTATTTAATTGCGTATCATCTCCTACAGCTCTCAGCTTGACTTGTCTCGACTTTGCTCGACTGACGCTACGCTGACGCTTGCAGGCAGCGATATTTACCACGATCGACTCGACATGCAGCTGCGAGATGCACAGGAGCAACAAAGCACTCCACGGTGCGGCGACATACGAAATCCACTGCCCAGCTACGCGTCGGCAACTAACAAAACGCCGACCCTGCCAGGATTCGAACCTGGAATCTTCTGATCCGTAGTCAGACGCGTTATCCGTTGCGCCACAGGGCCAGTGGCAGCATTTCTTTCTACGAGACAAGTGCAGTTCGCTAAGAAACGTGTTCTCCATGGCTGAGCAAGCTCCCAAGGAAGGTACCTTTCGTGCAGCTGCGTGGCCGCAGTGCGCCTGCAGAGCTTAGAGCTTGCCACGCATCTGCTCTCGCTGTTCGACAGGTAGCAGAAGGCAAGGCGCGCGTTTTCCCACGTTTTCTCGACGACGAGAGCCGGTTGATGTGCATGTAAGCGTAGCATATGAAACAAGAATAGCACGAAGCATTGGTAGTCAGGTGCCAAAGTCGCAGTATGGCATCAGGTGGCGATCGTATGTTTCTGTGGCCACCACTGGTTTGCAGCAAAGTGAATACCGCTAACTGAAAGCACTCTGTTGTAGCCCCAGTGGCGCAATTGGTTAGCGCACGGTACTTATAAGGCAGTAGCCGTGAGCAATGCCGGGGTTGTGAGTTCGAGCCTCACCTGGGGCATACTTTTATTTCTTAGCAGCTGTCTCTGACAGCAACAGGAGGCTAGGTTTGAGATGTATCAGCTATTTGAGTAACATAATTGTGCATTCGAGACGCTAGCTGCGTCTTCCTCGGTAGTATAGTGGTTAGTATCCCCGCCTGTCACGCGGGAGACCGGGGTTCGATTCCCCGCCGGGGAGGCACATCCGATTTGTAATTGCTGCTCTATCACTCGCCGAACTTAGTGTAGGTCGTTTGCGGCTACTAGCACCATATCTCTCGCACACAGGCACCTGTCTACAGCGCATCGTCGGTAGTATAGTGGTTAGTATCCCCGCCTGTCACGCGGGAGACCGGGGTTCGATTCCCCGCCGGGGAGATGCGATTTTTATCTCACAACCCTGTTCGAGTGTTGCGCGTATGTGGGTCGTAAGAGCATTAACTTTGCGATCGTGGAGTGTAGTTGGCGCAAAATCTTAAAAAATGCTACAACTTAGGAAGTGGTTCTCGCATTCTTCACATTTCAGAATTGCGGGGTATGCTGTTAACGCTGTATCAAAGCACCCCAGCCGACGCTGTGGGCGTAATAATCGAGCTCGGCACAGTCCGCAAAAGAAATAATTTTAGCAGAGCGTGGTTTCGATCCACGGACCTCTGGGTTATGGGCCCAGCACGCTTCCACTGCGCCACTCTGCTGCCTGGGGTTGCGCCGGCTCTTCGCCACGTGACGTGGGACACTTGGAAAGTGTTGTCTGCGTCGCTTTCACACGCCTGTATTTAATTGCGTATCATCTCCTACAGCTCTCAGCTTGACTTGTCTCGACTTTGCTCGACTGACGCTACGCTGACGCTTGCAGGCAGCGATATTTACCACGATCGACTCGACATGCAGCTGCGAGATGCACAGGAGCAACAAAGCACTCCACGGTGCGGCGACATACGAAATCCACTGCCCAGCTACGCGTCGGCAACTAACAAAACGCCGACCCTGCCAGGATTCGAACCTGGAATCTTCTGATCCGTAGTCAGACGCGTTATCCGTTGCGCCACAGGGCCAGTGGCAGCATTTCTTTCTACGAGACAAGTGCAATTCGCTAAGAAACGTGTTCTCCATGGCTGAGCAAGCTCCCAAGGAAGGTACCTTTCGTGCAGCTGCGTGGCCGCAGTGCGCCTGCAGAGCTTAGAGCTTGCCACGCATCTGCTCTCGCTGTTCGACAGGTAGCAGAAGGCAAGGCGCGCGTTTTCCCACGTTTTCTCGACGACGAGAGCCGGTTGATGTGCATGTAAGCGTAGCATATGAAACAAGAATAGCACGAAGCATTGGTAGTCAGGTGCCAAAGTCGCAGTATGGCATCAGGTGGCGATCGTATGTTTCTGTGGCCACCACTGGTTTGCAGCAAAGTGAATACCGCTAACTGAAAGCACTCTGTTGTAGCCCCAGTGGCGCAATTGGTTAGCGCACGGTACTTATAAGGCAGTAGCCGTGAGCAATGCCGGGGTTGTGAGTTCGAGCCTCACCTGGGGCATACTTTTATTTCTTAGCAGCTGTCTCTGACAGCAACAGGAGGCTAGGTTTGAGATGTATCAGCTATTTGAGTAACATAATTGTGCATTCGAGACGCTAGCTGCGTCTTCCTCGGTAGTATAGTGGTTAGTATCCCCGCCTGTCACGCGGGAGACCGGGGTTCGATTCCCCGCCGGGGAGGCACATCCGATTTGTAATTGCTGCTCTATCACTCGCCGAACTTAGTGTAGGTCGTTTGCGGCTACTAGCACCATATCTCTCGCACACAGGCACCTGTCTACAGCGCATCCTCGGTAGTATAGTGGTTAGTATCCCCGCCTGTCACGCGGGAGACCGGGGTTCGATTCCCCGCCGGGGAGATGCGATTTTTATCTCACAACCCTGTTCGAGTGTTGCGCGTATGTGGGTCGTAAGAGCATTAACTTTGCGATCGTGGAGTGTAGTTGGCGCAAAATCTTAAAAAATGCTACAACTTAGGAAGTGGTTCTCGCATTCTTCACATTTCAGAATTGCGGGGTATGCTGTTAACGCTGTATCAAAGCACCCCAGCCGACGCTGTGGGCGTAATAATCGAGCTCGGCACAGTCCGCAAAAGAAATAATTTTAGCAGAGCGTGGTTTCGATCCACGGACCTCTGGGTTATGGGCCCAGCACGCTTCCACTGCGCCACTCTGCTGCCTGGGGTTGCGCCGGCTCTTCGCCACGTGACGTGGGACACTTGGAAAGTGTTGTCTGCGTCGCTTTCACACGCCTGTATTTAATTGCGTATCATCTCCTACAGCTCTCAGCTTGACTTGTCTCGACTTTGCTCGACTGACGCTACGCTGACGCTTGCAGGCAGCGATATTTACCACGATCGACTCGACATGCAGCTGCGAGATGCACAGGAGCAACAAAGCACTCCACGGTGCGGCGACATACGAAATCCACTGCCCAGCTACGCGTCGGCAACTAACAAAACGCCGACCCTGCCAGGATTCGAACCTGGAATCTTCTGATCCGTAGTCAGACGCGTTATCCGTTGCGCCACAGGGCCAGTGGCAGCATTTCTTTCTACGAGACAAGTGCAATTCGCTAAGAAACGTGTTCTCCATGGCTGAGCAAGCTCCCAAGGAAGGTACCTTTCGTGCAGCTGCGTGGCCGCAGTGCGCCTGCAGAGCTTAGAGCTTGCCACGCATCTGCTCTCGCTGTTCGACAGGTAGCAGAAGGCAAGGCGCGCGTTTTCCCACGTTTTCTCGACGACGAGAGCCGGTTGATGTGCATGTAAGCGTAGCATATGAAACAAGAATAGCACGAAGCATTGGTAGTCAGGTGCCAAAGTCGCAGTATGGCATCAGGTGGCGATCGTATGTTTCTGTGGCCACCACTGGTTTGCAGCAAAGTGAATACCGCTAACTGAATGCACTCTGTTGTAGCCCCAGTGGCGCAATTGGTTAGCGCACGGTACTTATAAGGCAGTAGCCGTGAGCAATGCCGGGGTTGTGAGTTCGAGCCTCACCTGGGGCATACTTTTATTTCTTAGCAGCTGTCTCTGACAGCAACAGGAGGCTAGGTTTGAGATGTATCAGCTATTTGAGTAACATAATTGTGCATTCGAGACGCTAGCTGCGTCTTCCTCGGTAGTATAGTGGTTAGTATCCCCGCCTGTCACGCGGGAGACCGGGGTTCGATTCCCCGCCGGGGAGGCACATCCGATTTGTAATTGCTGCTCTATCACTCGCCGAACTTAGTGTAGGTCGTTTGCGGCTACTAGCACCATATCTCTCGCACACAGGCACCTGTCTACAGCGCATCCTCGGTAGTATAGTGGTTAGTATCCCCGCCTGTCACGCGGGAGACCGGGGTTCGATTCCCCGCCGGGGAGATGCGATTTTTATCTCACAACCCTGTTCGAGTGTTGCGCGTATGTGGGTCGTAAGAGCATTAACTTTGCGATCGTGGAGTGTAGTTGGCGCAAAATCTTAAAAAATGCTACAACTTAGGAAGTGGTTCTCGCATTCTTCACATTTCAGAATTGCGGGGTATGCTGTTAACGCTGTATCAAAGCACCCCAGCCGACGCTGTGGGCGTAATAATCGAGCTCGGCACAGTCCGCAAAAGAAATAATTTTAGCAGAGCGTGGTTTCGATCCACGGACCTCTGGGTTATGGGCCCAGCACGCTTCCACTGCGCCACTCTGCTGCCTGGGGTTGCGCCGGCTCTTCGCCACGTGACGTGGGACACTTGGAAAGTGTTGTCTGCGTCGCTTTCACACGCCTGTATTTAATTGCGTATCATCTCCTACAGCTCTCAGCTTGACTTGTCTCGACTTTGCTCGACTGACGCTACGCTGACGCTTGCAGGCAGCGATATTTACCACGATCGACTCGACATGCAGCTGCGAGATGCACAGGAGCAACAAAGCACTCCACGGTGCGGCGACATACGAAATCCACTGCCCAGCTACGCGTCGGCAACTAACAAAACGCCGACCCTGCCAGGATTCGAACCTGGAATCTTCTGATCCGTAGTCAGACGCGTTATCCGTTGCGCCACAGGGCCAGTGGCAGCATTTCTTTCTACGAGACAAGTGCAGTTCGCTAAGAAACGTGTTCTCCATGGCTGAGCAAGCTCCCAAGGAAGGTACCTTTCGTGCAGCTGCGTGGCCGCAGTGCGCCTGCAGAGCTTAGAGCTTGCCACGCATCTGCTCTCGCTGTTCGACAGGTAGCAGAAGGCAAGGCGCGCGTTTTCCCACGTTTTCTCGACGACGAGAGCCGGTTGATGTGCATGTAAGCGTAGCATATGAAACAAGAATAGCACGAAGCATTGGTAGTCAGGTGCCAAAGTCGCAGTATGGCATCAGGTGGCGATCGTATGTTTCTGTGGCCACCACTGGTTTGCAGCAAAGTGAATACCGCTAACTGAAAGCACTCTGTTGTAGCCCCAGTGGCGCAATTGGTTAGCGCACGGTACTTATAAGGCAGTAGCCGTGAGCAATGCCGGGGTTGTGAGTTCGAGCCTCACCTGGGGCATACTTTTATTTCTTAGCAGCTGTCTCTGACAGCAACAGGAGGCTAGGTTTGAGATGTATCAGCTATTTGAGTAACATAATTGTGCATTCGAGACGCTAGCTGCGTCTTCCTCGGTAGTATAGTGGTTAGTATCCCCGCCTGTCACGCGGGAGACCGGGGTTCGATTCCCCGCCGGGGAGGCACATCCGATTTGTAATTGCTGCTCTATCACTCGCCGAACTTAGTGTAGGTCGTTTGCGGCTACTAGCACCATATCTCTCGCACACAGGCACCTGTCTACAGCGCATCCTCGGTAGTATAGTGGTTAGTATCCCCGCCTGTCACGCGGGAGACCGGGGTTCGATTCCCCGCCGGGGAGATGCGATTTTTATCTCACAACCCTGTTCGAGTGTTGCGCGTATGTGGGTCGTAAGAGCATTAACTTTGCGATCGTGGAGTGTAGTTGGCGCAAAATCTTAAAAAATGCTACAACTTAGGAAGTGGTTCTCGCATTCTTCACATTTCAGAATTGCGGGGTATGCTGTTAACGCTGTATCAAAGCACCCCAGCCGACGCTGTGGGCGTAATAATCGAGCTCGGCACAGTCCGCAAAAGAAATAATTTTAGCAGAGCGTGGTTTCGATCCACGGACCTCTGGGTTATGGGCCCAGCACGCTTCCACTGCGCCACTCTGCTGCCTGGGGTTGCGCCGGCTCTTCGCCACGTGACGTGGGACACTTGGAAAGTGTTGTCTGCGTCGCTTTCACACGCCTGTATTTAATTGCGTATCATCTCCTACAGCTCTCAGCTTGACTTGTCTCGACTTTGCTCGACTGACGCTACGCTGACGCTTGCAGGCAGCGATATTTACCACGATCGACTCGACATGCAGCTGCGAGATGCACAGGAGCAACAAAGCACTCCACGGTGCGGCGACATACGAAATCCACTGCCCAGCTACGCGTCGGCAACTAACAAAACGCCGACCCTGCCAGGATTCGAACCTGGAATCTTCTGATCCGTAGTCAGACGCGTTATCCGTTGCGCCACAGGGCCAGTGGCAGCATTTCTATCTACGAGACAAGTGCAGTTCGCTAAGAAACGTGTTCTCCATGGCTGAGCAAGCTCCCAAGGAAGGTACCTTTCGTGCAGCTGCGTGGCCGCAGTGCGCCTGCAGAGCTTAGAGCTTGCCACGCATCTGCTCTCGCTGTTCGACAGGTAGCAGAAGGCAAGGCGCGCGTTTTCCCACGTTTTCTCGACGACGAGAGCCGGTTGATGTGCATGTAAGCGTAGCATATGAAACAAGAATAGCACGAAGCATTGGTAGTCAGGTGCCAAAGTCGCAGTATGGCATCAGGTGGCGATCGTATGTTTCTGTGCCCACCACTGGTTTGCAGCAAAGTGAATACCGCTAACTGAAAGCACTCTGTTGTAGCCCCAGTGGCGCAATTGGTTAGCGCACGGTACTTATAAGGCAGTAGCCGTGAGCAATGCCGGGGTTGTGAGTTCGAGCCTCACCTGGGGCATACTTTTATTTCTTAGCAGCTGTCTCTGACAGCAACAGGAGGCTAGGTTTGAGATGTATCAGCTATTTGAGTAACATAATTGTGCATTCGAGACGCTAGCTGCGTCTTCCTCGGTAGTATAGTGGTTAGTATCCCCGCCTGTCACGCGGGAGACCGGGGTTCGATTCCCCGCCGGGGAGGCACATCCGATTTGTAATTGCTGCTCTATCACTCGCCGAACTTAGTGTAGGTCGTTTGCGGCTACTAGCACCATATCTCTCGCACACAGGCACCTGTCTACAGCGCATCCTCGGTAGTATAGTGGTTAGTATCCCCGCCTGTCACGCGGGAGACCGGGGTTCGATTCCCCGCCGGGGAGATGCGATTTTTATCTCACAACCCTGTTCGAGTGTTGCGCGTATGTGGGTCGTAAGAGCATTAACTTTGCGATCGTGGAGTGTAGTTGGCGCAAAATCTTAAAAAATGCTACAACTTAGGAAGTGGTTCTCGCATTCTTCACATTTCAGAATTGCGGGGTATGCTGTTAACGCTGTATCAAAGCACCCCAGCCGACGCTGTGGGCGTAATAATCGAGCTCGGCACAGTCCGCAAAAGAAATAATTTTAGCAGAGCGTGGTTTCGATCCACGGACCTCTGGGTTATGGGCCCAGCACGCTTCCACTGCGCCACTCTGCTGCCTGGGGTTGCGCCGGCTCTTCGCCACGTGACGTGGGACACTTGGAAAGTGTTGTCTGCGTCGCTTTCACACGCCTGTAT
This sequence comes from Schistocerca americana, assembly GCF_021461395.2. Lineage (NCBI taxonomy): Eukaryota > Metazoa > Arthropoda > Insecta > Orthoptera > Acrididae > Schistocerca > Schistocerca americana. Next base: position 95,306,259 of record NC_060126.1, read on the forward strand.
TTAATTGCGTATCATCTCCTACAGCTCTCAGCTTGACTTGTCTCGACTTTGCTCGACTGACGCTACGCTGACGCTTGCAGGCAGCGATATTTACCACGATCGACTCGACATGCAGCTGCGAGATGCACAGGAGCAACAAAGCACTCCACGGTGCGGCGACATACGAAATCCACTGCCCAGCTACGCGTCGGCAACTAACAAAACGCCGACCCTGCCAGGATTCGAACCTGGAATCTTCTGATCCGTAGTCAGACGCGTTATCCGTTGCGCCACAGGGCCAGTGGCAGCATTTCTTTCTACGAGACAAGTGCAATTCGCTAAGAAACGTGTTCTCCATGGCTGAGCAAGCTCCCAAGGAAGGTACCTTTCGTGCAGCTGCGTGGCCGCAGTGCGCCTGCAGAGCTTAGAGCTTGCCACGCATCTGCTCTCGCTGTTCGACAGGTAGCAGAAGGCAAGGCGCGCGTTTTCCCACGTTTTCTCGACGACGAGAGCCGGTTGATGTGCATGTAAGCGTAGCATATGAAACAAGAATAGCACGAAGCATTGGTAGTCAGGTGCCAAAGTCGCAGTATGGCATCAGGTGGCGATCGTATGTTTCTGTGGCCACCACTGGTTTGCAGCAAAGTGAATACCGCTAACTGAAAGCACTCTGTTGTAGCCCCAGTGGCGCAATTGGTTAGCGCACGGTACTTATAAGGCAGTAGCCGTGAGCAATGCCGGGGTTGTGAGTTCGAGCCTCACCTGGGGCATACTTTTATTTCTTAGCAGCTGTCTCTGACAGCAACAGGAGGCTAGGTTTGAGATGTATCAGCTATTTGAGTAACATAATTGTGCATTCGAGACGCTAGCTGCGTCTTCCTCGGTAGTATAGTGGTTAGTATCCCCGCCTGTCACGCGGGAGACCGGGGTTCGATTCCCCGCCGGGGAGGCACATCCGATTTGTAATCGCTGCTCTATCACTCGCCGAACTTAGTGTAGGTCGTTTGCGGCTACTAGCACCATATCTCTCGCACACAGGCACGTGTCTACAGCGCATCCTCGGTAGTATAGTGGTTAGTATCCCCGCCTGTCACGCGGGAGACCGGGGTTCGATTCCCCGCCGGGGAGATGCGATTTTTATCTCACAACCCTGTTCGAGTGTTGCGCGTATGTGGGTCGTAAGAGCATTAACTTTGCGATCGTGGAGTGTAGTTGGCGCAAAATCTTAAAAAATGCTACAACTTAGGAAGTGGTTCTCGCATTCTTCACATTTCAGAATTGCGGGGTATGCTGTTAACGCTGTATCAAAGCACCCCAGCCGACGCTGTGGGCGTAATAATCGAGCTCGGCACAGTCCGCAAAAGAAATAATTTTAGCAGAGCGTGGTTTCGATCCACGGACCTCTGGGTTATGGGCCCAGCACGCTTCCACTGCGCCACTCTGCTGCCTGGGGTTGCGCCGGCTCTTCGCCACGTGACGTGGGACACTTGGAAAGTGTTGTCTGCGTCGCTTTCACACGCCTGTATTTAATTGCGTATCATCTCCTACAGCTCTCAGCTTGACTTGTCTCGACTTTGCTCGACTGACGCTACGCTGACGCTTGCAGGCAGCGATATTTACCACGATCGACTCGACATGCAGCTGCGAGATGCACAGGAGCAACAAAGCACTCCACGGTGCGGCGACATACGAAATCCACTGCCCAGCTACGCGTCGGCAACTAACAAAACGCCGACCCTGCCAGGATTCGAACCTGGAATCTTCTGATCCGTAGTCAGACGCGTTATCCGTTGCGCCACAGGGCCAGTGGCAGCATTTCTTTCTACGAGACAAGTGCAATTCGCTAAGAAACGTGTTCTCCATGGCTGAGCAAGCTCCCAAGGAAGGTACCTTTCGTGCAGCTGCGTGGCCGCAGTGCGCCTGCAGAGCTTAGAGCTTGCCACGCATCTGCTCTCGCTGTTCGACAGGTAGCAGAAGGCAAGGCGCGCGTTTTCCCACGTTTTCTCGACGACGAGAGCCGGTTGATGTGCATGTAAGCGTAGCATATGAAACAAGAATAGCACGAAGCATTGGTAGTCAGGTGCCAAAGTCGCAGTATGGCATCAGGTGGCGATCGTATGTTTCTGTGGCCACCACTGGTTTGCAGCAAAGTGAATACCGCTAACTGAAAGCACTCTGTTGTAGCCCCAGTGGCGCAATTGGTTAGCGCACGGTACTTATAAGGCAGTAGCCGTGAGCAATGCCGGGGTTGTGAGTTCGAGCCTCACCTGGGGCATACTTTTATTTCTTAGCAGCTGTCTCTGACAGCAACAGGAGGCTAGGTTTGAGATGTATCAGCTATTTGAGTAACATAATTGTGCATTCGAGACGCTAGCTGCGTCTTCCTCGGTAGTATAGTGGTTAGTATCCCCGCCTGTCACGCGGGAGACCGGGGTTCGATTCCCCGCCGGGGAGGCACATCCGATTTGTAATTGCTGCTCTATCACTCGCCGAACTTAGTGTAGGTCGTTTGCGGCTACTAGCACCATATCTCTCGCACACAGGCACGTGTCTACAGCGCATCCTCGGTAGTATAGTGGTTAGTATCCCCGCCTGTCACGCGGGAGACCGGGGTTCGATTCCCCGCCGGGGAGATGCGATTTTTATCTCACAACCCTGTTCGAGTGTTGCGCGTATGTGGGTCGTAAGAGCATTAACTTTGTGATCGTGGAGTGTAGTTGGCGCAAAATCTTAAAAAATGCTACAACTTAGGAAGTGGTTCTCGCATTCTTCACATTTCAGAATTGCGGGGTATGCTGTTAACGCTGTATCAAAGCACCCCAGCCGACGCTGTGGGCGTAATAATCGAGCTCGGCACAGTCCGCAAAAGAAATAATTTTAGCAGAGCGTGGTTTCGATCCACGGACCTCTGGGTTATGGGCCCAGCACGCTTCCACTGCGCCACTCTGCTGCCTGGGGTTGCGCCGGCTCTTCGCCACGTGACGTGGGACACTTGGAAAGTGTTGTCTGCGTCGCTTTCACACGCCTGTATTTAATTGCGTATCATCTCCTACAGCTCTCAGCTTGACTTGTCTCGACTTTGCTCGACTGACGCTACGCTGACGCTTGCAGGCAGCGATATTTACCACGATCGACTCGACATGCAGCTGCGAGATGCACAGGAGCAACAAAGCACTCCACGGTGCGGCGACATACGAAATCCACTGCCCAGCTACGCGTCGGCAACTAACAAAACGCCGACCCTGCCAGGATTCGAACCTGGAATCTTCTGATCCGTAGTCAGACGCGTTATCCGTTGCGCCACAGGGCCAGTGGCAGCATTTCTTTCTACGAGACAAGTGCAATTCGCTAAGAAACGTGTTCTCCATGGCTGAGCAAGCTCCCAAGGAAGGTACCTTTCGTGCAGCTGCGTGGCCGCAGTGCGCCTGCAGAGCTTAGAGCTTGCCACGCATCTGCTCTCGCTGTTCGACAGGTAGCAGAAGGCAAGGCGCGCGTTTTCCCACGTTTTCTCGACGACGAGAGCCGGTTGATGTGCATGTAAGCGTAGCATATGAAACAAGAATAGCACGAAGCATTGGTAGTCAGGTGCCAAAGTCGCAGTATGGCATCAGGTGGCGATCGTATGTTTCTGTGGCCACCACTGGTTTGCAGCAAAGTGAATACCGCTAACTGAAAGCACTCTGTTGTAGCCCCAGTGGCGCAATTGGTTAGCGCACGGTACTTATAAGGCAGTAGCCGTGAGCAATGCCGGGGTTGTGAGTTCGAGCCTCACCTGGGGCATACTTTTATTTCTTAGCAGCTGTCTCTGACAGCAACAGGAGGCTAGGTTTGAGATGTATCAGCTATTTGAGTAACATAATTGTGCATTCGAGACGCTAGCTGCGTCTTCCTCGGTAGTATAGTGGTTAGTATCCCCGCCTGTCACGCGGGAGACCGGGGTTCGATTCCCCGCCGGGGAGGCACATCCGATTTGTAATTGCTGCTCTATCACTCGCCGAACTTAGTGTAGGTCGTTTGCGGCTACTAGCACCATATCTCTCGCACACAGGCACCTGTCTACAGCGCATCCTCGGTAGTATAGTGGTTAGTATCCCCGCCTGTCACGCGGGAGACCGGGGTTCGATTCCCCGCCGGGGAGACGCGATTTTTATCTCACAACCCTGTTCGAGTGTTGCGCGTATGTGGGTCGTAAGAGCATTAACTTTGCGATCGTGGAGTGTAGTTGGCGCAAAATCTTAAAAAATGCTACAACTTAGGAAGTGGTTCTCGCATTCTTCACATTTCAGAATTGCGGGGTATGCTGTTAACGCTGTATCAAAGCACCCCAGCCGACGCTGTGGGCGTAATAATCGAGCTCGGCACAGTCCGCAAAAGAAATAATTTTAGCAGAGCGTGGTTTCGATCCACGGACCTCTGGGTTATGGGCCCAGCACGCTTCCACTGCGCCACTCTGCTGCCTGGGGTTGCGCCGGCTCTTCGCCACGTGACGTGGGACACTTGGAAAGTGTTGTCTGCGTCGCTTTCACACGCCTGTATTTAATTGCGTATCATCTCCTACAGCTCTCAGCTTGACTTGTCTCGACTTTGCTCGACTGACGCTACGCTGACGCTTGCAGGCAGCGATATTTACCACGATCGACTCGACATGCAGCTGCGAGATGCACAGGAGCAACAAAGCACTCCACGGTGCGGCGACATACGAAATCCACTGCCCAGCTACGCGTCGGCAACTAACAAAACGCCGACCCTGCCAGGATTCGAACCTGGAATCTTCTGATCCGTAGTCAGACGCGTTATCCGTTGCGCCACAGGGCCAGTGGCAGCATTTCTTTCTACGAGACAAGTGCAATTCGCTAAGAAACGTGTTCTCCATGGCTGAGCAAGCTCCCAAGGAAGGTACCTTTCGTGCAGCTGCGTGGCCGCAGTGCGCCTGCAGAGCTTAGAGCTTGCCACGCATCTGCTCTCGCTGTTCGACAGGTAGCAGAAGGCAAGGCGCGCGTTTTCCCACGTTTTCTCGACGACGAGAGCCGGTTGATGTGCATGTAAGCGTAGCATATGAAACAAGAATAGCACGAAGCATTGGTAGTCAGGTGCCAAAGTCGCAGTATGGCATCAGGTGGCGATCGTATGTTTCTGTGGCCACCACTGGTTTGCAGCAAAGTGAATACCGCTAACTGAAAGCACTCTGTTGTAGCCCCAGTGGCGCAATTGGTTAGCGCACGGTACTTATAAGGCAGTAGCCGTGAGCAATGCCGGGGTTGTGAGTTCGAGCCTCACCTGGGGCATACTTTTATTTCTTAGCAGCTGTCTCTGACAGCAACAGGAGGCTAGGTTTGAGATGTATCAGCTATTTGAGTAACATAATTGTGCATTCGAGACGCTAGCTGCGTCTTCCTCGGTAGTATAGTGGTTAGTATCCCCGCCTGTCACGCGGGAGACCGGGGTTCGATTCCCCGCCGGGGAGGCACATCCGATTTGTAATTGCTGCTCTATCACTCGCCGAACTTAGTGTAGGTCGTTTGCGGCTACTAGCACCATATCTCTCGCACACAGGCACCTGTCTACAGCGCATCCTCGGTAGTATAGTGGTTAGTATCCCCGCCTGTCACGCGGGAGACCGGGGTTCGATTCCCCGCCGGGGAGACGCGATTTTTATCTCACAACCCTGTTCGAGTGTTGCGCGTATGTGGGTCGTAAGAGCATTAACTTTGCGATCGTGGAGTGTAGTTGGCGCAAAATCTTAAAAAATGCTACAACTTAGGAAGTGGTTCTCGCATTCTTCACATTTCAGAATTGCGGGGTATGCTGTTAACGCTGTATCAAAGCACCCCAGCCGACGCTGTGGGCGTAATAATCGAGCTCGGCACAGTCCGCAAAAGAAATAATTTTAGCAGAGCGTGGTTTCGATCCACGGACCTCTGGGTTATGGGCCCAGCACGCTTCCACTGCGCCACTCTGCTGCCTGGGGTTGCGCCGGCTCTTCGCCACGTGACGTGGGACACTTGGAAAGTGTTGTCTGCGTCGCTTTCACACGCCTGTATTTAATTGCGTATCATCTCCTACAGCTCTCAGCTTGACTTGTCTCGACTTTGCTCGACTGACGCTACGCTGACGCTTGCAGGCAGCGATATTTACCACGATCGACTCGACATGCAGCTGCGAGATGCACAGGAGCAACAAAGCACTCCACGGTGCGGCGACATACGAAATCCACTGCCCAGCTACGCGTCGGCAACTAACAAAACGCCGACCCTGCCAGGATTCGAACCTGGAATCTTCTGATCCGTAGTCAGACGCGTTATCCGTTGCGCCACAGGGCCAGTGGCAGCATTTCTTTCTACGAGACAAGTGCAATTCGCTAAGAAACGTGTTCTCCATGGCTGAGCAAGCTCCCAAGGAAGGTACCTTTCGTGCAGCTGCGTGGCCGCAGTGCGCCTGCAGAGCTTAGAGCTTGCCACGCATCTGCTCTCGCTGTTCGACAGGTAGCAGAAGGCAAGGCGCGCGTTTTCCCACGTTTTCTCGACGACGAGAGCCGGTTGATGTGCATGTAAGCGTAGCATATGAAACAAGAATAGCACGAAGCATTGGTAGTCAGGTGCCAAAGTCGCAGTATGGCATCAGGTGGCGATCGTATGTTTCTGTGGCCACCACTGGTTTGCAGCAAAGTGAATACCGCTAACTGAAAGCACTCTGTTGTAGCCCCAGTGGCGCAATTGGTTAGCGCACGGTACTTATAAGGCAGTAGCCGTGAGCAATGCCGGGGTTGTGAGTTCGAGCCTCACCTGGGGCATACTTTTATTTCTTAGCAGCTGTCTCTGACAGCAACAGGAGGCTAGGTTTGAGATGTATCAGCTATTTGAGTAACATAATTGTGCATTCGAGACGCTAGCTGCGTCTTCCTCGGTAGTATAGTGGTTAGTATCCCCGCCTGTCACGCGGGAGACCGGGGTTCGATTCCCCGCCGGGGAGGCACATCCGATTTGTAATTGCTGCTCTATCACTCGCCGAACTTAGTGTAGGTCGTTTGCGGCTACTAGCACCATATCTCTCGCACACAGGCACCTGTCTACAGCGCATCCTCGGTAGTATAGTGGTTAGTATCCCCGCCTGTCACGCGGGAGACCGGGGTTCGATTCCCCGCCGGGGAGATGCGATTTTTATCTCACAACCCTGTTCGAGTGTTGCGCGTATGTGGGTCGTAAGAGCATTAACTTTGCGATCGTGGAGTGTAGTTGGCGCAAAATCTTAAAAAATGCTACAACTTAGGAAGTGGTTCTCGCATTCTTCACATTTCAGAATTGCGGGGTATGCTGTTAACGCTGTATCAAAGCACCCCAGCCGACGCTGTGGGCGTAATAATCGAGCTCGGCACAGTCCGCAAAAGAAATAATTTTAGCAGAGCGTGGTTTCGATCCACGGACCTCTGGGTTATGGGCCCAGCACGCTTCCACTGCGCCACTCTGCTGCCTGGGGTTGCGCCGGCTCTTCGCCACGTGACGTGGGACACTTGGAAAGTGTTGTCTGCGTCGCTTTCACACGCCTGTATTTAATTGCGTATCATCTCCTACAGCTCTCAGCTTGACTTGTCTCGACTTTGCTCGACTGACGCTACGCTGACGCTTGCAGGCAGCGATATTTACCACGATCGACTCGACATGCAGCTGCGAGATGCACAGGAGCAACAAAGCACTCCACGGTGCGGCGACATACGAAATCCACTGCCCAGCTACGCGTCGGCAACTAACAAAACGCCGACCCTGCCAGGATTCGAACCTGGAATCTTCTGATCCGTAGTCAGACGCGTTATCCGTTGCGCCACAGGGCCAGTGGCAGCATTTCTTTCTACGAGACAAGTGCAGTTCGCTAAGAAACGTGTTCTCCATGGCTGAGCAAGCTCCCAAGGAAGGTACCTTTCGTGCAGCTGCGTGGCCGCAGTGCGCCTGCAGAGCTTAGAGCTTGCCACGCATCTGCTCTCGCTGTTCGACAGGTAGCAGAAGGCAAGGCGCGCGTTTTCCCACGTTTTCTCGACGACGAGAGCCGGTTGATGTGCATGTAAGCGTAGCATATGAAACAAGAATAGCACGAAGCATTGGTAGTCAGGTGCCAAAGTCGCAGTATGGCATCAGGTGGCGATCGTATGTTTCTGTGGCCACCACTGGTTTGCAGCAAAGTGAATACCGCTAACTGAAAGCACTCTGTTGTAGCCCCAGTGGCGCAATTGGTTAGCGCACGGTACTTATAAGGCAGTAGCCGTGAGCAATGCCGGGGTTGTGAGTTCGAGCCTCACCTGGGGCATACTTTTATTTCTTAGCAGCTGTCTCTGACAGCAACAGGAGGCTAGGTTTGAGATGTATCAGCTATTTGAGTAACATAATTGTGCATTCGAGACGCTAGCTGCGTCTTCCTCGGTAGTATAGTGGTTAGTATCCCCGCCTGTCACGCGGGAGACCGGGGTTCGATTCCCCGCCGGGGAGGCACATCCGATTTGTAATTGCTGCTCTATCACTCGCCGAACTTAGTGTAGGTCGTTTGCGGCTACTAGCACCATATCTCTCGCACACAGGCACCTGTCTACAGCGCATCGTCGGTAGTATAGTGGTTAGTATCCCCGCCTGTCACGCGGGAGACCGGGGTTCGATTCCCCGCCGGGGAGATGCGATTTTTATCTCACAACCCTGTTCGAGTGTTGCGCGTATGTGGGTCGTAAGAGCATTAACTTTGCGATCGTGGAGTGTAGTTGGCGCAAAATCTTAAAAAATGCTACAACTTAGGAAGTGGTTCTCGCATTCTTCACATTTCAGAATTGCGGGGTATGCTGTTAACGCTGTATCAAAGCACCCCAGCCGACGCTGTGGGCGTAATAATCGAGCTCGGCACAGTCCGCAAAAGAAATAATTTTAGCAGAGCGTGGTTTCGATCCACGGACCTCTGGGTTATGGGCCCAGCACGCTTCCACTGCGCCACTCTGCTGCCTGGGGTTGCGCCGGCTCTTCGCCACGTGACGTGGGACACTTGGAAAGTGTTGTCTGCGTCGCTTTCACACGCCTGTATTTAATTGCGTATCATCTCCTACAGCTCTCAGCTTGACTTGTCTCGACTTTGCTCGACTGACGCTACGCTGACGCTTGCAGGCAGCGATATTTACCACGATCGACTCGACATGCAGCTGCGAGATGCACAGGAGCAACAAAGCACTCCACGGTGCGGCGACATACGAAATCCACTGCCCAGCTACGCGTCGGCAACTAACAAAACGCCGACCCTGCCAGGATTCGAACCTGGAATCTTCTGATCCGTAGTCAGACGCGTTATCCGTTGCGCCACAGGGCCAGTGGCAGCATTTCTTTCTACGAGACAAGTGCAATTCGCTAAGAAACGTGTTCTCCATGGCTGAGCAAGCTCCCAAGGAAGGTACCTTTCGTGCAGCTGCGTGGCCGCAGTGCGCCTGCAGAGCTTAGAGCTTGCCACGCATCTGCTCTCGCTGTTCGACAGGTAGCAGAAGGCAAGGCGCGCGTTTTCCCACGTTTTCTCGACGACGAGAGCCGGTTGATGTGCATGTAAGCGTAGCATATGAAACAAGAATAGCACGAAGCATTGGTAGTCAGGTGCCAAAGTCGCAGTATGGCATCAGGTGGCGATCGTATGTTTCTGTGGCCACCACTGGTTTGCAGCAAAGTGAATACCGCTAACTGAAAGCACTCTGTTGTAGCCCCAGTGGCGCAATTGGTTAGCGCACGGTACTTATAAGGCAGTAGCCGTGAGCAATGCCGGGGTTGTGAGTTCGAGCCTCACCTGGGGCATACTTTTATTTCTTAGCAGCTGTCTCTGACAGCAACAGGAGGCTAGGTTTGAGATGTATCAGCTATTTGAGTAACATAATTGTGCATTCGAGACGCTAGCTGCGTCTTCCTCGGTAGTATAGTGGTTAGTATCCCCGCCTGTCACGCGGGAGACCGGGGTTCGATTCCCCGCCGGGGAGGCACATCCGATTTGTAATTGCTGCTCTATCACTCGCCGAACTTAGTGTAGGTCGTTTGCGGCTACTAGCACCATATCTCTCGCACACAGGCACCTGTCTACAGCGCATCCTCGGTAGTATAGTGGTTAGTATCCCCGCCTGTCACGCGGGAGACCGGGGTTCGATTCCCCGCCGGGGAGACGCGATTTTTATCTCACAACCCTGTTCGAGTGTTGCGCGTATGTGGGTCGTAAGAGCATTAACTTTGCGATCGTGGAGTGTAGTTGGCGCAAAATCTTAAAAAATGCTACAACTTAGGAAGTGGTTCTCGCATTCTTCACATTTCAGAATTGCGGGGTATGCTGTTAACGCTGTATCAAAGCACCCCAGCCGACGCTGTGGGCGTAATAATCGAGCTCGGCACAGTCCGCAAAAGAAATAATTTTAGCAGAGCGTGGTTTCGATCCACGGACCTCTGGGTTATGGGCCCAGCACGCTTCCACTGCGCCACTCTGCTGCCTGGGGTTGCGCCGGCTCTTCGCCACGTGACGTGGGACACTTGGAAAGTGTTGTCTGCGTCGCTTTCACACGCCTGTATTTAATTGCGTATCATCTCCTACAGCTCTCAGCTTGACTTGTCTCGACTTTGCTCGACTGACGCTACGCTGACGCTTGCAGGCAGCGATATTTACCACGATCGACTCGACATGCAGCTGCGAGATGCACAGGAGCAACAAAGCACTCCACGGTGCGGCGACATACGAAATCCACTGCCCAGCTACGCGTCGGCAACTAACAAAACGCCGACCCTGCCAGGATTCGAACCTGGAATCTTCTGATCCGTAGTCAGACGCGTTATCCGTTGCGCCACAGGGCCAGTGGCAGCATTTCTTTCTACGAGACAAGTGCAATTCGCTAAGAAACGTGTTCTCCATGGCTGAGCAAGCTCCCAAGGAAGGTACCTTTCGTGCAGCTGCGTGGCCGCAGTGCGCCTGCAGAGCTTAGAGCTTGCCACGCATCTGCTCTCGCTGTTCGACAGGTAGCAGAAGGCAAGGCGCGCGTTTTCCCACGTTTTCTCGACGACGAGAGCCGGTTGATGTGCATGTAAGCGTAGCATATGAAACAAGAATAGCACGAAGCATTGGTAGTCAGGTGCCAAAGTCGCAGTATGGCATCAGGTGGCGATCGTATGTTTCTGTGGCCACCACTGGTTTGCAGCAAAGTGAATACCGCTAACTGAAAGCACTCTGTTGTAGCCCCAGTGGCGCAATTGGTTAGCGCACGGTACTTATAAGGCAGTAGCCGTGAGCAATGCCGGGGTTGTGAGTTCGAGCCTCACCTGGGGCATACTTTTATTTCTTAGCAGCTGTCTCTGACAGCAACAGGAGGCTAGGTTTGAGATGTATCAGCTATTTGAGTAACATAATTGTGCATTCGAGACGCTAGCTGCGTCTTCCTCGGTAGTATAGTGGTTAGTATCCCCGCCTGTCACGCGGGAGACCGGGGTTCGATTCCCCGCCGGGGAGGCACATCCGATTTGTAATTGCTGCTCTATCACTCGCCGAACTTAGTGTAGGTCGTTTGCGGCTACTAGCACCATATCTCTCGCACACAGGCACCTGTCTACAGCGCATCCTCGGTAGTATAGTGGTTAGTATCCCCGCCTGTCACGCGGGAGACCGGGGTTCGATTCCCCGCCGGGGAGACGCGATTTTTATCTCACAACCCTGTTCGAGTGTTGCGCGTATGTGGGTCGTAAGAGCATTAACTTTGCGATCGTGGAGTGTAGTTGGCGCAAAATCTTAAAAAATGCTACAACTTAGGAAGTGGTTCTCGCATTCTTCACATTTCAGAATTGCGGGGTATGCTGTTAACGCTGTATCAAAGCACCCCAGCCGACGCTGTGGGCGTAATAATCGAGCTCGGCACAGTCCGCAAAAGAAATAATTTTAGCAGAGCGTGGTTTCGATCCACGGACCTCTGGGTTATGGGCCCAGCACGCTTCCACTGCGCCACTCTGCTGCCTGGGGTTGCGCCGGCTCTTCGCCACGTGACGTGGGACACTTGGAAAGTGTTGTCTGCGTCGCTTTCACACGCCTGTATTTAATTGCGTATCATCTCCTACAGCTCTCAGCTTGACTTGTCTCGACTTTGCTCGACTGACGCTACGCTGACGCTTGCAGGCAGCGATATTTACCACGATCGACTCGACATGCAGCTGCGAGATGCACAGGAGCAACAAAGCACTCCACGGTGCGGCGACATACGAAATCCACTGCCCAGCTACGCGTCGGCAACTAACAAAACGCCGACCCTGCCAGGATTCGAACCTGGAATCTTCTGATCCGTAGTCAGACGCGTTATCCGTTGCGCCACAGGGCCAGTGGCAGCATTTCTTTCTACGAGACAAGTGCAGTTCGCTAAGAAACGTGTTCTCCATGGCTGAGCAAGCTCCCAAGGAAGGTACCCTTCGTGCAGCTGCGTGGCCGCAGTGCGCCTGCAGAGCTTAGAGCTTGCCACGCATCTGCTCTCGCTGTTCGACAGGTAGCAGAAGGCAAGGCGCGCGTTTTCCCACGTTTTCTCGACGACGAGAGCCGGTTGATGTGCATGTAAGCGTAGCATATGAAACAAGAATAGCACGAAGCATTGGTAGTCAGGTGCCAAAGTCGCAGTATGGCATCAGGTGGCGATCGTATGTTTCTGTGGCCACCACTGGTTTGCAGCAAAGTGAATACCGCTAACTGAAAGCACTCTGTTGTAGCCCCAGTGGCGCAATTGGTTAGCGCACGGTACTTATAAGGCAGTAGCCGTGAGCAATGCCGGGGTTGTGAGTTCGAGCCTCACCTGGGGCATACTTTTATTTCTTAGCAGCTGTCTCTGACAGCAACAGGAGGCTAGGTTTGAGATGTATCAGCTATTTGAGTAACATAATTGTGCATTCGAGACGCTAGCTGCGTCTTCCTCGGTAGTATAGTGGTTAGTATCCCCGCCTGTCACGCGGGAGACCGGGGTTCGATTCCCCGCCGGGGAGGCACATCCGATTTGTAATTGCTGCTCTATCACTCGCCGAACTTAGTGTAGGTCGTTTGCGGCTACTAGCACCATATCTCTCGCACACAGGCACCTGTCTACAGCGCATCGTCGGTAGTATAGTGGTTAGTATCCCCGCCTGTCACGCGGGAGACCGGGGTTCGATTCCCCGCCGGGGAGATGCGATTTTTATCTCACAACCCTGTTCGAGTGTTGCGCGTATGTGGGTCGTAAGAGCATTAACTTTGCGATCGTGGAGTGTAGTTGGCGCAAAATCTTAAAAAATGCTACAACTTAGGAAGTGGTTCTCGCATTCTTCACATTTCAGAATTGCGGGGTATGCTGTTAACGCTGTATCAAAGCACCCCAGCCGACGCTGTGGGCGTAATAATCGAGCTCGGCACAGTCCGCAAAAGAAATAATTTTAGCAGAGCGTGGTTTCGATCCACGGACCTCTGGGTTATGGGCCCAGCACGCTTCCACTGCGCCACTCTGCTGCCTGGGGTTGCGCCGGCTCTTCGCCACGTGACGTGGGACACTTGGAAAGTGTTGTCTGCGTCGCTTTCACACGCCTGTATTTAATTGCGTATCATCTCCTACAGCTCTCAGCTTGACATGTCTCGACTTTGCTCGACTGACGCTACGCTGACGCTTGCAGGCAGCGATATTTACCACGATCGACTCGACATGCAGCTGCGAGATGCACAGGAGCAACAAAGCACTCCACGGTGCGGCGACATACGAAATCCACTGCCCAGCTACGCGTCGGCAACTAACAAAACGCCGACCCTGCCGGGATTCGAACCTGGAATCTTCTGATCCGTAGTCAGACGCGTTATCCGTTGCGCCACAGGGCCAGTGGCAGCATTTCTTTCTACGAGACAAGTGCAATTCGCTAAGAAACGTGTTCTCCATGGCTGAGCAAGCTCCCAAGGAAGGTACCTTTCGTGCAGCTGCGTGGCCGCAGTGCGCCTGCAGAGCTTAGAGCTTGCCACGCATCTGCTCTCGCTGTTCGACAGGTAGCAGAAGGCAAGGCGCGCGTTTTCCCACGTTTTCTCGACGACGAGAGCCGGTTGATGTGCATGTAAGCGTAGCATATGAAACAAGAATAGCACGAAGCATTGGTAGTCAGGTGCCAAAGTCGCAGTATGGCATCAGGTGGCGATCGTATGTTTCTGTGGCCACCACTGGTTTGCAGCAAAGTGAATACCGCTAACTGAAAGCACTCTGTTGTAGCCGCAGTGGCGCAATTGGTTAGCGCACGGTACTTATAAGGCAGTAGCCGTGAGCAATGCCGGGGTTGTGAGTTCGAGCCTCACCTGGGGCATACTTTTATTTCTTAGCAGCTGTCTCTGACAGCAACAGGAGGCTAGGTTTGAGATGTATCAGCTATTTGAGTAACATAATTGTGCATTCGAGACGCTAGCTGCGTCTTCCTCGGTAGTATAGTGGTTAGTATCCCCGCCTGTCACGCGGGAGACCGGGGTTCGATTCCCCGCCGGGGAGGCACATCCGATTTGTAATTGCTGCTCTATCACTCGCCGAACTTAGTGTAGGTCGTTTGCGGCTACTAGCACCATATCTCTCGCACACAGGCACCTGTCTACAGCGCATCCTCGGTAGTATAGTGGTTAGTATCCCCGCCTGTCACGCGGGAGACCGGGGTTCGATTCCCCGCCGGGGAGATGCGATTTTTATCTCACAACCCTGTTCGAGTGTTGCGCGTATGTGGGTCGTAAGAGCATTAACTTTGCGATCGTGGAGTGTAGTTGGCGCAAAATCTTAAAAAATGCTACAACTTAGGAAGTGGTTCTCGCATTCTTCACATTTCAGAATTGCGGGGTATGCTGTTAACGCTGTATCAAAGCACCCCAGCCGACGCTGTGGGCGTAATAATCGAGCTCGGCACAGTCCGCAAAAGAAATAATTTTAGCAGAGCGTGGTTTCGATCCACGGACCTCTGGGTTATGGGCCCAGCACGCTTCCACTGCGCCACTCTGCTGCCTGGGGTTGCGCCGGCTCTTCGCCACGTGACGTGGGACACTTGGAAAGTGTTGTCTGCGTCGCTTTCACACGCCTGTATTTAATTGCGTATCATCTCCTACAGCTCTCAGCTTGACTTGTCTCGACTTTGCTCGACTGACGCTACGCTGACGCTTGCAGGCAGCGATATTTACCACGATCGACTCGACATGCAGCTGCGAGATGCACAGGAGCAACAAAGCACTCCACGGTGCGGCGACATACGAAATCCACTGCCCAGCTACGCGTCGGCAACTAACAAAACGCCGACCCTGCCAGGATTCGAACCTGGAATCTTCTGATCCGTAGTCAGACGCGTTATCCGTTGCGCCACAGGGCCAGTGGCAGCATTTCTTTCTACGAGACAAGTGCAATTCGCTAAGAAACGTGTTCTCCATGGCTGAGCAAGCTCCCAAGGAAGGTACCTTTCGTGCAGCTGCGTGGCCGCAGTGCGCCTGCAGAGCTTAGAGCTTGCCACGCATCTGCTCTCGCTGTTCGACAGGTAGCAGAAGGCAAGGCGCGCGTTTTCCCACGTTTTCTCGACGACGAGAGCCGGTTGATGTGCATGTAAGCGTAGCATATGAAACAAGAATAGCACGAAGCATTGGTAGTCAGGTGCCAAAGTCGCAGTATGGCATCAGGTGGCGATCGTATGTTTCTGTGGCCACCACTGGTTTGCAGCAAAGTGAATACCGCTAACTGAAAGCACTCTGTTGTAGCCCCAGTGGCGCAATTGGTTAGCGCACGGTACTTATAAGGCAGTAGCCGTGAGCAATGCCGGGGTTGTGAGTTCGAGCCTCACCTGGGGCATACTTTTATTTCTTAGCAGCTGTCTCTGACAGCAACAGGAGGCTAGGTTTGAGATGTATCAGCTATTTGAGTAACATAATTGTGCATTCGAGACGCTAGCTGCGTCTTCCTCGGTAGTATAGTGGTTAGTATCCCCGCCTGTCACGCGGGAGACCGGGGTTCGATTCCCCGCCGGGGAGGCACATCCGATTTGTAATTGCTGCTCTATCACTCGCCGAACTTAGTGTAGGTCGTTTGCGGCTACTAGCACCATATCTCTCGCACACAGGCACCTGTCTACAGCGCATCCTCGGTAGTATAGTGGTTAGTATCCCCGCCTGTCACGCGGGAGACCGGGGTTCGATTCCCCGCCGGGGAGACGCGATTTTTATCTCACAACCCTGTTCGAGTGTTGCGCGTATGTGGGTCGTAAGAGCATTAACTTTGCGATCGTGGAGTGTAGTTGGCGCAAAATCTTAAAAAATGCTACAACTTAGGAAGTGGTTCTCGCATTCTTCACATTTCAGAATTGCGGGGTATGCTGTTAACGCTGTATCAAAGCACCCCAGCCGACGCTGTGGGCGTAATAATCGAGCTCGGCACAGTCCGCAAAAGAAATAATTTTAGCAGAGCGTGGTTTCGATCCACGGACCTCTGGGTTATGGGCCCAGCACGCTTCCACTGCGCCACTCTGCTGCCTGGGGTTGCGCCGGCTCTTCGCCACGTGACGTGGGACACTTGGAAAGTGTTGTCTGCGTCGCTTTCACACGCCTGTATTTAATTGCGTATCATCTCCTACAGCTCTCAGCTTGACTTGTCTCGACTTTGCTCGACTGACGCTACGCTGACGCTTGCAGGCAGCGATATTTACCACGATCGACTCGACATGCAGCTGCGAGATGCACAGGAGCAACAAAGCACTCCACGGTGCGGCGACATACGAAATCCACTGCCCAGCTACGCGTCGGCAACTAACAAAACGCCGACCCTGCCAGGATTCGAACCTGGAATCTTCTGATCCGTAGTCAGACGCGTTATCCGTTGCGCCACAGGGCCAGTGGCAGCATTTCTTTCTACGAGACAAGTGCAGTTCGCTAAGAAACGTGTTCTCCATGGCTGAGCAAGCTCCCAAGGAAGGTACCCTTCGTGCAGCTGCGTGGCCGCAGTGCGCCTGCAGAGCTTAGAGCTTGCCACGCATCTGCTCTCGCTGTTCGACAGGTAGCAGAAGGCAAGGCGCGCGTTTTCCCACGTTTTCTCGACGACGAGAGCCGGTTGATGTGCATGTAAGCGTAGCATATGAAACAAGAATAGCACGAAGCATTGGTAGTCAGGTGCCAAAGTCGCAGTATGGCATCAGGTGGCGATCGTATGTTTCTGTGGCCACCACTGGTTTGCAGCAAAGTGAATACCGCTAACTGAAAGCACTCTGTTGTAGCCCCAGTGGCGCAATTGGTTAGCGCACGGTACTTATAAGGCAGTAGCCGTGAGCAATGCCGGGGTTGTGAGTTCGAGCCTCACCTGGGGCATACTTTTATTTCTTAGCAGCTGTCTCTGACAGCAACAGGAGGCTAGGTTTGAGATGTATCAGCTATTTGAGTAACATAATTGTGCATTCGAGACGCTAGCTGCGTCTTCCTCGGTAGTATAGTGGTTAGTATCCCCGCCTGTCACGCGGGAGACCGGGGTTCGATTCCCCGCCGGGGAGGCACATCCGATTTGTAATTGCTGCTCTATCACTCGCCGAACTTAGTGTAGGTCGTTTGCGGCTACTAGCACCATATCTCTCGCACACAGGCACCTGTCTACAGCGCATCGTCGGTAGTATAGTGGTTAGTATCCCCGCCTGTCACGCGGGAGACCGGGGTTCGATTCCCCGCCGGGGAGATGCGATTTTTATCTCACAACCCTGTTCGAGTGTTGCGCGTATGTGGGTCGTAAGAGCATTAACTTTGCGATCGTGGAGTGTAGTTGGCGCAAAATCTTAAAAAATGCTACAACTTAGGAAGTGGTTCTCGCATTCTTCACATTTCAGAATTGCGGGGTATGCTGTTAACGCTGTATCAAAGCACCCCAGCCGACGCTGTGGGCGTAATAATCGAGCTCGGCACAGTCCGCAAAAGAAATAATTTTAGCAGAGCGTGGTTTCGATCCACGGACCTCTGGGTTATGGGCCCAGCACGCTTCCACTGCGCCACTCTGCTGCCTGGGGTTGCGCCGGCTCTTCGCCACGTGACGTGGGACACTTGGAAAGTGTTGTCTGCGTCGCTTTCACACGCCTGTATTTAATTGCGTATCATCTCCTACAGCTCTCAGCTTGACATGTCTCGACTTTGCTCGACTGACGCTACGCTGACGCTTGCAGGCAGCGATATTTACCACGATCGACTCGACATGCAGCTGCGAGATGCACAGGAGCAACAAAGCACTCCACGGTGCGGCGACATACGAAATCCACTGCCCAGCTACGCGTCGGCAACTAACAAAACGCCGACCCTGCCGGGATTCGAACCTGGAATCTTCTGATCCGTAGTCAGACGCGTTATCCGTTGCGCCACAGGGCCAGTGGCAGCATTTCTTTCTACGAGACAAGTGCAATTCGCTAAGAAACGTGTTCTCCATGGCTGAGCAAGCTCCCAAGGAAGGTACCTTTCGTGCAGCTGCGTGGCCGCAGTGCGCCTGCAGAGCTTAGAGCTTGCCACGCATCTGCTCTCGCTGTTCGACAGGTAGCAGAAGGCAAGGCGCGCGTTTTCCCACGTTTTCTCGACGACGAGAGCCGGTTGATGTGCATGTAAGCGTAGCATATGAAACAAGAATAGCACGAAGCATTGGTAGTCAGGTGCCAAAGTCGCAGTATGGCATCAGGTGGCGATCGTATGTTTCTGTGGCCACCACTGGTTTGCAGCAAAGTGAATACCGCTAACTGAAAGCACTCTGTTGTAGCCGCAGTGGCGCAATTGGTTAGCGCACGGTACTTATAAGGCAGTAGCCGTGAGCAATGCCGGGGTTGTGAGTTCGAGCCTCACCTGGGGCATACTTTTATTTCTTAGCAGCTGTCTCTGACAGCAACAGGAGGCTAGGTTTGAGATGTATCAGCTATTTGAGTAACATAATTGTGCATTCGAGACGCTAGCTGCGTCTTCCTCGGTAGTATAGTGGTTAGTATCCCCGCCTGTCACGCGGGAGACCGGGGTTCGATTCCCCGCCGGGGAGGCACATCCGATTTGTAATTGCTGCTCTATCACTCGCCGAACTTAGTGTAGGTCGTTTGCGGCTACTAGCACCATATCTCTCGCACACAGGCACCTGTCTACAGCGCATCCTCGGTAGTATAGTGGTTAGTATCCCCGCCTGTCACGCGGGAGACCGGGGTTCGATTCCCCGCCGGGGAGATGCGATTTTTATCTCACAACCCTGTTCGAGTGTTGCGCGTATGTGGGTCGTAAGAGCATTAACTTTGCGATCGTGGAGTGTAGTTGGCGCAAAATCTTAAAAAATGCTACAACTTAGGAAGTGGTTCTCGCATTCTTCACATTTCAGAATTGCGGGGTATGCTGTTAACGCTGTATCAAAGCACCCCAGCCGACGCTGTGGGCGTAATAATCGAGCTCGGCACAGTCCGCAAAAGAAATAATTTTAGCAGAGCGTGGTTTCGATCCACGGACCTCTGGGTTATGGGCCCAGCACGCTTCCACTGCGCCACTCTGCTGCCTGGGGTTGCGCCGGCTCTTCGCCACGTGACGTGGGACACTTGGAAAGTGTTGTCTGCGTCGCTTTCACACGCCTGTATTTAATTGCGTATCATCTCCTACAGCTCTCAGCTTGACTTGTCTCGACTTTGCTCGACTGACGCTACGCTGACGCTTGCAGGCAGCGATATTTACCACGATCGACTCGACATGCAGCTGCGAGATGCACAGGAGCAACAAAGCACTCCACGGTGCGGCGACATACGAAATCCACTGCCCAGCTACGCGTCGGCAACTAACAAAACGCCGACCCTGCCAGGATTCGAACCTGGAATCTTCTGATCCGTAGTCAGACGCGTTATCCGTTGCGCCACAGGGCCAGTGGCAGCATTTCTTTCTACGAGACAAGTGCAATTCGCTAAGAAACGTGTTCTCCATGGCTGAGCAAGCTCCCAAGGAAGGTACCTTTCGTGCAGCTGCGTGGCCGCAGTGCGCCTGCAGAGCTTAGAGCTTGCCACGCATCTGCTCTCGCTGTTCGACAGGTAGCAGAAGGCAAGGCGCGCGTTTTCCCACGTTTTCTCGACGACGAGAGCCGGTTGATGTGCATGTAAGCGTAGCATATGAAACAAGAATAGCACGAAGCATTGGTAGTCAGGTGCCAAAGTCGCAGTATGGCATCAGGTGGCGATCGTATGTTTCTGTGGCCACCACTGGTTTGCAGCAAAGTGAATACCGCTAACTGAAAGCACTCTGTTGTAGCCCCAGTGGCGCAATTGGTTAGCGCACGGTACTTATAAGGCAGTAGCCGTGAGCAATGCCGGGGTTGTGAGTTCGAGCCTCACCTGGGGCATACTTTTATTTCTTAGCAGCTGTCTCTGACAGCAACAGGAGGCTAGGTTTGAGATGTATCAGCTATTTGAGTAACATAATTGTGCATTCGAGACGCTAGCTGCGTCTTCCTCGGTAGTATAGTGGTTAGTATCCCCGCCTGTCACGCGGGAGACCGGGGTTCGATTCCCCGCCGGGGAGGCACATCCGATTTGTAATTGCTGCTCTATCACTCGCCGAACTTAGTGTAGGTCGTTTGCGGCTACTAGCACCATATCTCTCGCACACAGGCACCTGTCTACAGCGCATCCTCGGTAGTATAGTGGTTAGTATCCCCGCCTGTCACGCGGGAGACCGGGGTTCGATTCCCCGCCGGGGAGACGCGATTTTTATCTCACAACCCTGTTCGAGTGTTGCGCGTATGTGGGTCGTAAGAGCATTAACTTTGCGATCGTGGAGTGTAGTTGGCGCAAAATCTTAAAAAATGCTACAACTTAGGAAGTGGTTCTCGCATTCTTCACATTTCAGAATTGCGGGGTATGCTGTTAACGCTGTATCAAAGCACCCCAGCCGACGCTGTGGGCGTAATAATCGAGCTCGGCACAGTCCGCAAAAGAAATAATTTTAGCAGAGCGTGGTTTCGATCCACGGACCTCTGGGTTATGGGCCCAGCACGCTTCCACTGCGCCACTCTGCTGCCTGGGGTTGCGCCGGCTCTTCGCCACGTGACGTGGGACACTTGGAAAGTGTTGTCTGCGTCGCTTTCACACGCCTGTATTTAATTGCGTATCATCTCCTACAGCTCTCAGCTTGACTTGTCTCGACTTTGCTCGACTGACGCTACGCTGACGCTTGCAGGCAGCGATATTTACCACGATCGACTCGACATGCAGCTGCGAGATGCACAGGAGCAACAAAGCACTCCACGGTGCGGCGACATACGAAATCCACTGCCCAGCTACGCGTCGGCAACTAACAAAACGCCGACCCTGCCAGGATTCGAACCTGGAATCTTCTGATCCGTAGTCAGACGCGTTATCCGTTGCGCCACAGGGCCAGTGGCAGCATTTCTTTCTACGAGACAAGTGCAGTTCGCTAAGAAACGTGTTCTCCATGGCTGAGCAAGCTCCCAAGGAAGGTACCCTTCGTGCAGCTGCGTGGCCGCAGTGCGCCTGCAGAGCTTAGAGCTTGCCACGCATCTGCTCTCGCTGTTCGACAGGTAGCAGAAGGCAAGGCGCGCGTTTTCCCACGTTTTCTCGACGACGAGAGCCGGTTGATGTGCATGTAAGCGTAGCATATGAAACAAGAATAGCACGAAGCATTGGTAGTCAGGTGCCAAAGTCGCAGTATGGCATCAGGTGGCGATCGTATGTTTCTGTGGCCACCACTGGTTTGCAGCAAAGTGAATACCGCTAACTGAAAGCACTCTGTTGTAGCCCCAGTGGCGCAATTGGTTAGCGCACGGTACTTATAAGGCAGTAGCCGTGAGCAATGCCGGGGTTGTGAGTTCGAGCCTCACCTGGGGCATACTTTTATTTCTTAGCAGCTGTCTCTGACAGCAACAGGAGGCTAGGTTTGAGATGTATCAGCTATTTGAGTAACATAATTGTGCATTCGAGACGCTAGCTGCGTCTTCCTCGGTAGTATAGTGGTTAGTATCCCCGCCTGTCACGCGGGAGACCGGGGTTCGATTCCCCGCCGGGGAGGCACATCCGATTTGTAATTGCTGCTCTATCACTCGCCGAACTTAGTGTAGGTCGTTTGCGGCTACTAGCACCATATCTCTCGCACACAGGCACCTGTCTACAGCGCATCGTCGGTAGTATAGTGGTTAGTATCCCCGCCTGTCACGCGGGAGACCGGGGTTCGATTCCCCGCCGGGGAGATGCGATTTTTATCTCACAACCCTGTTCGAGTGTTGCGCGTATGTGGGTCGTAAGAGCATTAACTTTGCGATCGTGGAGTGTAGTTGGCGCAAAATCTTAAAAAATGCTACAACTTAGGAAGTGGTTCTCGCATTCTTCACATTTCAGAATTGCGGGGTATGCTGTTAACGCTGTATCAAAGCACCCCAGCCGACGCTGTGGGCGTAATAATCGAGCTCGGCACAGTCCGCAAAAGAAATAATTTTAGCAGAGCGTGGTTTCGATCCACGGACCTCTGGGTTATGGGCCCAGCACGCTTCCACTGCGCCACTCTGCTGCCTGGGGTTGCGCCGGCTCTTCGCCACGTGACGTGGGACACTTGGAAAGTGTTGTCTGCGTCGCTTTCACACGCCTGTATTTAATTGCGTATCATCTCCTACAGCTCTCAGCTTGACATGTCTCGACTTTGCTCGACTGACGCTACGCTGACGCTTGCAGGCAGCGATATTTACCACGATCGACTCGACATGCAGCTGCGAGATGCACAGGAGCAACAAAGCACTCCACGGTGCGGCGACATACGAAATCCACTGCCCAGCTACGCGTCGGCAACTAACAAAACGCCGACCCTGCCGGGATTCGAACCTGGAATCTTCTGATCCGTAGTCAGACGCGTTATCCGTTGCGCCACAGGGCCAGTGGCAGCATTTCTTTCTACGAGACAAGTGCAATTCGCTAAGAAACGTGTTCTCCATGGCTGAGCAAGCTCCCAAGGAAGGTACCTTTCGTGCAGCTGCGTGGCCGCAGTGCGCCTGCAGAGCTTAGAGCTTGCCACGCATCTGCTCTCGCTGTTCGACAGGTAGCAGAAGGCAAGGCGCGCGTTTTCCCACGTTTTCTCGACGACGAGAGCCGGTTGATGTGCATGTAAGCGTAGCATATGAAACAAGAATAGCACGAAGCATTGGTAGTCAGGTGCCAAAGTCGCAGTATGGCATCAGGTGGCGATCGTATGTTTCTGTGGCCACCACTGGTTTGCAGCAAAGTGAATACCGCTAACTGAAAGCACTCTGTTGTAGCCGCAGTGGCGCAATTGGTTAGCGCACGGTACTTATAAGGCAGTAGCCGTGAGCAATGCCGGGGTTGTGAGTTCGAGCCTCACCTGGGGCATACTTTTATTTCTTAGCAGCTGTCTCTGACAGCAACAGGAGGCTAGGTTTGAGATGTATCAGCTATTTGAGTAACATAATTGTGCATTCGAGACGCTAGCTGCGTCTTCCTCGGTAGTATAGTGGTTAGTATCCCCGCCTGTCACGCGGGAGACCGGGGTTCGATTCCCCGCCGGGGAGGCACATCCGATTTGTAATTGCTGCTCTATCACTCGCCGAACTTAGTGTAGGTCGTTTGCGGCTACTAGCACCATATCTCTCGCACACAGGCACCTGTCTACAGCGCATCCTCGGTAGTATAGTGGTTAGTATCCCCGCCTGTCACGCGGGAGACCGGGGTTCGATTCCCCGCCGGGGAGATGCGATTTTTATCTCACAACCCTGTTCGAGTGTTGCGCGTATGTGGGTCGTAAGAGCATTAACTTTGCGATCGTGGAGTGTAGTTGGCGCAAAATCTTAAAAAATGCTACAACTTAGGAAGTGGTTCTCGCATTCTTCACATTTCAGAATTGCGGGGTATGCTGTTAACGCTGTATCAAAGCACCCCAGCCGACGCTGTGGGCGTAATAATCGAGCTCGGCACAGTCCGCAAAAGAAATAATTTTAGCAGAGCGTGGTTTCGATCCACGGACCTCTGGGTTATGGGCCCAGCACGCTTCCACTGCGCCACTCTGCTGCCTGGGGTTGCGCCGGCTCTTCGCCACGTGACGTGGGACACTTGGAAAGTGTTGTCTGCGTCGCTTTCACACGCCTGTATTTAATTGCGTATCATCTCCTACAGCTCTCAGCTTGACTTGTCTCGACTTTGCTCGACTGACGCTACGCTGACGCTTGCAGGCAGCGATATTTACCACGATCGACTCGACATGCAGCTGCGAGATGCACAGGAGCAACAAAGCACTCCACGGTGCGGCGACATACGAAATCCACTGCCCAGCTACGCGTCGGCAACTAACAAAACGCCGACCCTGCCAGGATTCGAACCTGGAATCTTCTGATCCGTAGTCAGACGCGTTATCCGTTGCGCCACAGGGCCAGTGGCAGCATTTCTTTCTACGAGACAAGTGCAATTCGCTAAGAAACGTGTTCTCCATGGCTGAGCAAGCTCCCAAGGAAGGTACCTTTCGTGCAGCTGCGTGGCCGCAGTGCGCCTGCAGAGCTTAGAGCTTGCCACGCATCTGCTCTCGCTGTTCGACAGGTAGCAGAAGGCAAGGCGCGCGTTTTCCCACGTTTTCTCGACGACGAGAGCCGGTTGATGTGCATGTAAGCGTAGCATATGAAACAAGAATAGCACGAAGCATTGGTAGTCAGGTGCCAAAGTCGCAGTATGGCATCAGGTGGCGATCGTATGTTTCTGTGGCCACCACTGGTTTGCAGCAAAGTGAATACCGCTAACTGAAAGCACTCTGTTGTAGCCCCAGTGGCATTCCGGCTCTAGCTGTCAGCGCGTTAGGACGTGTCCGCTGCTGCTCCGTGTTTACGTTAGTGGTGCCGCCGCGTCCTGAGTTTAATTTGTTGCTGTTTGTGAATTTCTGTGTTTCTACGTGTCTGGTGTCATTGTGCTAAGTTTCTGTGTATTTTCGTCCGTTATAACGGTTGTGTTTTGGTGGAATTTCGGTTTATTACCGGAATCTCCTCGCGACTGATGAAAAATGGCTGGAATTGTACGGAAGAATACCCTGGTTTTCTCATTTGAGAAGGAAACGCGTGCAGTGCAACCTACGGCTTTGGAAATCCATGACTGGCTGACCGACGTAATTGGAGTAAGTTCTGATTCCGTACATACCACCCAGTTAGATGCTGACAAATACTGTGTCTTTGTAAAATTTTTTAATCCTGTTGATGTTGAGAAGCTGTTATTGAGGTGCGGTAGTGTTGCTGAATTTGTGCACAGAGATGGGTCTAAAAGTAGTGTTTCAATTCGCAAAGCGGATATCACGTATAAATCAGTCAGAGTGCTAAACGTTCCTATTGAAGTAGATAATCAGCTGATTAAAGAGGCGCTTTCGAAATACGGGGAGATCCAGTCCGTTGTCAACGAAAGGTGGTCGAAATTGTATAAATTGCAGTGTTTCAATGGCATTCGATCAGTAGAAATGGAAGTTAAAGCCAATATCCCATCTTTTATTTCTATTGCTGGTCATAAAGCGCATATCGTATATTCAGGGCAGGTGCAGACTTGTAATATTTGCAATGCAACGGGTCATTTCCGTCAAGACTGTCCCCGCCGTGTCTATGTCCTTAAAAATAGCCTTACGCAGCGTCAGCGACTTACGCTTAATGATGTTCTGCCTAACAATCATCAACCTCCCCCGGCTGGTAATGATGGAGCCAGTACTTCTGAAGTAACTGCCGTAAATGTCGCTGATTTCCCTCCCTTGCATGTAATTACCGATCGCAGTTCTCTTACCCGTGAATGCGATCTGCAACCTAAAAAGAGACCTTTAGAGACAACTGAAGACTGTTCAGACGATGATACATCACAGTCCAACCGTAAACAAAAGCAATGCAGCGAGGGTGCGGGTGAGGACGTAGACAGTAAACATGCGGCAGTGACGCCAGCAGCAGAGGCCCTCCCGCCGTCAGCTGCTGTTGCCACAGTGTTAGAAAACATGGACGCGAAACCACTGGCTCCGACCACGGTAACACGGAAGTCGAGTTCTGAGGAACAGCAAGTGATGGATCGGACTCAGCCTTGCGAATCTACAGACACACAGCACTCCCTCCCCGATGCACAGATAGAAGTCGCGGAAGGAACTGAAACTGGAACTAGGCTTAGCAAACAGGACTGTGTAGAGGCCACCTCCGAACCATCGGCGCAAGATGCGGATCACTCGCGTCCACACACTGCCACTGCAGAGGTTCCACGACGCAGGCTAAAACCTCAACCGAACCTCAAAGCATCTCGTCACGCCGATAAACAAAAACTAGGAAAAGATGATGTGAAAGCCAAAAACGTATCATATGAAATAATTACTGCAGTATCCCCTGAGAAAAACTCAAAGAACCTTGATGGTGCAAAACCCCACTGTAAAGATAAGTCTGACCCGGTAACGAATCCATCATTGAACTGACACAGCCAAGTCTAACTCGAGAAATTATACTGCTAAGTGCCACCATGTTCCTGCACAATTTCGGTGACAACGGAATTACCAATCTGCCAAATTCGTAGTTGACTGTTTTTAATATAGTTTTTTTTTTCTTCTTTTCTTCTATTACCTCCAGGAGTAATTGTTACTTTTCTCTGACAGTAGGGATTTTTTTTTTTTTTTCCTTATTTTCACGAGGAACCTACATGTGCCAGGCATACACAATAACAACTATAAACATTAACAGGATTAAGTCAGAAACGAAGATTGCTGCTCTCAAGGATTTCCTTTATGAATCCGGAACTGACATTGCTTTGCTGCAAGAAGTCACGATGCCTGACCTTAAAGTTGCCGGCTATGTAGAAATACTAAATATCTCACTCGAAACAAAGGTGGGCACAGCAATTTTAATCCGGGAAGGGATCCCTGTAACTGATGTCGAGAGACTGGACTCGGGCAGAGCAATAGGAATTAAAGTTTTTGACGTTACTATTATTAACCTGTATGCCCCGTCAGGGACCTCCAATAGACCGGAAAGGGCAAATTTTTTTAGAGAAGAAATAATATATTTATTACGGAAAAACCCACCAGAACTTTTAATTGGCGGCGATTTTAACTGTGTACTAAATAAAAAAGATCAGACTCCAAATTTTAATTGCTGTAACGAATTGAAGCGGTTAGTAACGGATCTAAACCTCAGAGATACTTGGGAAATTAAATATCCCACTGTTGTTGCATATACGTATATAGCTACACAGTCCTGTAGCAGGATTGATAGGATATATGTGTCACAAGGTATGGAAAGATCCTTAGTTAAAGTCGAGACAATTCCTGTATATTTTTCCGACCATTGCAGTATGCTGGCTTCCATCAATTTAAGGGCACAACCATCTCGCCGTTTAAGAAGTCAGTGGAAGCTGAATGTATCCTTGCTACAGGACAATGAGTTAGCAGATGTTGTCAACGAAACGTGGAACATGTGCTTGCGCTCGATAGATCGCTATGTGACTGTTACGGACTGGTGGTGCAACAGGGCCAAACCAAAACTGAGGAACGTTTTAATTCAGTACAGTCTTCAACGATCCCGAGAACTCAAGAACACCGTAGAATTTTATTACGCAATGTTACGGAACTTGTATGAACAGGCGAGCACTTCCGGCATTCGTTTGGAAGACATTAAAAAAACTAAGGCCAAATTACTCCGCATTAAACAACAACAGCTGGAAGGACTAAAAGTAAGGTCAAAAGCCAAGACATTATCAGAGGACGAAACTGCTTCCTTATATCACCTATTGAGACACGCAAAACATAGGAGACGAACCTTTCTTGATGAGATCCAGACTCCGACCGGTCTGACCATTACTTCTCAGAAAGAGATCGTCAACGAGGTTTTCAAGTGTTACCACAATCTCTATTCAGCCAGTCAGTTATGCGAAGAATCATTCGACGAATTTCTTGGCGGCATAGTTCCTCAGCTGTCAGCAGAGGAAAATGAAGGACTTCTTACTGATTTCACTGAAGAGGATCTCCACGACACCGTCCGCAAGTCTCCTTTAAACAAGTCACCGGGGCCGGATGGGCTGCCCGTTGAATTTTATCTACGATACTGGCCACTCATCGGAGAAAAGTTTACTCAAATGGCAAACGAGATTATCCAAGGAAAACCACTACCTGCTGCTATGAAAGAATGCACAATAGTATTAGTTCCTAAGACTACATCGAAGCGCAATCTACACAACTTTCGCCCTATTTCGTTGCTTAACTCCGACTACAAAATCATAGCTAGACTGTTAAATAACAGACTTTCACTTTTAGCCAAAAAAATAGTAAGTCCACATCAGTCATGTGTACCTGGCAGAACTATTTTCAAAAGTATTGCGGAATACAGGGATTTAATTGCCATCGCCTCTGTGACGAACATCAAATGTGCCATCTGTTTTATCGATTTTCACAAAGCCTTCGACCGTGTGGATCACAGGTTCCTTCTTACAACAATGAGAAAAATAGGCTTTGACGAACGAGTTCTCAGTGTGGTCACGAACGTTGCGTTGGGGATCAACGCAAGTATCTCTGTCAACTGCCAAAGAACTAAGCAGATCCCGATACGGCGTGGCGTTCCTCAAGGCAGCCCGCTTTCCATGCTTCTATTCGTCTTTTCCTTGGAGCCGTTACTGCGCAGTCTTCACGTCAATCTAACAGGTATTACGTTAGCAGGTCACAAAACAGTCACAAATGCATACGCTGATGATGTAGGCGTCGTATTACGGAACGTCGATGACATTACCAAATTAGAATTGCTCATTAAAAAGTACTGCAGCGTGTCGGGTGCTACCACCAATGCTAATAAGAGCAGATTGCTAAACCTGCGGGGTTTTCAACACGTAACTGTCACTTGGGCAACACAGGTCACTCAGTGCAAATCACTTGGGACGACTCTGACTATGTGTCCAATCAAAATGGCGGCCATTAATTGGAAAACAACATCCGGGTGCATTCAAGGAGCCACCAGAGAAAACCTGCTCCGACCTTTAAATCAATTTCAAAGAATTCGTTTAATTAATAATTGCCTTTTATCAAAAGCTTATTATACGGCGCAACTCTTTCCACTCCCCACCATGATCGCTGGAAAGATAATGTCAATCGTCACTAACTACCTATGGCGAGGTGAAGTGTTTAGAGTGACTGGGAGAACAGCTACCCTCGATCCCAGCAATGGAGGTCTGGGATTAACGGACATTAAGAATAAGGCCTCGGCTCTTTTCCTCAAACGGACCACTAGTCTTCTCAACGAAAACGCTACCAGCATTACAACTAAGTTATTTGAAATTCTTACACCTGCAAGTCTCCACGCGCCAGTTGATGTGCACAAAATCAATCCCCGCCTTCGTCATGTGCGTACATTTTTCATCGATATGAGTTATATTAATAGCGAAATAACTAATTCGCGGCAGTTAACGGCCCGAGCAATTCTGTGTCTCAAGAAGAAAAATGAAGGGAAGAATAAAATAGAGGAAAAATATCC
This sequence comes from Schistocerca americana, assembly GCF_021461395.2. NCBI lineage: Eukaryota > Metazoa > Arthropoda > Insecta > Orthoptera > Acrididae > Schistocerca > Schistocerca americana. The sequence goes on from NC_060126.1 coordinate 95,335,693, forward strand.
GCATTACAATTGGACAACTATATGGAAGAATATTAACCTGCGAGTTCTCTCCTCCGACGCAAAAACATCATGGTACAAATCAGTCACCAATATAGTCAGTACCAACGAACGGCTGCACTCAATTGGGATTAGCCAAACAAACCTTTGTCTCAAATGTAATCTCGTCGACACAACAGTACACAGATTCACGTGTGCTGGGCATATGAAGAACTGGCAATGGTTGAGAGACCAATTGGCTTTTCTGACACGATCGTCCACAGACAATTTTCAGCCTCTGATCCTTCTCCGGCCACAGGTACAGTATTTCCCTGCAACCAAAAACAACTCAATTCATTGGTTAATGGGAACATACGTTAGCTATGTTATTAATAACTTAGGAACCGACGATCTCATTGATTTTCATATGTACCTGAAAAATGAATATGATAGAATAGTTAAATATCCAGGCCATAAGCAGACGTACGGCAACATGCTCAAAATTGTCTTTGAGCGACTGGGAGTCGGATAACAGAGAAGAGCAAACAAAAGACTCCGTTTTATACAACAATAATTGGAGCAGCAAAGAACCGTTTATGATTCAGCTCATCTTTACATTTTAAGTACCATATTTAAGTAGCAACAAATGAAGGGAGTCCTGCAATTTATTTCACGAATTTTTTCAGAGAAGAAAGTCATTTATTTTACGATTATCCTCAACCAGCAATTCAATTCAATTTTTGCAATTATGAAACCTAGCCAAGATCGGCAATTAATAATACAAAATTCAATGCACGCAATATAAAGGAAATACCGTCACTAGGTGACAGATGAAAAAAAAAAAAAAAAAAAAAGTGGCGCAATTGGTTAGCGCACGGTACTTATAAGGCAGTAGCCGTGAGCAATGCCGGGGTTGTGAGTTCGAGCCTCACCTGGGGCATACTTTTATTTCTTAGCAGCTGTCTCTGACAGCAACAGGAGGCTAGGTTTGAGATGTATCAGCTATTTGAGTAACATAATTGTGCATTCGAGACGCTAGCTGCGTCTTCCTCGGTAGTATAGTGGTTAGTATCCCCGCCTGTCACGCGGGAGACCGGGGTTCGATTCCCCGCCGGGGAGGCACATCCGATTTGTAATTGCTGCTCTATCACTCGCCGAACTTAGTGTAGGTCGTTTGCGGCTACTAGTACCATATCTCTCGCACACAGGCACCTGTCTACAGCGCATCCTCGGTAGTATAGTGGTTAGTATCCCCGCCTGTCACGCGGGAGACCGGGGTTCGATTCCCCGCCGGGGAGACGCGATTTTTATCTCACAACCCTGTTCGAGTGTTGCGCGTATGTGGGTCGTAAGAGCATTAACTTTGCGATCGTGGAGTGTAGTTGGCGCAAAATCTTAAAAAATGCTACAACTTAGGAAGTGGTTCTCGCATTCTTCACATTTCAGAATTGCGGGGTATGCTGTTAACGCTGTATCAAAGCACCCCAGCCGACGCTGTGGGCGTAATAATCGAGCTCGGCACAGTCCGCAAAAGAAATAATTTTAGCAGAGCGTGGTTTCGATCCACGGACCTCTGGGTTATGGGCCCAGCACGCTTCCACTGCGCCACTCTGCTGCCTGGGGTTGCGCCGGCTCTTCGCCACGTGACGTGGGACACTTGGAAAGTGTTGTCTGCGTCGCTTTCACACGCCTGTATTTAATTGCGTATCATCTCCTACAGCTCTCAGCTTGACTTGTCTCGACTTTGCTCGACTGACGCTACGCTGACGCTTGCAGGCAGCGATATTTACCACGATCGACTCGACATGCAGCTGCGAGATGCACAGGAGCAACAAAGCACTCCACGGTGCGGCGACATACGAAATCCACTGCCCAGCTACGCGTCGGCAACTAACAAAACGCCGACCCTGCCAGGATTCGAACCTGGAATCTTCTGATCCGTAGTCAGACGCGTTATCCGTTGCGCCACAGGGCCAGTGGCAGCATTTCTTTCTACGAGACAAGTGCAATTCGCTAAGAAACGTGTTCTCCATGGCTGAGCAAGCTCCCAAGGAAGGTACCTTTCGTGCAGCTGCGTGGCCGCAGTGCGCCTGCAGAGCTTAGAGCTTGCCACGCATCTGCTCTCGCTGTTCGACAGGTAGCAGAAGGCAAGGCGCGCGTTTTCCCACGTTTTCTCGACGACGAGAGCCGGTTGATGTGCATGTAAGCGTAGCATATGAAACAAGAATAGCACGAAGCATTGGTAGTCAGGTGCCAAAGTCGCAGTATGGCATCAGGTGGCGATCGTATGTTTCTGTGGCCACCACTGGTTTGCAGCAAAGTGAATACCGCTAACTGAAAGCACTCTGTTGTAGCCCCAGTGGCGCAATTGGTTAGCGCACGGTACTTATAAGGCAGTAGCCGTGAGCAATGCCGGGGTTGTGAGTTCGAGCCTCACCTGGGGCATACTTTTATTTCTTAGCAGCTGTCTCTGACAGCAACAGGAGGCTAGGTTTGAGATGTATCAGCTATTTGAGTAACATAATTGTGCATTCGAGACGCTAGCTGCGTCTTCCTCGGTAGTATAGTGGTTAGTATCCCCGCCTGTCACGCGGGAGACCGGGGTTCGATTCCCCGCCGGGGAGGCACATCCGATTTGTAATTGCTGCTCTATCACTCGCCGAACTTAGTGTAGGTCGTTTGCGGCTACTAGCACCATATCTCTCGCACACAGGCACCTGTCTACAGCGCATCCTCGGTAGTATAGTGGTTAGTATCCCCGCCTGTCACGCGGGAGACCGGGGTTCGATTCCCCGCCGGGGAGATGCGATTTTTATCTCACAACCCTGTTCGAGTGTTGCGCGTATGTGGGTCGTAAGAGCATTAACTTTGCGATCGTGGAGTGTAGTTGGCGCAAAATCTTAAAAAATGCTACAACTTAGGAAGTGGTTCTCGCATTCTTCACATTTCAGAATTGCGGGGTATGCTGTTAACGCTGTATCAAAGCACCCCAGCCGACGCTGTGGGCGTAATAATCGAGCTCGGCACAGTCCGCAAAAGAAATAATTTTAGCAGAGCGTGGTTTCGATCCACGGACCTCTGGGTTATGGGCCCAGCACGCTTCCACTGCGCCACTCTGCTGCCTGGGGTTGCGCCGGCTCTTCGCCACGTGACGTGGGACACTTGGAAAGTGTTGTCTGCGTCGCTTTCACACGCCTGTATTTAATTGCGTATCATCTCCTACAGCTCTCAGCTTGACTTGTCTCGACTTTGCTCGACTGACGCTACGCTGACGCTTGCAGGCAGCGATATTTACCACGATCGACTCGACATGCAGCTGCGAGATGCACAGGAGCAACAAAGCACTCCACGGTGCGGCGACATACGAAATCCACTGCCCAGCTACGCGTCGGCAACTAACAAAACGCCGACCCTGCCAGGATTCGAACCTGGAATCTTCTGATCCGTAGTCAGACGCGTTATCCGTTGCGCCACAGGGCCAGTGGCAGCATTTCTTTCTACGAGACAAGTGCAATTCGCTAAGAAACGTGTTCTCCATGGCTGAGCAAGCTCCCAAGGAAGGTACCTTTCGTGCAGCTGCGTGGCCGCAGTGCGCTTGCAGAGCTTAGAGCTTGCCACGCATCTGCTCTCGCTGTTCGACAGGTAGCAGAAGGCAAGGCGCGCGTTTTCCCACGTTTTCTCGACGACGAGAGCCGGTTGATGTGCATGTAAGCGTAGCATATGAAACAAGAATAGCACGAAGCATTGGTAGTCAGGTGCCAAAGTCGCAGTATGGCATCAGGTGGCGATCGTATGTTTCTGTGGCCACCACTGGTTTGCAGCAAAGTGAATACCGCTAACTGAAAGCACTCTGTTGTAGCCCCAGTGGCGCAATTGGTTAGCGCACGGTACTTATAAGGCAGTAGCCGTGAGCAATGCCGGGGTTGTGAGTTCGAGCCTCACCTGGGGCATACTTTTATTTCTTAGCAGCTGTCTCTGACAGCAACAGGAGGCTAGGTTTGAGATGTATCAGCTATTTGAGTAACATAATTGTGCATTCGAGACGCTAGCTGCGTCTTCCTCGGTAGTATAGTGGTTAGTATCCCCGCCTGTCACGCGGGAGACCGGGGTTCGATTCCCCGCCGGGGAGGCACATCCGATTTGTAATTGCTGCTCTATCACTCGCCGAACTTAGTGTAGGTCGTTTGCGGCTACTAGCACCATATCTCTCGCACACAGGCACCTGTCTACAGCGCATCCTCGGTAGTATAGTGGTTAGTATCCCCGCCTGTCACGCGGGAGACCGGGGTTCGATTCCCCGCCGGGGAGATGCGATTTTTATCTCACAACCCTGTTCGAGTGTTGCGCGTATGTGGGTCGTAAGAGCATTAACTTTGCGATCGTGGAGTGTAGTTGGCGCAAAATCTTAAAAAATGCTACAACTTAGGAAGTGGTTCTCGCATTCTTCACATTTCAGAATTGCGGGGTATGCTGTTAACGCTGTATCAAAGCACCCCAGCCGACGCTGTGGGCGTAATAATCGAGCTCGGCACAGTCCGCAAAAGAAATAATTTTAGCAGAGCGTGGTTTCGATCCACGGACCTCTGGGTTATGGGCCCAGCACGCTTCCACTGCGCCACTCTGCTGCCTGGGGTTGCGCCGGCTCTTCGCCACGTGACGTGGGACACTTGGAAAGTGTTGTCTGCGTCGCTTTCACACGCCTGTATTTAATTGCGTATCATCTCCTACAGCTCTCAGCTTGACTTGTCTCGACTTTGCTCGACTGACGCTACGCTGACGCTTGCAGGCAGCGATATTTACCTCGATCGACTCGACATGCAGCTGCGAGATGCACAGGAGCAACAAAGCACTCCACGGTGCGGCGACATACGAAATCCACTGCCCAGCTACGCGTCGGCAACTAACAAAACGCCGACCCTGCCAGGATTCGAACCTGGAATCTTCTGATCCGTAGTCAGACGCGTTATCCGTTGCGCCACAGGGCCAGTGGCAGCATTTCTTTCTACGAGACAAGTGCAATTCGCTAAGAAACGTGTTCTCCATGGCTGAGCAAGCTCCCAAGGAAGGTACCTTTCGTGCAGCTGCGTGGCCGCAGTGCGCCTGCAGAGCTTAGAGCTTGCCACGCATCTGCTCTCGCTGTTCGACAGGTAGCAGAAGGCAAGGCGCGCGTTTTCCCACGTTTTCTCGACGACGAGAGCCGGTTGATGTGCATGTAAGCGTAGCATATGAAACAAGAATAGCACGAAGCATTGGTAGTCAGGTGCCAAAGTCGCAGTATGGCATCAGGTGGCGATCGTATGTTTCTGTGGCCACCACTGGTTTGCAGCAAAGTGAATACCGCTAACTGAAAGCACTCTGTTGTAGCCCCAGTGGCGCAATTGGTTAGCGCACGGTACTTATAAGGCAGTAGCCGTGAGCAATGCCGGGGTTGTGAGTTCGAGCCTCACCTGGGGCATACTTTTATTTCTTAGCAGCTGTCTCTGACAGCAACAGGAGGCTAGGTTTGAGATGTATCAGCTATTTGAGTAACATAATTGTGCATTCGAGACGCTAGCTGCGTCTTCCTCGGTAGTATAGTGGTTAGTATCCCCGCCTGTCACGCGGGAGACCGGGGTTCGATTCCCCGCCGGGGAGGCACATCCGATTTGTAATTGCTGCTCTATCACTCGCCGAACTTAGTGTAGGTCGTTTGCGGCTACTAGCACCATATCTCTCGCACACAGGCACCTGTCTACAGCGCATCCTCGGTAGTATAGTGGTTAGTATCCACGCCTGTCACGCGGGAGACCGGGGTTCGATTCCCCGCCTTGGAGATGCGATTTTTATCTCACAACCCTGTTCGAGTGTTGCGCGTATGTGGGTCGTAAGAGCATTAACTTTGCGATCGTGGAGTGTAGTTGGCGCAAAATCTTAAAAAATGCTACAACTTAGGAAGTGGTTCTCGCATTCTTCACATTTCAGAATTGCGGGGTATGCTGTTAACGCTGTATCAAAGCACCCCAGCCGACGCTGTGGGCGTAATAATCGAGCTCGGCACAGTCCGCAAAAGAAATAATTTTAGCAGAGCGTGGTTTCGATCCACGGACCTCTGGGTTATGGGCCCAGCACGCTTCCACTGCGCCACTCTGCTGCCTGGGGTTGCGCCGGCTCTTCGCCACGTGACGTGGGACACTTGGAAAGTGTTGTCTGCGTCGCTTTCACACGCCTGTATTTAATTGCGTATCATCTCCTACAGCTCTCAGCTTGACTTGTCTCGACTTTGCTCGACTGACGCTACGCTGACGCTTGCAGGCAGCGATATTTACCACGATCGACTCGACATGCAGCTGCGAGATGCACAGGAGCAACAAAGCACTCCACGGTGCGGCGACATACGAAATCCACTGCCCAGCTACGCGTCGGCAACTAACAAAACGCCGACCCTGCCAGGATTCGAACCTGGAATCTTCTGATCCGTAGTCAGACGCGTTATCCGTTGCGCCACAGGGCCAGTGGCAGCATTTCTTTCTACGAGACAAGTGCAATTCGCTAAGAAACGTGTTCTCCATGGCTGAGCAAGCTCCCAAGGAAGGTACCTTTCGTGCAGCTGCGTGGCCGCAGTGCGCCTGCAGAGCTTAGAGCTTGCCACGCATCTGCTCTCGCTGTTCGACAGGTAGCAGAAGGCAAGGCGCGCGTTTTCCCACGTTTTCTCGACGACGAGAGCCGGTTGATGTGCATGTAAGCGTAGCATATGAAACAAGAATAGCACGAAGCATTGGTAGTCAGGTGCCAAAGTCGCAGTATGGCATCAGGTGGCGATCGTATGTTTCTGTGGCCACCACTGGTTTGCAGCAAAGTGAATACCGCTAACTGAAAGCACTCTGTTGTAGCCCCAGTGGCGCAATTGGTTAGCGCACGGTACTTATAAGGCAGTAGCCGTGAGCAATGCCGGGGTTGTGAGTTCGAGCCTCACCTGGGGCATACTTTTATTTCTTAGCAGCTGTCTCTGACAGCAACAGGAGGCTAGGTTTGAGATGTATCAGCTATTTGAGTAACATAATTGTGCATTCGAGACGCTAGCTGCGTCTTCCTCGGTAGTATAGTGGTTAGTATCCCCGCCTGTCACGCGGGAGACCGGGGTTCGATTCCCCGCCGGGGAGGCATATCCGATTTGTAATTGCTGCTCTATCACTCGCCGAACTTAGTGTAGGTCGTTTGCGGCTACTAGCACCATATCTCTCGCACACAGGCACCTGTCTACAGCGCATCCTCGGTAGTATAGTGGTTAGTATCCCCGCCTGTCACGCGGGAGACCGGGGTTCGATTCCCCGCCGGGGAGATGCGATTTTTATCTCACAACCCTGTTCGAGTGTTGCGCGTATGTGGGTCGTAAGAGCATTAACTTTGCGATCGTGGAGTGTAGTTGGCGCAAAATCTTAAAAAATGCTACAACTTAGGAAGTGGTTCTCGCATTCTTCACATTTCAGAATTGCGGGGTATGCTGTTAACGCTGTATCAAAGCACCCCAGCCGACGCTGTGGGCGTAATAATCGAGCTCGGCACAGTCCGCAAAAGAAATAATTTTAGCAGAGCGTGGTTTCGATCCACGGACCTCTGGGTTATGGGCCCAGCACGCTTCCACTGCGCCACTCTGCTGCCTGGGGTTGCGCCGGCTCTTCGCCACGTGACGTGGGACACTTGGAAAGTGTTGTCTGCGTCGCTTTCACACGCCTGTATTTAATTGCGTATCATCTCCTACAGCTCTCAGCTTGACTTGTCTCGACTTTGCTCGACTGACGCTACGCTGACGCTTGCAGGCAGCGATATTTACCACGATCGACTCGACATGCAGCTGCGAGATGCACAGGAGCAACAAAGCACTCCACGGTGCGGCGACATACGAAATCCACTGCCCAGCTACGCGTCGGCAACTAACAAAACGCCGACCCTGCCAGGATTCGAACCTGGAATCTTCTGATCCGTAGTCAGACGCGTTATCCGTTGCGCCACAGGGCCAGTGGCAGCATTTCTTTCTACGAGACAAGTGCAATTCGCTAAGAAACGTGTTCTCCATGGCTGAGCAAGCTCCCAAGGAAGGTACCTTTCGTGCAGCTGCGTGGCCGCAGTGCGCCTGCAGAGCTTAGAGCTTGCCACGCATCTGCTCTCGCTGTTCGACAGGTAGCAGAAGGCAAGGCGCGCGTTTTCCCACGTTTTCTCGACGACGAGAGCCGGTTGATGTGCATGTAAGCGTAGCATATGAAACAAGAATAGCACGAAGCATTGGTAGTCAGGTGCCAAAGTCGCAGTATGGCATCAGGTGGCGATCGTATGTTTCTGTGCCCACCATTGGTTTGCAGCAAAGTGAATACCGCTAACTGAAAGCACTCTGTTGTAGCCCCAGTGGCGCAATTGGTTAGCGCACGGTACTTATAAGGCAGTAGCCGTGAGCAATGCCGGGGTTGTGAGTTCGAGCCTCACCTGGGGCATACTTTTATTTCTTAGCAGCTGTCTCTGACAGCAACAGGAGGCTAGGTTTGAGATGTATCAGCTATTTGAGTAACATAATTGTGCATTCGAGACGCTAGCTGCGTCTTCCTCGGTAGTATAGTGGTTAGTATCCCCGCCTGTCACGCGGGAGACCGGGGTTCGATTCCCCGCCGGGGAGGCACATCCGATTTGTAATTGCTGCTCTATCACTCGCCGAACTTAGTGTAGGTCGTTTGCGGCTACTAGCACCATATCTCTCGCACACAGGCACCTGTCTACAGCGCATCCTCGGTAGTATAGTGGTTAGTATCCCCGCCTGTCACGCGGGAGACCGGGGTTCGATTCCCCGCCGGGGAGATGCGATTTTTATCTCACAACCCTGTTCGAGTGTTGCGCGTATGTGGGTCGTAAGAGCATTAACTTTGCGATCGTGGAGTGTAGTTGGCGCAAAATCTTAAAAAATGCTACAACTTAGGAAGTGGTTCTCGCATTCTTCACATTTCAGAATTGCGGGGTATGCTGTTAACGCTGTATCAAAGCACCCCAGCCGACGCTGTGGGCGTAATAATCGAGCTCGGCACAGTCCGCAAAAGAAATAATTTTAGCAGAGCGTGGTTTCGATCCACGGACCTCTGGGTTATGGGCCCAGCACGCTTCCACTGCGCCACTCTGCTGCCTGGGGTTGCGCCGGCTCTTCGCCACGTGACGTGGGACACTTGGAAAGTGTTGTCTGCGTCGCTTTCACACGCCTGTATTTAATTGCGTATCATCTCCTACAGCTCTCAGCTTGACTTGTCTCGACTTTGCTCGACTGACGCTACGCTGACGCTTGCAGGCAGCGATATTTACCACGATCGACTCGACATGCAGCTGCGAGATGCACAGGAGCAACAAAGCACTCCACGGTGCGGCGACATACGAAATCCACTGCCCAGCTACGCGTCGGCAACTAACAAAACGCCGACCCTGCCAGGATTCGAACCTGGAATCTTCTGATCCGTAGTCAGACGCGTTATCCGTTGCGCCACAGGGCCAGTGGCAGCATTTCTTTCTACGAGACAAGTGCAATTCGCTAAGAAACGTGTTCTCCATGGCTGAGCAAGCTCCCAAGGAAGGTACCTTTCGTGCAGCTGCGTGGCCGCAGTGCGCCTGCAGAGCTTAGAGCTTGCCACGCATCTGCTCTCGCTGTTCGACAGGTAGCAGAAGGCAAGGCGCGCGTTTTCCCACGTTTTCTCGACGACGAGAGCCGGTTGATGTGCATGTAAGCGTAGCATATGAAACAAGAATAGCACGAAGCATTGGTAGTCAGGTGCCAAAGTCGCAGTATGGCATCAGGTGGCGATCGTATGTTTCTGTGCCCACCATTGGTTTGCAGCAAAGTGAATACCGCTAACTGAAAGCACTCTGTTGTAGCCCCAGTGGCGCAATTGGTTAGCGCACGGTACTTATAAGGCAGTAGCCGTGAGCAATGCCGGGGTTGTGAGTTCGAGCCTCACCTGGGGCATACTTTTATTTCTTAGCAGCTGTCTCTGACAGCAACAGGAGGCTAGGTTTGAGATGTATCAGCTATTTGAGTAACATAATTGTGCATTCGAGACGCTAGCTGCGTCTTCCTCGGTAGTATAGTGGTTAGTATCCCCGCCTGTCACGCGGGAGACCGGGGTTCGATTCCCCGCCGGGGAGGCACATCCGATTTGTAATTGCTGCTCTATCACTCGCCGAACTTAGTGTAGGTCGTTTGCGGCTACTAGCACCATATCTCTCGCACACAGGCACCTGTCTACAGCGCATCCTCGGTAGTATAGTGGTTAGTATCCCCGCCTGTCACGCGGGAGACCGGGGTTCGATTCCCCGCCGGGGAGATGCGATTTTTATCTCACAACCCTGTTCGAGTGTTGCGCGTATGTGGGTCGTAAGAGCATTAACTTTGCGATCGTGGAGTGTAGTTGGCGCAAAATCTTAAAAAATGCTACAACTTAGGAAGTGGTTCTCGCATTCTTCACATTTCAGAATTGCGGGGTATGCTGTTAACGCTGTATCAAAGCACCCCAGCCGACGCTGTGGGCGTAATAATCGAGCTCGGCACAGTCCGCAAAAGAAATAATTTTAGCAGAGCGTGGTTTCGATCCACGGACCTCTGGGTTATGGGCCCAGCACGCTTCCACTGCGCCACTCTGCTGCCTGGGGTTGCGCCGGCTCTTCGCCACGTGACGTGGGACACTTGGAAAGTGTTGTCTGCGTCGCTTTCACACGCCTGTATTTAATTGCGTATCATCTCCTACAGCTCTCAGCTTGACTTGTCTCGACTTTGCTCGACTGACGCTACGCTGACGCTTGCAGGCAGCGATATTTACCACGATCGACTCGACATGCAGCTGCGAGATGCACAGGAGCAACAAAGCACTCCACGGTGCGGCGACATACGAAATCCACTGCCCAGCTACGCGTCGGCAACTAACAAAACGCCGACCCTGCCAGGATTCGAACCTGGAATCTTCTGATCCGTAGTCAGACGCGTTATCCGTTGCGCCACAGGGCCAGTGGCAGCATTTCTTTCTACGAGACAAGTGCAATTCGCTAAGAAACGTGTTCTCCATGGCTGAGCAAGCTCCCAAGGAAGGTACCTTTCGTGCAGCTGCGTGGCCGCAGTGCGCCTGCAGAGCTTAGAGCTTGCCACGCATCTGCTCTCGCTGTTCGACAGGTAGCAGAAGGCAAGGCGCGCGTTTTCCCACGTTTTCTCGACGACGAGAGCCGGTTGATGTGCATGTAAGCGTAGCATATGAAACAAGAATAGCACGAAGCATTGGTAGTCAGGTGCCAAAGTCGCAGTATGGCATCAGGTGGCGATCGTATGTTTCTGTGGCCACCACTGGTTTGCAGCAAAGTGAATACCGCTAACTGAAAGCACTCTGTTGTAGCCCCAGTGGCGCAATTGGTTAGCGCACGGTACTTATAAGGCAGTAGCCGTGAGCAATGCCGGGGTTGTGAGTTCGAGCCTCACCTGGGGCATACTTTTATTTCTTAGCAGCTGTCTCTGACAGCAACAGGAGGCTAGGTTTGAGATGTATCAGCTATTTGAGTAACATAATTGTGCATTCGAGACGCTAGCTGCGTCTTCCTCGGTAGTATAGTGGTTAGTATCCCCGCCTGTCACGCGGGAGACCGGGGTTCGATTCCCCGCCGGGGAGGCATATCCGATTTGTAATTGCTGCTCTATCACTCGCCGAACTTAGTGTAGGTCGTTTGCGGCTACTAGCACCATATCTCTCGCACACAGGCACCTGTCTACAGCGCATCCTCGGTAGTATAGTGGTTAGTATCCCCGCCTGTCACGCGGGAGACCGGGGTTCGATTCCCCGCCGGGGAGATGCGATTTTTATCTCACAACCCTGTTCGAGTGTTGCGCGTATGTGGGTCGTAAGAGCATTAACTTTGCGATCGTGGAGTGTAGTTGGCGCAAAATCTTAAAAAATGCTACAACTTAGGAAGTGGTTCTCGCATTCTTCACATTTCAGAATTGCGGGGTATGCTGTTAACGCTGTATCAAAGCACCCCAGCCGACGCTGTGGGCGTAATAATCGAGCTCGGCACAGTCCGCAAAAGAAATAATTTTAGCAGAGCGTGGTTTCGATCCACGGACCTCTGGGTTATGGGCCCAGCACGCTTCCACTGCGCCACTCTGCTGCCTGGGGTTGCGCCGGCTCTTCGCCACGTGACGTGGGACACTTGGAAAGTGTTGTCTGCGTCGCTTTCACACGCCTGTATTTAATTGCGTATCATCTCCTACAGCTCTCAGCTTGACTTGTCTCGACTTTGCTCGACTGACGATACGCTGACGCTTGCAGGCAGCGATATTTACCACGATCGACTCGACATGCAGCTGCGAGATGCACAGGAGCAACAAAGCACTCCACGGTGCGGCGACATACGAAATCCACTGCCCAGCTACGCGTCGGCAACTAACAAAACGCCGACCCTGCCAGGATTCGAACCTGGAATCTTCTGATCCGTAGTCAGACGCGTTATCCGTTGCGCCACAGGGCCAGTGGCAGCATTTCTTTCTACGAGACAAGTGCAATTCGCTAAGAAACGTGTTCTCCATGGCTGAGCAAGCTCCCAAGGAAGGTACCTTTCGTGCAGCTGCGTGGCCGCAGTGCGCCTGCAGAGCTTAGAGCTTGCCACGCATCTGCTCTCGCTGTTCGACAGGTAGCAGAAGGCAAGGCGCGCGTTTTCCCACGTTTTCTCGACGACGAGAGCCGGTTGATGTGCATGTAAGCGTAGCATATGAAACAAGAATAGCACGAAGCATTGGTAGTCAGGTGCCAAAGTCGCAGTATGGCATCAGGTGGCGATCGTATGTTTCTGTGCCCACCATTGGTTTGCAGCAAAGTGAATACCGCTAACTGAAAGCACTCTGTTGTAGCCCCAGTGGCGCAATTGGTTAGCGCACGGTACTTATAAGGCAGTAGCCGTGAGCAATGCCGGGGTTGTGAGTTCGAGCCTCACCTGGGGCATACTTTTATTTCTTAGCAGCTGTCTCTGACAGCAACAGGAGGCTAGGTTTGAGATGTATCAGCTATTTGAGTAACATAATTGTGCATTCGAGACGCTAGCTGCGTCTTCCTCGGTAGTATAGTGGTTAGTATCCCCGCCTGTCACGCGGGAGACCGGGGTTCGATTCCCCGCCGGGGAGGCACATCCGATTTGTAATTGCTGCTCTATCACTCGCCGAACTTAGTGTAGGTCGTTTGCGGCTACTAGCACCATATCTCTCGCACACAGGCACCTGTCTACAGCGCATCCTCGGTAGTATAGTGGTTAGTATCCCCGCCTGTCACGCGGGAGACCGGGGTTCGATTCCCCGCCGGGGAGATGCGATTTTTATCTCACAACCCTGTTCGAGTGTTGCGCGTATGTGGGTCGTAAGAGCATTAACTTTGCGATCGTGGAGTGTAGTTGGCGCAAAATCTTAAAAAATGCTACAACTTAGGAAGTGGTTCTCGCATTCTTCACATTTCAGAATTGCGGGGTATGCTGTTAACGCTGTATCAAAGCACCCCAGCCGACGCTGTGGGCGTAATAATCGAGCTCGGCACAGTCCGCAAAAGAAATAATTTTAGCAGAGCGTGGTTTCGATCCACGGACCTCTGGGTTATGGGCCCAGCACGCTTCCACTGCGCCACTCTGCTGCCTGGGGTTGCGCCGGCTCTTCGCCACGTGACGTGGGACACTTGGAAAGTGTTGTCTGCGTCGCTTTCACACGCCTGTATTTAATTGCGTATCATCTCCTACAGCTCTCAGCTTGACTTGTCTCGACTTTGCTCGACTGACGCTACGCTGACGCTTGCAGGCAGCGATATTTACCACGATCGACTCGACATGCAGCTGCGAGATGCACAGGAGCAACAAAGCACTCCACGGTGCGGCGACATACGAAATCCACTGCCCAGCTACGCGTCGGCAACTAACAAAACGCCGACCCTGCCAGGATTCGAACCTGGAATCTTCTGATCCGTAGTCAGACGCGTTATCCGTTGCGCCACAGGGCCAGTGGCAGCATTTCTTTCTACGAGACAAGTGCAATTCGCTAAGAAACGTGTTCTCCATGGCTGAGCAAGCTCCCAAGGAAGGTACCTTTCGTGCAGCTGCGTGGCCGCAGTGCGCCTGCAGAGCTTAGAGCTTGCCACGCATCTGCTCTCGCTGTTCGACAGGTAGCAGAAGGCAAGGCGCGCGTTTTCCCACGTTTTCTCGACGACGAGAGCCGGTTGATGTGCATGTAAGCGTAGCATATGAAACAAGAATAGCACGAAGCATTGGTAGTCAGGTGCCAAAGTCGCAGTATGGCATCAGGTGGCGATCGTATGTTTCTGTGCCCACCATTGGTTTGCAGCAAAGTGAATACCGCTAACTGAAAGCACTCTGTTGTAGCCCCAGTGGCGCAATTGGTTAGCGCACGGTACTTATAAGGCAGTAGCCGTGAGCAATGCCGGGGTTGTGAGTTCGAGCCTCACCTGGGGCATACTTTTATTTCTTAGCAGCTGTCTCTGACAGCAACAGGAGGCTAGGTTTGAGATGTATCAGCTATTTGAGTAACATAATTGTGCATTCGAGACGCTAGCTGCGTCTTCCTCGGTAGTATAGTGGTTAGTATCCCCGCCTGTCACGCGGGAGACCGGGGTTCGATTCCCCGCCGGGGAGGCACATCCGATTTGTAATTGCTGCTCTATCACTCGCCGAACTTAGTGTAGGTCGTTTGCGGCTACTAGCACCATATCTCTCGCACACAGGCACCTGTCTACAGCGCATCCTCGGTAGTATAGTGGTTAGTATCCCCGCCTGTCACGCGGGAGACCGGGGTTCGATTCCCCGCCGGGGAGATGCGATTTTTATCTCACAACCCTGTTCGAGTGTTGCGCGTATGTGGGTCGTAAGAGCATTAACTTTGCGATCGTGGAGTGTAGTTGGCGCAAAATCTTAAAAAATGCTACAACTTAGGAAGTGGTTCTCGCATTCTTCACATTTCAGAATTGCGGGGTATGCTGTTAACGCTGTATCAAAGCACCCCAGCCGACGCTGTGGGCGTAATAATCGAGCTCGGCACAGTCCGCAAAAGAAATAATTTTAGCAGAGCGTGGTTTCGATCCACGGACCTCTGGGTTATGGGCCCAGCACGCTTCCACTGCGCCACTCTGCTGCCTGGGGTTGCGCCGGCTCTTCGCCACGTGACGTGGGACACTTGGAAAGTGTTGTCTGCGTCGCTTTCACACGCCTGTATTTAATTGCGTATCATCTCCTACAGCTCTCAGCTTGACTTGTCTCGACTTTGCTCGACTGACGCTACGCTGACGCTTGCAGGCAGCGATATTTACCACGATCGACTCGACATGCAGCTGCGAGATGCACAGGAGCAACAAAGCACTCCACGGTGCGGCGACATACGAAATCCACTGCCCAGCTACGCGTCGGCAACTAACAAAACGCCGACCCTGCCAGGATTCGAACCTGGAATCTTCTGATCCGTAGTCAGACGCGTTATCCGTTGCGCCACAGGGCCAGTGGCAGCATTTCTTTCTACGAGACAAGTGCAATTCGCTAAGAAACGTGTTCTCCATGGCTGAGCAAGCTCCCAAGGAAGGTACCTTTCGTGCAGCTGCGTGGCCGCAGTGCGCCTGCAGAGCTTAGAGCTTGCCACGCATCTGCTCTCGCTGTTCGACAGGTAGCAGAAGGCAAGGCGCGCGTTTTCCCACGTTTTCTCGACGACGAGAGCCGGTTGATGTGCATGTAAGCGTAGCATATGAAACAAGAATAGCACGAAGCATTGGTAGTCAGGTGCCAAAGTCGCAGTATGGCATCAGGTGGCGATCGTATGTTTCTGTGCCCACCATTGGTTTGCAGCAAAGTGAATACCGCTAACTGAAAGCACTCTGTTGTAGCCCCAGTGGCGCAATTGGTTAGCGCACGGTACTTATAAGGCAGTAGCCGTGAGCAATGCCGGGGTTGTGAGTTCGAGCCTCACCTGGGGCATACTTTTATTTCTTAGCAGCTGTCTCTGACAGCAACAGGAGGCTAGGTTTGAGATGTATCAGCTATTTGAGTAACATAATTGTGCATTCGAGACGCTAGCTGCGTCTTCCTCGGTAGTATAGTGGTTAGTATCCCCGCCTGTCACGCGGGAGACCGGGGTTCGATTCCCCGCCGGGGAGGCACATCCGATTTGTAATTGCTGCTCTATCACTCGCCGAACTTAGTGTAGGTCGTTTGCGGCTACTAGCACCATATCTCTCGCACACAGGCACCTGTCTACAGCGCATCCTCGGTAGTATAGTGGTTAGTATCCCCGCCTGTCACGCGGGAGACCGGGGTTCGATTCCCCGCCGGGGAGATGCGATTTTTATCTCACAACCCTGTTCGAGTGTTGCGCGTATGTGGGTCGTAAGAGCATTAACTTTGCGATCGTGGAGTGTAGTTGGCGCAAAATCTTAAAAAATGCTACAACTTAGGAAGTGGTTCTCGCATTCTTCACATTTCAGAATTGCGGGGTATGCTGTTAACGCTGTATCAAAGCACCCCAGCCGACGCTGTGGGCGTAATAATCGAGCTCGGCACAGTCCGCAAAAGAAATAATTTTAGCAGAGCGTGGTTTCGATCCACGGACCTCTGGGTTATGGGCCCAGCACGCTTCCACTGCGCCACTCTGCTGCCTGGGGTTGCGCCGGCTCTTCGCCACGTGACGTGGGACACTTGGAAAGTGTTGTCTGCGTCGCTTTCACACGCCTGTATTTAATTGCGTATCATCTCCTACAGCTCTCAGCTTGACTTGTCTCGACTTTGCTCGACTGACGCTACGCTGACGCTTGCAGGCAGCGATATTTACCACGATCGACTCGACATGCAGCTGCGAGATGCACAGGAGCAACAAAGCACTCCACGGTGCGGCGACATACGAAATCCACTGCCCAGCTACGCGTCGGCAACTAACAAAACGCCGACCCTGCCAGGATTCGAACCTGGAATCTTCTGATCCGTAGTCAGACGCGTTATCCGTTGCGCCACAGGGCCAGTGGCAGCATTTCTTTCTACGAGACAAGTGCAATTCGCTAAGAAACGTGTTCTCCATGGCTGAGCAAGCTCCCAAGGAAGGTACCTTTCGTGCAGCTGCGTGGCCGCAGTGCGCCTGCAGAGCTTAGAGCTTGCCACGCATCTGCTCTCGCTGTTCGACAGGTAGCAGAAGGCAAGGCGCGCGTTTTCCCACGTTTTCTCGACGACGAGAGCCGGTTGATGTGCATGTAAGCGTAGCATATGAAACAAGAATAGCACGAAGCATTGGTAGTCAGGTGCCAAAGTCGCAGTATGGCATCAGGTGGCGATCGTATGTTTCTGTGCCCACCATTGGTTTGCAGCAAAGTGAATACCGCTAACTGAAAGCACTCTGTTGTAGCCCCAGTGGCGCAATTGGTTAGCGCACGGTACTTATAAGGCAGTAGCCGTGAGCAATGCCGGGGTTGTGAGTTCGAGCCTCACCTGGGGCATACTTTTATTTCTTAGCAGCTGTCTCTGACAGCAACAGGAGGCTAGGTTTGAGATGTATCAGCTATTTGAGTAACATAATTGTGCATTCGAGACGCTAGCTGCGTCTTCCTCGGTAGTATAGTGGTTAGTATCCCCGCCTGTCACGCGGGAGACCGGGGTTCGATTCCCCGCCGGGGAGGCACATCCGATTTGTAATTGCTGCTCTATCACTCGCCGAACTTAGTGTAGGTCGTTTGCGGCTACTAGCACCATATCTCTCGCACACAGGCACCTGTCTACAGCGCATCCTCGGTAGTATAGTGGTTAGTATCCCCGCCTGTCACGCGGGAGACCGGGGTTCGATTCCCCGCCGGGGAGATGCGATTTTTATCTCACAACCCTGTTCGAGTGTTGCGCGTATGTGGGTCGTAAGAGCATTAACTTTGCGATCGTGGAGTGTAGTTGGCGCAAAATCTTAAAAAATGCTACAACTTAGGAAGTGGTTCTCGCATTCTTCACATTTCAGAATTGCGGGGTATGCTGTTAACGCTGTATCAAAGCACCCCAGCCGACGCTGTGGGCGTAATAATCGAGCTCGGCACAGTCCGCAAAAGAAATAATTTTAGCAGAGCGTGGTTTCGATCCACGGACCTCTGGGTTATGGGCCCAGCACGCTTCCACTGCGCCACTCTGCTGCCTGGGGTTGCGCCGGCTCTTCGCCACGTGACGTGGGACACTTGGAAAGTGTTGTCTGCGTCGCTTTCACACGCCTGTATTTAATTGCGTATCATCTCCTACAGCTCTCAGCTTGACTTGTCTCGACTTTGATCGACTGACGCTACGCTGACGCTTGCAGGCAGCGATATTTACCACGATCGACTCGACATGCAGCTGCGAGATGCACAGGAGCAACAAAGCACTCCACGGTGCGGCGACATACGAAATCCACTGCCCAGCTACGCGTCGGCAACTAACAAAACGCCGACCCTGCCAGGATTCGAACCTGGAATCTTCTGATCCGTAGTCAGACGCGTTATCCGTTGCGCCACAGGGCCAGTGGCAGCATTTCTTTCTACGAGACAAGTGCAATTCGCTAAGAAACGTGTTCTCCATGGCTGAGCAAGCTCCCAAGGAAGGTACCTTTCGTGCAGCTGCGTGGCCGCAGTGCGCCTGCAGAGCTTAGAGCTTGCCACGCATCTGCTCTCGCTGTTCGACAGGTAGCAGAAGGCAAGGCGCGCGTTTTCCCACGTTTTCTCGACGACGAGAGCCGGTTGATGTGCATGTAAGCGTAGCATATGAAACAAGAATAGCACGAAGCATTGGTAGTCAGGTGCCAAAGTCGCAGTATGGCATCAGGTGGCGATCGTATGTTTCTGTGCCCACCATTGGTTTGCAGCAAAGTGAATACCGCTAACTGAAAGCACTCTGTTGTAGCCCCAGTGGCGCAATTGGTTAGCGCACGGTACTTATAAGGCAGTAGCCGTGAGCAATGCCGGGGTTGTGAGTTCGAGCCTCACCTGGGGCATACTTTTATTTCTTAGCAGCTGTCTCTGACAGCAACAGGAGGCTAGGTTTGAGATGTATCAGCTATTTGAGTAACATAATTGTGCATTCGAGACGCTAGCTGCGTCTTCCTCGGTAGTATAGTGGTTAGTATCCCCGCCTGTCACGCGGGAGACCGGGGTTCGATTCCCCGCCGGGGAGGCACATCCGATTTGTAATTGCTGCTCTATCACTCGCCGAACTTAGTGTAGGTCGTTTGCGGCTACTAGCACCATATCTCTCGCACACAGGCACCTGTCTACAGCGCATCCTCGGTAGTATAGTGGTTAGTATCCCCGCCTGTCACGCGGGAGACCGGGGTTCGATTCCCCGCCGGGGAGATGCGATTTTTATCTCACAACCCTGTTCGAGTGTTGCGCGTATGTGGGTCGTAAGAGCATTAACTTTGCGATCGTGGAGTGTAGTTGGCGCAAAATCTTAAAAAATGCTACAACTTAGGAAGTGGTTCTCGCATTCTTCACATTTCAGAATTGCGGGGTATGCTGTTAACGCTGTATCAAAGCACCCCAGCCGACGCTGTGGGCGTAATAATCGAGCTCGGCACAGTCCGCAAAAGAAATAATTTTAGCAGAGCGTGGTTTCGATCCACGGACCTCTGGGTTATGGGCCCAGCACGCTTCCACTGCGCCACTCTGCTGCCTGGGGTTGCGCCGGCTCTTCGCCACGTGACGTGGGACACTTGGAAAGTGTTGTCTGCGTCGCTTTCACACGCCTGTATTTAATTGCGTATCATCTCCTACAGCTCTCAGCTTGACTTGTCTCGACTTTGCTCGACTGACGCTACGCTGACGCTTGCAGGCAGCGATATTTACCACGATCGACTCGACATGCAGCTGCGAGATGCACAGGAGCAACAAAGCACTCCACGGTGCGGCGACATACGAAATCCACTGCCCAGCTACGCGTCGGCAACTAACAAAACGCCGACCCTGCCAGGATTCGAACCTGGAATCTTCTGATCCGTAGTCAGACGCGTTATCCGTTGCGCCACAGGGCCAGTGGCAGCATTTCTTTCTACGAGACAAGTGCAATTCGCTAAGAAACGTGTTCTCCATGGCTGAGCAAGCTCCCAAGGAAGGTACCTTTCGTGCAGCTGCGTGGCCGCAGTGCGCCTGCAGAGCTTAGAGCTTGCCACGCATCTGCTCTCGCTGTTCGACAGGTAGCAGAAGGCAAGGCGCGCGTTTTCCCACGTTTTCTCGACGACGAGAGCCGGTTGATGTGCATGTAAGCGTAGCATATGAAACAAGAATAGCACGAAGCATTGGTAGTCAGGTGCCAAAGTCGCAGTATGGCATCAGGTGGCGATCGTATGTTTCTGTGCCCACCATTGGTTTGCAGCAAAGTGAATACCGCTAACTGAAAGCACTCTGTTGTAGCCCCAGTGGCGCAATTGGTTAGCGCACGGTACTTATAAGGCAGTAGCCGTGAGCAATGCCGGGGTTGTGAGTTCGAGCCTCACCTGGGGCATACTTTTATTTCTTAGCAGCTGTCTCTGACAGCAACAGGAGGCTAGGTTTGAGATGTATCAGCTATTTGAGTAACATAATTGTGCATTCGAGACGCTAGCTGCGTCTTCCTCGGTAGTATAGTGGTTAGTATCCCCGCCTGTCACGCGGGAGACCGGGGTTCGATTCCCCGCCGGGGAGGCACATCCGATTTGTAATTGCTGCTCTATCACTCGCCGAACTTAGTGTAGGTCGTTTGCGGCTACTAGCACCATATCTCTCGCACACAGGCACCTGTCTACAGCGCATCCTCGGTAGTATAGTGGTTAGTATCCCCGCCTGTCACGCGGGAGACCGGGGTTCGATTCCCCGCCGGGGAGATGCGATTTTTATCTCACAACCCTGTTCGAGTGTTGCGCGTATGTGGGTCGTAAGAGCATTAACTTTGCGATCGTGGAGTGTAGTTGGCGCAAAATCTTAAAAAATGCTACAACTTAGGAAGTGGTTCTCGCATTCTTCACATTTCAGAATTGCGGGGTATGCTGTTAACGCTGTATCAAAGCACCCCAGCCGACGCTGTGGGCGTAATAATCGAGCTCGGCACAGTCCGCAAAAGAAATAATTTTAGCAGAGCGTGGTTTCGATCCACGGACCTCTGGGTTATGGGCCCAGCACGCTTCCACTGCGCCACTCTGCTGCCTGGGGTTGCGCCGGCTCTTCGCCACGTGACGTGGGACACTTGGAAAGTGTTGTCTGCGTCGCTTTCACACGCCTGTATTTAATTGCGTATCATCTCCTACAGCTCTCAGCTTGACTTGTCTCGACTTTGCTCGACTGACGCTACGCTGACGCTTGCAGGCAGCGATATTTACCACGATCGACTCGACATGCAGCTGCGAGATGCACAGGAGCAACAAAGCACTCCACGGTGCGGCGACATACGAAATCCACTGCCCAGCTACGCGTCGGCAACTAACAAAACGCCGACCCTGCCAGGATTCGAACCTGGAATCTTCTGATCCGTAGTCAGACGCGTTATCCGTTGCGCCACAGGGCCAGTGGCAGCATTTCTTTCTACGAGACAAGTGCAATTCGCTAAGAAACGTGTTCTCCATGGCTGAGCAAGCTCCCAAGGAAGGTACCTTTCGTGCAGCTGCGTGGCCGCAGTGCGCCTGCAGAGCTTAGAGCTTGCCACGCATCTGCTCTCGCTGTTCGACAGGTAGCAGAAGGCAAGGCGCGCGTTTTCCCACGTTTTCTCGACGACGAGAGCCGGTTGATGTGCATGTAAGCGTAGCATATGAAACAAGAATAGCACGAAGCATTGGTAGTCAGGTGCCAAAGTCGCAGTATGGCATCAGGTGGCGATCGTATGTTTCTGTGCCCACCATTGGTTTGCAGCAAAGTGAATACCGCTAACTGAAAGCACTCTGTTGTAGCCCCAGTGGCGCAATTGGTTAGCGCACGGTACTTATAAGGCAGTAGCCGTGAGCAATGCCGGGGTTGTGAGTTCGAGCCTCACCTGGGGCATACTTTTATTTCTTAGCAGCTGTCTCTGACAGCAACAGGAGGCTAGGTTTGAGATGTATCAGCTATTTGAGTAACATAATTGTGCATTCGAGACGCTAGCTGCGTCTTCCTCGGTAGTATAGTGGTTAGTATCCCCGCCTGTCACGCGGGAGACCGGGGTTCGATTCCCCGCCGGGGAGGCACATCCGATTTGTAATTGCTGCTCTATCACTCGCCGAACTTAGTGTAGGTCGTTTGCGGCTACTAGCACCATATCTCTCGCACACAGGCACCTGTCTACAGCGCATCCTCGGTAGTATAGTGGTTAGTATCCCCGCCTGTCACGCGGGAGACCGGGGTTCGATTCCCCGCCGGGGAGATGCGATTTTTATCTCACAACCCTGTTCGAGTGTTGCGCGTATGTGGGTCGTAAGAGCATTAACTTTGCGATCGTGGAGTGTAGTTGGCGCAAAATCTTAAAAAATGCTACAACTTAGGAAGTGGTTCTCGCATTCTTCACATTTCAGAATTGCGGGGTATGCTGTTAACGCTGTATCAAAGCACCCCAGCCGACGCTGTGGGCGTAATAATCGAGCTCGGCACAGTCCGCAAAAGAAATAATTTTAGCAGAGCGTGGTTTCGATCCACGGACCTCTGGGTTATGGGCCCAGCACGCTTCCACTGCGCCACTCTGCTGCCTGGGGTTGCGCCGGCTCTTCGCCACGTGACGTGGGACACTTGGAAAGTGTTGTCTGCGTCGCTTTCACACGCCTGTATTTAATTGCGTATCATCTCCTACAGCTCTCAGCTTGACTTGTCTCGACTTTGCTCGACTGACGCTACGCTGACGCTTGCAGGCAGCGATATTTACCACGATCGACTCGACATGCAGCTGCGAGATGCACAGGAGCAACAAAGCACTCCACGGTGCGGCGACATACGAAATCCACTGCCCAGCTACGCGTCGGCAACTAACAAAACGCCGACCCTGCCAGGATTCGAACCTGGAATCTTCTGATCCGTAGTCAGACGCGTTATCCGTTGCGCCACAGGGCCAGTGGCAGCATTTCTTTCTACGAGACAAGTGCAATTCGCTAAGAAACGTGTTCTCCATGGCTGAGCAAGCTCCCAAGGAAGGTACCTTTCGTGCAGCTGCGTGGCCGCAGTGCGCCTGCAGAGCTTAGAGCTTGCCACGCATCTGCTCTCGCTGTTCGACAGGTAGCAGAAGGCAAGGCGCGCGTTTTCCCACGTTTTCTCGACGACGAGAGCCGGTTGATGTGCATGTAAGCGTAGCATATGAAACAAGAATAGCACGAAGCATTGGTAGTCAGGTGCCAAAGTCGCAGTATGGCATCAGGTGGCGATCGTATGTTTCTGTGCCCACCATTGGTTTGCAGCAAAGTGAATACCGCTAACTGAAAGCACTCTGTTGTAGCCCCAGTGGCGCAATTGGTTAGCGCACGGTACTTATAAGGCAGTAGCCGTGAGCAATGCCGGGGTTGTGAGTTCGAGCCTCACCTGGGGCATACTTTTATTTCTTAGCAGCTGTCTCTGACAGCAACAGGAGGCTAGGTTTGAGATGTATCAGCTATTTGAGTAACATAATTGTGCATTCGAGACGCTAGCTGCGTCTTCCTCGGTAGTATAGTGGTTAGTATCCCCGCCTGTCACGCGGGAGACCGGGGTTCGATTCCCCGCCGGGGAGGCACATCCGATTTGTAATTGCTGCTCTATCACTCGCCGAACTTAGTGTAGGTCGTTTGCGGCTACTAGCACCATATCTCTCGCACACAGGCACCTGTCTACAGCGCATCCTCGGTAGTATAGTGGTTAGTATCCCCGCCTGTCACGCGGGAGACCGGGGTTCGATTCCCCGCCGGGGAGATGCGATTTTTATCTCACAACCCTGTTCGAGTGTTGCGCGTATGTGGGTCGTAAGAGCATTAACTTTGCGATCGTGGAGTGTAGTTGGCGCAAAATCTTAAAAAATGCTACAACTTAGGAAGTGGTTCTCGCATTCTTCACATTTCAGAATTGCGGGGTATGCTGTTAACGCTGTATCAAAGCACCCCAGCCGACGCTGTGGGCGTAATAATCGAGCTCGGCACAGTCCGCAAAAGAAATAATTTTAGCAGAGCGTGGTTTCGATCCACGGACCTCTGGGTTATGGGCCCAGCACGCTTCCACTGCGCCACTCTGCTGCCTGGGGTTGCGCCGGCTCTTCGCCACGTGACGTGGGACACTTGGAAAGTGTTGTCTGCGTCGCTTTCACACGCCTGTATTTAATTGCGTATCATCTCCTACAGCTCTCAGCTTGACTTGTCTCGACTTTGCTCGACTGACGCTACGCTGACGCTTGCAGGCAGCGATATTTACCACGATCGACTCGACATGCAGCTGCGAGATGCACAGGAGCAACAAAGCACTCCACGGTGCGGCGACATACGAAATCCACTGCCCAGCTACGCGTCGGCAACTAACAAAACGCCGACCCTGCCAGGATTCGAACCTGGAATCTTCTGATCCGTAGTCAGACGCGTTATCCGTTGCGCCACAGGGCCAGTGGCAGCATTTCTTTCTACGAGACAAGTGCAATTCGCTAAGAAACGTGTTCTCCATGGCTGAGCAAGCTCCCAAGGAAGGTACCTTTCGTGCAGCTGCGTGGCCGCAGTGCGCCTGCAGAGCTTAGAGCTTGCCACGCATCTGCTCTCGCTGTTCGACAGGTAGCAGAAGGCAAGGCGCGCGTTTTCCCACGTTTTCTCGACGACGAGAGCCGGTTGATGTGCATGTAAGCGTAGCATATGAAACAAGAATAGCACGAAGCATTGGTAGTCAGGTGCCAAAGTCGCAGTATGGCATCAGGTGGCGATCGTATGTTTCTGTGGCCACCACTGGTTTGCAGCAAAGTGAATACCGCTAACTGAAAGCACTCTGTTGTAGCCCCAGTGGCGCAATTGGTTAGCGCACGGTACTTATAAGGCAGTAGCCGTGAGCAATGCCGGGGTTGTGAGTTCGAGCCTCACCTGGGGCATACTTTTATTTCTTAGCAGCTGTCTCTGACAGCAACAGGAGGCTAGGTTTGAGATGTATCAGCTATTTGAGTAACATAATTGTGCATTCGAGACGCTAGCTGCGTCTTCCTCGGTAGTATAGTGGTTAGTATCCCCGCCTGTCACGCGGGAGACCGGGGTTCGATTCCCCGCCGGGGAGGCACATCCGATTTGTAATTGCTGCTCTATCACTCGCCGAACTTAGTGTAGGTCGTTTGCGGCTACTAGCACCATATCTCTCGCACACAGGCACCTGTCTACAGCGCATCCTCGGTAGTATAGTGGTTAGTATCCCCGCCTGTCACGCGGGAGACCGGGGTTCGATTCCCCGCCGGGGAGATGCGATTTTTATCTCACAACCCTGTTCGAGTGTTGCGCGTATGTGGGTCGTAAGAGCATTAACTTTGCGATCGTGGAGTGTAGTTGGCGCAAAATCTTAAAAAATGCTACAACTTAGGAAGTGGTTCTCGCATTCTTCACATTTCAGAATTGCGGGGTATGCTGTTAACGCTGTATCAAAGCACCCCAGCCGACGCTGTGGGCGTAATAATCGAGCTCGGCACAGTCCGCAAAAGAAATAATTTTAGCAGAGCGTGGTTTCGATCCACGGACCTCTGGGTTATGGGCCCAGCACGCTTCCACTGCGCCACTCTGCTGCCTGGGGTTGCGCCGGCTCTTCGCCACGTGACGTGGGACACTTGGAAAGTGTTGTCTGCGTCGCTTTCACACGCCTGTATTTAATTGCGTATCATCTCCTACAGCTCTCAGCTTGACTTGTCTCGACTTTGCTCGACTGACGCTACGCTGACGCTTGCAGGCAGCGATATTTACCACGATCGACTCGACATGCAGCTGCGAGATGCACAGGAGCAACAAAGCACTCCACGGTGCGGCGACATACGAAATCCACTGCCCAGCTACGCGTCGGCAACTAACAAAACGCCGACCCTGCCAGGATTCGAACCTGGAATCTTCTGATCCGTAGTCAGACGCGTTATCCGTTGCGCCACAGGGCCAGTGGCAGCATTTCTTTCTACGAGACAAGTGCAATTCGCTAAGAAACGTGTTCTCCATGGCTGAGCAAGCTCCCAAGGAAGGTACCTTTCGTGCAGCTGCGTGGCCGCAGTGCGCCTGCAGAGCTTAGAGCTTGCCACGCATCTGCTCTCGCTGTTCGACAGGTAGCAGAAGGCAAGGCGCGCGTTTTCCCACGTTTTCTCGACGACGAGAGCCGGTTGATGTGCATGTAAGCGTAGCATATGAAACAAGAATAGCACGAAGCATTGGTAGTCAGGTGCCAAAGTCGCAGTATGGCATCAGGTGGCGATCGTATGTTTCTGTGCCCACCATTGGTTTGCAGCAAAGTGAATACCGCTAACTGAAAGCACTCTGTTGTAGCCCCAGTGGCGCAATTGGTTAGCGCACGGTACTTATAAGGCAGTAGCCGTGAGCAATGCCGGGGTTGTGAGTTCGAGCCTCACCTGGGGCATACTTTTATTTCTTAGCAGCTGTCTCTGACAGCAACAGGAGGCTAGGTTTGAGATGTATCAGCTATTTGAGTAACATAATTGTGCATTCGAGACGCTAGCTGCGTCTTCCTCGGTAGTATAGTGGTTAGTATCCCCGCCTGTCACGCGGGAGACCGGGGTTCGATTCCCCGCCGGGGAGGCACATCCGATTTGTAATTGCTGCTCTATCACTCGCCGAACTTAGTGTAGGTCGTTTGCGGCTACTAGCACCATATCTCTCGCACACAGGCACCTGTCTACAGCGCATCCTCGGTAGTATAGTGGTTAGTATCCCCGCCTGTCACGCGGGAGACCGGGGTTCGATTCCCCGCCGGGGAGATGCGATTTTTATCTCACAACCCTGTTCGAGTGTTGCGCGTATGTGGGTCGTAAGAGCATTAACTTTGCGATCGTGGAGTGTAGTTGGCGCAAAATCTTAAAAAATGCTACAACTTAGGAAGTGGTTCTCGCATTCTTCACATTTCAGAATTGCGGGGTATGCTGTTAACGCTGTATCAAAGCACCCCAGCCGACGCTGTGGGCGTAATAATCGAGCTCGGCACAGTCCGCAAAAGAAATAATTTTAGCAGAGCGTGGTTTCGATCCACGGACCTCTGGGTTATGGGCCCAGCACGCTTCCACTGCGCCACTCTGCTGCCTGGGGTTGCGCCGGCTCTTCGCCACGTGACGTGGGACACTTGGAAAGTGTTGTCTGCGTCGCTTTCACACGCCTGTATTTAATTGCGTATCATCTCCTACAGCTCTCAGCTTGACTTGTCTCGACTTTGCTCGACTGACGCTACGCTGACGCTTGCAGGCAGCGATATTTACCACGATCGACTCGACATGCAGCTGCGAGATGCACAGGAGCAACAAAGCACTCCACGGTGCGGCGACATACGAAATCCACTGCCCAGCTACGCGTCGGCAACTAACAAAACGCCGACCCTGCCAGGATTCGAACCTGGAATCTTCTGATCCGTAGTCAGACGCGTTATCCGTTGCGCCACAGGGCCAGTGGCAGCATTTCTTTCTACGAGACAAGTGCAATTCGCTAAGAAACGTGTTCTCCATGGCTGAGCAAGCTCCCAAGGAAGGTACCTTTCGTGCAGCTGCGTGGCCGCAGTGCGCCTGCAGAGCTTAGAGCTTGCCACGCATCTGCTCTCGCTGTTCGACAGGTAGCAGAAGGCAAGGCGCGCGTTTTCCCACGTTTTCTCGACGACGAGAGCCGGTTGATGTGCATGTAAGCGTAGCATATGAAACAAGAATAGCACGAAGCATTGGTAGTCAGGTGCCAAAGTCGCAGTATGGCATCAGGTGGCGATCGTATGTTTCTGTGCCCACCATTGGTTTGCAGCAAAGTGAATACCGCTAACTGAAAGCACTCTGTTGTAGCCCCAGTGGCGCAATTGGTTAGCGCACGGTACTTATAAGGCAGTAGCCGTGAGCAATGCCGGGGTTGTGAGTTCGAGCCTCACCTGGGGCATACTTTTATTTCTTAGCAGCTGTCTCTGACAGCAACAGGAGGCTAGGTTTGAGATGTATCAGCTATTTGAGTAACATAATTGTGCATTCGAGACGCTAGCTGCGTCTTCCTCGGTAGTATAGTGGTTAGTATCCCCGCCTGTCACGCGGGAGACCGGGGTTCGATTCCCCGCCGGGGAGGCACATCCGATTTGTAATTGCTGCTCTATCACTCGCCGAACTTAGTGTAGGTCGTTTGCGGCTACTAGCACCATATCTCTCGCACACAGGCACCTGTCTACAGCGCATCCTCGGTAGTATAGTGGTTAGTATCCCCGCCTGTCACGCGGGAGACCGGGGTTCGATTCCCCGCCGGGGAGATGCGATTTTTATCTCACAACCCTGTTCGAGTGTTGCGCGTATGTGGGTCGTAAGAGCATTAACTTTGCGATCGTGGAGTGTAGTTGGCGCAAAATCTTAAAAAATGCTACAACTTAGGAAGTGGTTCTCGCATTCTTCACATTTCAGAATTGCGGGGTATGCTGTTAACGCTGTATCAAAGCACCCCAGCCGACGCTGTGGGCGTAATAATCGAGCTCGGCACAGTCCGCAAAAGAAATAATTTTAGCAGAGCGTGGTTTCGATCCACGGACCTCTGGGTTATGGGCCCAGCACGCTTCCACTGCGCCACTCTGCTGCCTGGGGTTGCGCCGGCTCTTCGCCACGTGACGTGGGACACTTGGAAAGTGTTGTCTGCGTCGCTTTCACACGCCTGTATTTAATTGCGTATCATCTCCTACAGCTCTCAGCTTGACTTGTCTCGACTTTGCTC
Organism: Schistocerca americana; assembly: GCF_021461395.2. Lineage (NCBI taxonomy): Eukaryota > Metazoa > Arthropoda > Insecta > Orthoptera > Acrididae > Schistocerca > Schistocerca americana. Next base: position 95,364,509 of record NC_060126.1, read on the forward strand.
GACTGACGCTACGCTGACGCTTGCAGGCAGCGATATTTACCACGATCGACTCGACATGCAGCTGCGAGATGCACAGGAGCAACAAAGCACTCCACGGTGCGGCGACATACGAAATCCACTGCCCAGCTACGCGTCGGCAACTAACAAAACGCCGACCCTGCCAGGATTCGAACCTGGAATCTTCTGATCCGTAGTCAGACGCGTTATCCGTTGCGCCACAGGGCCAGTGGCAGCATTTCTTTCTACGAGACAAGTGCAATTCGCTAAGAAACGTGTTCTCCATGGCTGAGCAAGCTCCCAAGGAAGGTACCTTTCGTGCAGCTGCGTGGCCGCAGTGCGCCTGCAGAGCTTAGAGCTTGCCACGCATCTGCTCTCGCTGTTCGACAGGTAGCAGAAGGCAAGGCGCGCGTTTTCCCACGTTTTCTCGACGACGAGAGCCGGTTGATGTGCATGTAAGCGTAGCATATGAAACAAGAATAGCACGAAGCATTGGTAGTCAGGTGCCAAAGTCGCAGTATGGCATCAGGTGGCGATCGTATGTTTCTGTGCCCACCATTTGTTTGCAGCAAAGTGAATACCGCTAACTGAAAGCACTCTGTTGTAGCCCCAGTGGCGCAATTGGTTAGCGCACGGTACTTATAAGGCAGTAGCCGTGAGCAATGCCGGGGTTGTGAGTTCGAGCCTCACCTGGGGCATACTTTTATTTCTTAGCAGCTGTCTCTGACAGCAACAGGAGGCTAGGTTTGAGATGTATCAGCTATTTGAGTAACATAATTGTCCATTCGAGACGCTAGCTGCGTCTTCCTCGGTAGTATAGTGGTTAGTATCCCCGCCTGTCACGCGGGAGACCGGGGTTCGATTCCCCGCCGGGGAGGCACATCCGATTTGTAATTGCTGCTCTATCACTCGCCGAACTTAGTGTAGGTCGTTTGCGGCTACTAGCACCATATCTCTCGCACACAGGCACCTGTCTACAGCGCATCCTCGGTAGTATAGTGGTTAGTATCCCCGCCTGTCACGCGGGAGACCGGGGTTCGATTCCCCGCCGGGGAGATGCGATTTTTATCTCACAACCCTGTTCGAGTGTTGCGCGTATGTGGGTCGTAAGAGCATTAACTTTGCGATCGTGGAGTGTAGTTGGCGCAAAATCTTAAAAAATGCTACAACTTAGGAAGTGGTTCTCGCATTCTTCACATTTCAGAATTGCGGGGTATGCTGTTAACGCTGTATCAAAGCACCCCAGCCGACGCTGTGGGCGTAATAATCGAGCTCGGCACAGTCCGCAAAAGAAATAATTTTAGCAGAGCGTGGTTTCGATCCACGGACCTCTGGGTTATGGGCCCAGCACGCTTCCACTGCGCCACTCTGCTGCCTGGGGTTGCGCCGGCTCTTCGCCACGTGACGTGGGACACTTGGAAAGTGTTGTCTGCGTCGCTTTCACACGCCTGTATTTAATTGCGTATCATCTCCTACAGCTCTCAGCTTGACTTGTCTCGACTTTGCTCGACTGACGATACGCTGACGCTTGCAGGCAGCGATATTTACCACGATCGACTCGACATGCAGCTGCGAGATGCACAGGAGCAACAAAGCACTCCACGGTGCGGCGACATACGAAATCCACTGCCCAGCTACGCGTCGGCAACTAACAAAACGCCGACCCTGCCAGGATTCGAACCTGGAATCTTCTGATCCGTAGTCAGACGCGTTATCCGTTGCGCCACAGGGCCAGTGGCAGCATTTCTTTCTACGAGACAAGTGCAATTCGCTAAGAAACGTGTTCTCCATGGCTGAGCAAGCTCCCAAGGAAGGTACCTTTCGTGCAGCTGCGTGGCCGCAGTGCGCCTGCAGAGCTTAGAGCTTGCCACGCATCTGCTCTCGCTGTTCGACAGGTAGCAGAAGGCAAGGCGCGCGTTTTCCCACGTTTTCTCGACGACGAGAGCCGGTTGATGTGCATGTAAGCGTAGCATATGAAACAAGAATAGCACGAAGCATTGGTAGTCAGGTGCCAAAGTCGCAGTATGGCATCAGGTGGCGATCGTATGTTTCTGTGCCCACCATTGGTTTGCAGCAAAGTGAATACCGCTAACTGAAAGCACTCTGTTGTAGCCCCAGTGGCGCAATTGGTTAGCGCACGGTACTTATAAGGCAGTAGCCGTGAGCAATGCCGGGGTTGTGAGTTCGAGCCTCACCTGGGGCATACTTTTATTTCTTAGCAGCTGTCTCTGACAGCAACAGGAGGCTAGGTTTGAGATGTATCAGCTATTTGAGTAACATAATTGTGCATTCGAGACGCTAGCTGCGTCTTCCTCGGTAGTATAGTGGTTAGTATCCCCGCCTGTCACGCGGGAGACCGGGGTTCGATTCCCCGCCGGGGAGGCACATCCGATTTGTAATTGCTGCTCTATCACTCGCCGAACTTAGTGTAGGTCGTTTGCGGCTACTAGCACCATATCTCTCGCACACAGGCACCTGTCTACAGCGCATCCTCGGTAGTATAGTGGTTAGTATCCCCGCCTGTCACGCGGGAGACCGGGGTTCGATTCCCCGCCGGGGAGATGCGATTTTTATCTCACAACCCTGTTCGAGTGTTGCGCGTATGTGGGTCGTAAGAGCATTAACTTTGCGATCGTGGAGTGTAGTTGGCGCAAAATCTTAAAAAATGCTACAACTTAGGAAGTGGTTCTCGCATTCTTCACATTTCAGAATTGCGGGGTATGCTGTTAACGCTGTATCAAAGCACCCCAGCCGACGCTGTGGGCGTAATAATCGAGCTCGGCACAGTCCGCAAAAGAAATAATTTTAGCAGAGCGTGGTTTCGATCCACGGACCTCTGGGTTATGGGCCCAGCACGCTTCCACTGCGCCACTCTGCTGCCTGGGGTTGCGCCGGCTCTTCGCCACGTGACGTGGGACACTTGGAAAGTGTTGTCTGCGTCGCTTTCACACGCCTGTATTTAATTGCGTATCATCTCCTACAGCTCTCAGCTTGACTTGTCTCGACTTTGCTCGACTGACGCTACGCTGACGCTTGCAGGCAGCGATATTTACCACGATCGACTCGACATGCAGCTGCGAGATGCACAGGAGCAACAAAGCACTCCACGGTGCGGCGACATACGAAATCCACTGCCCAGCTACGCGTCGGCAACTAACAAAACGCCGACCCTGCCAGGATTCGAACCTGGAATCTTCTGATCCGTAGTCAGACGCGTTATCCGTTGCGCCACAGGGCCAGTGGCAGCATTTCTTTCTACGAGACAAGTGCAATTCGCTAAGAAACGTGTTCTCCATGGCTGAGCAAGCTCCCAAGGAAGGTACCTTTCGTGCAGCTGCGTGGCCGCAGTGCGCCTGCGGAGCTTAGAGCTTGCCACGCATCTGCTCTCGCTGTTCGACAGGTAGCAGAAGGCAAGGCGCGCGTTTTCCCACGTTTTCTCGATGACGAGAGCCGGTTGATGTGCATGTAAGCGTAGCATATGAAACAAGAATAGCACGAAGCATTGGTAGTCAGGTGCCAAAGTCGCAGTATGGCATCAGGTGGCGATCGTATGTTTCTGTGGCCACCACTGGTTTGCAGCAAAGTGAATACCGCTAACTGAAAGCACTCTGTTGTAGCCCCAGTGGCGCAATTGGTTAGCGCACGGTACTTATAAGGCAGTAGCCGTGAGCAATGCCGGGGTTGTGAGTTCGAGTCTCACCTGGGGCATACTTTTATTTCTTAGCAGCTGTCTCTGACAGCAACAGGAGGCTAGGTTTGAGATGTATCAGCTATTTGAGTAACATAATTGTGCATTCGAGACGCTAGCTGCGTCTTCCTCGGTAGTATAGTGGTTAGTATCCCCGCCTGTCACGCGGGAGACCGGGGTTCGACTCCCCGCCGGGGAGGCACATCCGATTTGTAATTGCTGCTCTATCACTCGCCGAACTTAGTGTAGGTCGTTTGCGGCTACTAGCACCATATCTCTCGCACACAGGCACCTGTCTACAGCGCATCCTCGGTAGTATAGTGGTTAGTATCCCCGCCTGTCACGCGGGAGACCGGGGTTCGATTCCCCGCCGGGGAGATGCGATTTTTATCTCACAACCCTGTTCGAGTGTTGCGCGTATGTGGGTCGTAAGAGCATTAACTTTGCGATCGTGGAGTGTAGTTGGCGCAAAATCTTAAAAAATGCTACAACTTAGGAAGTGGTTCTCGCATTCTTCACATTTCAGAATTGCGGGGTATGCTGTTAACGCTGTATCAAAGCACCCCAGCCGACGCTGTGGGCGTAATAATCGAGCTCGGCACAGTCCGCAAAAGAAATAATTTTAGCAGAGCGTGGTTTCGATCCACGGACCTCTGGGTTATGGGCCCAGCACGCTTCCACTGCGCCACTCTGCTGCCTGGGGTTGCGCCGGCTCTTCGCCACGTGACGTGGGACACTTGGAAAGTGTTGTCTGCGTCGCTTTCACACGCCTGTATTTAATTGCGTATCATCTCCTACAGCTCTCAGCTTGACTTGTCTCGACTTTGCTCGACTGACGATACGCTGACGCTTGCAGGCAGCGATATTTACCACGATCGACTCGACATGCAGCTGCGAGATGCACAGGAGCAACAAAGCACTCCACGGTGCGGCGACATACGAAATCCACTGCCCAGCTACGCGTCGGCAACTAACAAAACGCCGACCCTGCCAGGATTCGAACCTGGAATCTTCTGATCCGTAGTCAGACGCGTTATCCGTTGCGCCACAGGGCCAGTGGCAGCATTTCTTTCTACGAGACAAGTGCAGTTCGCTAAGAAACGTGTTCTCCATGGCTGAGCAAGCTCCCAAGGAAGGTACCTTTCGTGCAGCTGCGTGGCCGCAGTGCGCCTGCAGAGCTTAGAGCTTGCCACGCATCTGCTCTCGCTGTTCGACAGGTAGCAGAAGGCAAGGCGCGCGTTTTCCCACGTTTTCTCGACGACGAGAGCCGGTTGATGTGCATGTAAGCGTAGCATATGAAACAAGAATAGCACGAAGCATTGGTAGTCAGGTGCCAAAGTCGCAGTATGGCATCAGGTGGCGATCGTATGTTTCTGTGGCCACCACTGGTTTGCAGCAAAGTGAATACCGCTAACTGAAAGCACTCTGTTGTAGCCCCAGTGGCGCAATTGGTTAGCGCACGGTACTTATAAGGCAGTAGCCGTGAGCAATGCCGGGGTTGTGAGTTCGAGTCTCACCTGGGGCATACTTTTATTTCTTAGCAGCTGTCTCTGACAGCAACAGGAGGCTAGGTTTGAGATGTATCAGCTATTTGAGTAACATAATTGTGCATTCGAGACGCTAGCTGCGTCTTCCTCGGTAGTATAGTGGTTAGTATCCCCGCCTGTCACGCGGGAGACCGGGGTTCGACTCCCCGCCGGGGAGGCACATCCGATTTGTAATTGCTGCTCTATCACTCGCCGAACTTAGTGTAGGTCGTTTGCGGCTACTAGCACCATATCTCTCGCACACAGGCACCTGTCTACAGCGCATCCTCGGTAGTATAGTGGTTAGTATCCCCGCCTGTCACGCGGGAGACCGGGGTTCGATTCCCCGCCGGGGAGATGCGATTTTTATCTCACAACCCTGTTCGAGTGTTGCGCGTATGTGGGTCGTAAGAGCATTAACTTTGCGATCGTGGAGTGTAGTTGGCGCAAAATCTTAAAAAATGCTACAACTTAGGAAGTGGTTCTCGCATTCTTCACATTTCAGAATTGCGGGGTATGCTGTTAACGCTGTATCAAAGCACCCCAGCCGACGCTGTGGGCGTAATAATCGAGCTCGGCACAGTCCGCAAAAGAAATAATTTTAGCAGAGCGTGGTTTCGATCCACGGACCTCTGGGTTATGGGCCCAGCACGCTTCCACTGCGCCACTCTGCTGCCTGGGGTTGCGCCGGCTCTTCGCCACGTGACGTGGGACACTTGGAAAGTGTTGTCTGCGTCGCTTTCACACGCCTGTATTTAATTGCGTATCATCTCCTACAGCTCTCAGCTTGACTTGTCTCGACTTTGCTCGACTGACGATACGCTGACGCTTGCAGGCAGCGATATTTACCACGATCGACTCGACATGCAGCTGCGAGATGCACAGGAGCAACAAAGCACTCCACGGTGCGGCGACATACGAAATCCACTGCCCAGCTACGCGTCGGCAACTAACAAAACGCCGACCCTGCCAGGATTCGAACCTGGAATCTTCTGATCCGTAGTCAGACGCGATATCCGTTGCGCCACAGGGCCAGTGGCAGCATTTCTTTCTACGAGACAAGTGCAGTTCGCTAAGAAACGTGTTCTCCATGGCTGAGCAAGCTCCCAAGGAAGGTACCTTTCGTGCAGCTGCGTGGCCGCAGTGCGCCTGCAGAGCTTAGAGCTTGCCACGCATCTGCTCTCGCTGTTCGACAGGTAGCAGAAGGCAAGGCGCGCGTTTTCCCACGTTTTCTCGACGACGAGAGCCGGTTGATGTGCATGTAAGCGTAGCATATGAAACAAGAATAGCACGAAGCATTGGTAGTCAGGTGCCAAAGTCGCAGTATGGCATCAGGTGGCGATCGTATGTTTCTGTGGCCACCACTGGTTTGCAGCAAAGTGAATACCGCTAACTGAAAGCACTCTGTTGTAGCCCCAGTGGCGCAATTGGTTAGCGCACGGTACTTATAAGGCAGTAGCCGTGAGCAATGCCGGGGTTGTGAGTTCGAGCCTCACCTGGGGCATACTTTTATTTCTTAGCAGCTGTCTCTGACAGCAACAGGAGGCTAGGTTTGAGATGTATCAGCTATTTGAGTAACATAATTGTGCATTCGAGACGCTAGCTGCGTCTTCCTCGGTAGTATAGTGGTTAGTATCCCCGCCTGTCACGCGGGAGACCGGGGTTCGACTCCCCGCCGGGGAGGCACATCCGATTTGTAATTGCTGCTCTATCACTCGCCGAACTTAGTGTAGGTCGTTTGCGGCTACTAGCACCATATCTCTCGCACACAGGCACCTGTCTACAGCGCATCCTCGGTAGTATAGTGGTTAGTATCCCCGCCTGTCACGCGGGAGACCGGGGTTCGATTCCCCGCCGGGGAGATGCGATTTTTATCTCACAACCCTGTTCGAGTGTTGCGCGTATGTGGGTCGTAAGAGCATTAACTTTGCGATCGTGGAGTGTAGTTGGCGCAAAATCTTAAAAAATGCTACAACTTAGGAAGTGGTTCTCGCATTCTTCACATTTCAGAATTGCGGGGTATGCTGTTAACGCTGTATCAAAGCACCCCAGCCGACGCTGTGGGCGTAATAATCGAGCTCGGCACAGTCCGCAAAAGAAATAATTTTAGCAGAGCGTGGTTTCGATCCACGGACCTCTGGGTTATGGGCCCAGCACGCTTCCACTGCGCCACTCTGCTGCCTGGGGTTGCGCCGGCTCTTCGCCACGTGACGTGGGACACTTGGAAAGTGTTGTCTGCGTCGCTTTCACACGCCTGTATTTAATTGCGTATCATCTCCTACAGCTCTCAGCTTGACTTGTCTCGACTTTGCTCGACTGACGCTACGCTGACGCTTGCAGGCTGCGATATTTACCACGATCGACTCGACATGCAGCTGCGAGATGCACAGGAGCAACAAAGCACTCCACGGTGCGGCGACATACGAAATCCACTGCCCAGCTACGCGTCGGCAACTAACAAAACGCCGACCCTGCCAGGATTCGAACCTGGAATCTTCTGATCCGTAGTCAGACGCGTTATCCGTTGCGCCACAGGGCCAGTGGCAGCATTTCTTTCTACGAGACAAGTGCAGTTCGCTAAGAAACGTGTTCTCCATGGCTGAGCAAGCTCCCAAGGAAGGTACCTTTCGTGCAGCTGCGTGGCCGCAGTGCGCCTGCAGAGCTTAGAGCTTGCCACGCATCTGCTCTCGCTGTTCGACAGGTAGCAGAAGGCAAGGCGCGCGTTTTCCCATGTTTTCTCGACGACGAGAGCCGGTTGATGTGCATGTAAGCGTAGCATATGAAACAAGAATAGCACGAAGCATTGGTAGTCAGGTGCCAAAGTCGCAGTATGGCATCAGGTGGCGATCGTATGTTTCTGTGGCCACCACTGGTTTGCAGCAAAGTGAATACCGCTAACTGAAAGCACTCTGTTGTAGCCCCAGTGGCGCAATTGGTTAGCGCACGGTACTTATAAGGCAGTAGCCGTGAGCAATGCCGGGGTTGTGAGTTCGAGCCTCACCTGGGGCATACTTTTATTTCTTAGCAGCTGTCTCTGACAGCAACAGGAGGCTAGGTTTGAGATGTATCAGCTATTTGAGTAACATAATTGTGCATTCGAGACGCTAGCTGCGTCTTCCTCGGTAGTATAGTGGTTAGTATCCCCGCCTGTCACGCGGGAGACCGGGGTTCGACTCCCCGCCGGGGAGGCACATCCGATTTGTAATTGCTGCTCTATCACTCGCCGAACTTAGTGTAGGTCGTTTGCGGCTACTAGCACCATATCTCTCGCACACAGGCACCTGTCTACAGCGCATCCTCGGTAGTATAGTGGTTAGTATCCCCGCCTGTCACGCGGGAGACCGGGGTTCGATTCCCCGCCGGGGAGATGCGATTTTTATCTCACAACCCTGTTCGAGTGTTGCGCGTATGTGGGTCGTAAGAGCATTAACTTTGCGATCGTGGAGTGTAGTTGGCGCAAAATCTTAAAAAATGCTACAACTTAGGAAGTGGTTCTCGCATTCTTCACATTTCAGAATTGCGGGGTATGCTGTTAACGCTGTATCAAAGCACCCCAGCCGACGCTGTGGGCGTAATAATCGAGCTCGGCACAGTCCGCAAAAGAAATAATTTTAGCAGAGCGTGGTTTCGATCCACGGACCTCTGGGTTATGGGCCCAGCACGCTTCCACTGCGCCACTCTGCTGCCTGGGGTTGCGCCGGCTCTTCGCCACGTGACGTGGGACACTTGGAAAGTGTTGTCTGCGTCGCTTTCACACGCCTGTATTTAATTGCGTATCATCTCCTACAGCTCTCAGCTTGACTTGTCTCGACTTTGCTCGACTGACGATACGCTGACGCTTGCAGGCAGCGATATTTACCACGATCGACTCGACATGCAGCTGCGAGATGCACAGGAGCAACAAAGCACTCCACGGTGCGGCGACATACGAAATCCACTGCCCAGCTACGCGTCGGCAACTAACAAAACGCCGACCCTGCCAGGATTCGAACCTGGAATCTTCTGATCCGTAGTCAGACGCGATATCCGTTGCGCCACAGGGCCAGTGGCAGCATTTCTTTCTACGAGACAAGTGCAGTTCGCTAAGAAACGTGTTCTCCATGGCTGAGCAAGCTCCCAAGGAAGGTACCTTTCGTGCAGCTGCGTGGCCGCAGTGCGCCTGCAGAGCTTAGAGCTTGCCACGCATCTGCTCTCGCTGTTCGACAGGTAGCAGAAGGCAAGGCGCGCGTTTTCCCACGTTTTCTCGACGACGAGAGCCGGTTGATGTGCATGTAAGCGTAGCATATGAAACAAGAATAGCACGAAGCATTGGTAGTCAGGTGCCAAAGTCGCAGTATGGCATCAGGTGGCGATCGTATGTTTCTGTGGCCACCACTGGTTTGCAGCAAAGTGAATACCGCTAACTGAAAGCACTCTGTTGTAGCCCCAGTGGCGCAATTGGTTAGCGCACGGTACTTATAAGGCAGTAGCCGTGAGCAATGCCGGGGTTGTGAGTTCGAGCCTCACCTGGGGCATACTTTTATTTCTTAGCAGCTGTCTCTGACAGCAACAGGAGGCTAGGTTTGAGATGTATCAGCTATTTGAGTAACATAATTGTGCATTCGAGACGCTAGCTGCGTCTTCCTCGGTAGTATAGTGGTTAGTATCCCCGCCTGTCACGCGGGAGACCGGGGTTCGACTCCCCGCCGGGGAGGCACATCCGATTTGTAATTGCTGCTCTATCACTCGCCGAACTTAGTGTAGGTCGTTTGCGGCTACTAGCACCATATCTCTCGCACACAGGCACCTGTCTACAGCGCATCCTCGGTAGTATAGTGGTTAGTATCCCCGCCTGTCACGCGGGAGACCGGGGTTCGATTCCCCGCCGGGGAGATGCGATTTTTATCTCACAACCCTGTTCGAGTGTTGCGCGTATGTGGGTCGTAAGAGCATTAACTTTGCGATCGTGGAGTGTAGTTGGCGCAAAATCTTAAAAAATGCTACAACTTAGGAAGTGGTTCTCGCATTCTTCACATTTCAGAATTGCGGGGTATGCTGTTAACGCTGTATCAAAGCACCCCAGCCGACGCTGTGGGCGTAATAATCGAGCTCGGCACAGTCCGCAAAAGAAATAATTTTAGCAGAGCGTGGTTTCGATCCACGGACCTCTGGGTTATGGGCCCAGCACGCTTCCACTGCGCCACTCTGCTGCCTGGGGTTGCGCCGGCTCTTCGCCACGTGACGTGGGACACTTGGAAAGTGTTGTCTGCGTCGCTTTCACACGCCTGTATTTAATTGCGTATCATCTCCTACAGCTCTCAGCTTGACTTGTCTCGACTTTGCTCGACTGACGATACGCTGACGCTTGCAGGCAGCGATATTTACCACGATCGACTCGACATGCAGCTGCGAGATGCACAGGAGCAACAAAGCACTCCACGGTGCGGCGACATACGAAATCCACTGCCCAGCTACGCGTCGGCAACTAACAAAACGCCGACCCTGCCAGGATTCGAACCTGGAATCTTCTGATCCGTAGTCAGACGCGTTATCCGTTGCGCCACAGGGCCAGTGGCAGCATTTCTTTCTACGAGACAAGTGCAGTTCGCTAAGAAACGTGTTCTCCATGGCTGAGCAAGCTCCCAAGGAAGGTACCTTTCGTGCAGCTGCGTGGCCGCAGTGCGCCTGCAGAGCTTAGAGCTTGCCACGCATCTGCTCTCGCTGTTCGACAGGTAGCAGAAGGCAAGGCGCGCGTTTTCCCACGTTTTCTCGACGACGAGAGCCGGTTGATGTGCATGTAAGCGTAGCATATGAAACAAGAATAGCACGAAGCATTGGTAGTCAGGTGCCAAAGTCGCAGTATGGCATCAGGTGGCGATCGTATGTTTCTGTGGCCACCACTGGTTTGCAGCAAAGTGAATACCGCTAACTGAAAGCACTCTGTTGTAGCCCCAGTGGCGCAATTGGTTAGCGCACGGTACTTATAAGGCAGTAGCCGTGAGCAATGCCGGGGTTGTGAGTTCGAGCCTCACCTGGGGCATACTTTTATTTCTTAGCAGCTGTCTCTGACAGCAACAGGAGGCTAGGTTTGAGATGTATCAGCTATTTGAGTAACATAATTGTGCATTCGAGACGCTAGCTGCGTCTTCCTCGGTAGTATAGTGGTTAGTATCCCCGCCTGTCACGCGGGAGACCGGGGTTCGATTCCCCGCCGGGGAGGCACATCCGATTTGTAATTGCTGCTCTATCACTCGCCGAACTTAGTGTAGGTCGTTTGCGGCTACTAGCACCATATCTCTCGCACACAGGCACCTGTCTACAGCGCATCCTCGGTAGTATAGTGGTTAGTATCCCCGCCTGTCACGCGGGAGACCGGAGTTCGATTCCCCGCCGGGGAGATGCGATTTTTATCTCACAACCCTGTTCGAGTGTTGCGCGTATGTGGGTCGTAAGAGCATTAACTTTGCGATCGTGGAGTGTAGTTGGCGCAAAATCTTAAAAAATGCTACAACTTAGGAAGTGGTTCTCGCATTCTTCACATTTCAGAATTGCGGGGTATGCTGTTAACGCTGTATCAAAGCACCCCAGCCGACGCTGTGGGCGTAATAATCGAGCTCGGCACAGTCCGCAAAAGAAATAATTTTAGCAGAGCGTGGTTTCGATCCACGGACCTCTGGGTTATGGGCCCAGCACGCTTCCACTGCGCCACTCTGCTGCCTGGGGTTGCGCCGGCTCTTCGCCACGTGACGTGGGACACTTGGAAAGTGTTGTCTGCGTCGCTTTCACACGCCTGTATTTAATTGCGTATCATCTCCTACAGCTCTCAGCTTGACTTGTCTCGACTTTGCTCGACTGACGCTACGCTGACGCTTGCAGGCTGCGATATTTACCACGATTGACTCGACATGCAGCTGCGAGATGCACAGGAGTAACAAAGCACTCCGCGATGCGTCGACATACGAAATCCACTGCCCAGCTACGCGTCGGCAACCAACAAAATGCCGACCCTGCCAGGATTCGAACCTGGAATCTTCTGATCCGTAGTCAGACGCGTTATCCGTTGCGCCACAGGGCCAGTGGCAGCATTTCTTTCTACGAGGCAAGTGCAATTGGCGAAGAAACGTGTTCTCCATGGCTGAGCAAGCTCCCAAGGAAGGTACCTCTCGTCCAGCTGCGTGGCCGCAGTGCGCCTGCAGAGCTTAGAGCTTGCCACACATCTGCTCTCGCTGCTCGACAGGTAGCAGAAGGCAAGGCGCGCGTTTTCCCGCGTTTTCTCGACGACCAGAGCCGGTTGATGTGCATGTCAGCGTAGCATATGAAACAAGAATAGCACGAAGCATTGGTAGTCAGGTGCCAAAGTCGCAGTATGGCATCAGGTGGCGATCGTATGTTTCTGTGGCCACCACTGGTTTGCAGCAAAGTGAATACCGCTAACTGAGAACACTGTGTCGTAGCCCCAGTGGCGCAATTGGTTAGCGCACGGTACTTATAAGGCAGTAGCCGTGAGCAATGCCGCGGTTGTGAGTTCGAGCCTCACCTGGGGCATACTTTTATTTCTTAGCAGCTGTCTCTGACAGCAACAGGAGGCTAGGTTTGAGATGTATCAGCTATTTGAGTAACATAATTGTGTATTCGAGACGCTAGCTGCGTCTTCCTCGGTAGTATAGTGGTTAGTATCCCCGCCTGTCACGCGGGAGACCGGGGTTCGATTCCCCGCCGGGGAGGCACATCCGATTTTTAATTGCTGCTCTTTCACTCGCCGAACTTAGTGTAGGACGTTTGCGGCTACTTGCACCATATCTCTCGCACACAGGCACCTGTTTACATCGCATCCTCGGTAGTATAGTGGTTAGTATCCCCGCCTGTCACGCGGGAGACCGGGGTTCGATTCCCCGCCGGGGAGATGCGATTTTTATCTCACAAACCTGTTCGAGTGTTGCGCGTATGGGGGTCGTAAGAGCATTAACTTTGCGATCAAGGAGTGTAGTTGGTGCAAAATCTTAAAAAATGCTACATCTTAGGAAGTGGTTCTCGCATTCTTCACACTTCAGAATTACTGGGTTTGCTGTTAACGCTGAATCAAGGTACCCCAGCCGACGCTGTGGGCGTAATAATCGAGCTCGACACAGTCTGCAAAAGAAATAATTTTAGCAGAGCGTGGTTTCGATCCACGGACCTCTGGGTTATGGGCCCAGCACGCTTCCACTGCGCCACTCTGCTGGCTGGGGTTGCGCTGGCTCTTCGCCACGTGACGTGGGACACTTGGAAAGCGTTGTCTGCGTCGCTTTCACACGCCTGTACTTAATTGCGTATCATCTCCCACAGCTCTCAGCTTGACTTGTCTCGACTTTGCTCGACTGACGCTACGCTGACGCTTGCAGGCTGCGATATTTACCACGATTGACTCGACATGCAGCTGCGAGATGCACAGGAGTAACAAAGCACTCCGCGATGCGTCGACATACGAAATCCACTGCCCAGCTACGCGTCGGCAACCAACAAAATGCCGACCCTGCCAGGATTCGAACCTGGAATCTTCTGATCCGTAGTCAGACGCGTTATCCGTTGCGCCACAGGGCCAGTGGCAGCATTTCTTTCTACGAGGCAAGTGCAATTGGCGAAGAAACGTGTTCTCCATGGCTGAGCAAGCTCCCAAGGAAGGTACCTCTCGTCCAGCTGCGTGGCCGCAGTGCGCCTGCAGAGCTTAGAGCTTGCCACACATCTGCTCTCGCTGCTCGACAGGTAGCAGAAGGCAAGGCGCGCGTTTTCCCGCGTTTTCTCGACGACCAGAGCCGGTTGATGTGCATGTCAGCGTAGCATATGAAACAAGAATAGCACGAAGCATTGGTAGTCAGGTGCCAAAGTCGCAGTATGGCATCAGGTGGCGATCGTATGTTTCTGTGGCCACCACTGGTTTGCAGCAAAGTGAATACCTGAATACCGCTAACTGAGAACACTGTGTCGTAGCCCCAGTGGCGCAATTGGTTAGCGCACGGTACTTATAAGGCAGTAGCCGTGAGCAATGCCGGGGTTGTGAGTTCGAGCCTCACCTGGGGCATACTTTTATTTCTTAGCAGCTGTCTCTGACAGCAACAGGAGGCTAGGTTTGAGATGTATCAGCTATTTGAGTAACATAATTGTGTATTCGAGACGCTAGCTGCGTCTTCCTCGGTAGTATAGTGGTTAGTATCCCCGCCTGTCACGCGGGAGACCGGGGTTCGATTCCCCGCCGGGGAGGCACATCCGATTTTTAATTGCTGCTCTTTCACTCGCCGAACTTAGTGTAGGACGTTTGCGGCTACTTGCACCATATCTCTCGCACACAGGCACCTGTTTACATCGCATCCTCGGTAGTATAGTGGTTAGTATCCCCGCCTGTCACGCGGGAGACCGGGGTTCGATTCCCCGCCGGGGAGATGCGATTTTTATCTCACAAACCTGTTCGAGTGTTGCGCGTATGGGGGTCGTAAGAGCATTAACTTTGCGATCAAGGAGTGTAGTTGGTGCAAAATCTTAAAAAATGCTACATCTTAGGAAGTGGTTCTCGCATTCTTCACACTTCAGAATTACTGGGTTTGCTGTTAACGCTGAATCAAGGCACCCCAGCCGACGCTGTGGGCGTAATAATCGAGCTCGACACAGTCTGCAAAAGAAATAATTTTAGCAGAGCGTGGTTTCGATCCACGGACCTCTGGGTTATGGGCCCAGCACGCTTCCACTGCGCCACTCTGCTGGCTGGGGTTGCGCTGGCTCTTCGCCACGTGACGTGGGACACTTGGAAAGCGTTGTCTGCGTCGCTTTCACACGCCTGTACTTAATTGCGTATCATCTCCCACAGCTCTCAGCTTGACTTGTCTCGACTTTGCTCGACTGACGCTACGCTGACGCTTGCAGGCTGCGATATTTACCACGATTGACTCGACATGCAGCTGCGAGATGCACAGGAGTAACAAAGCACTCCGCGATGCGTCGACATACGAAATCCACTGCCCAGCTACGCGTCGGCAACCAACAAAATGCCGACCCTGCCAGGATTCGAACCTGGAATCTTCTGATCCGTAGTCAGACGCGTTATCCGTTGCGCCACAGGGCCAGTGGCAGCATTTCTTTCTACGAGGCAAGTGCAATTGGCGAAGAAACGTGTTCTCCATGGCTGAGCAAGCTCCCAAGGAAGGTACCTCTCGTCCAGCTGCGTGGCCGCAGTGCGCCTGCAGAGCTTAGAGCTTGCCACACATCTGCTCTCGCTGCTCGACAGGTAGCAGAAGGCAAGGCGCGCGTTTTCCCGCGTTTTCTCGACGACCAGAGCCGGTTGATGTGCATGTCAGCGTAGCATATGAAACAAGAATAGCACGAAGCATTGGTAGTCAGGTGCCAAAGTCGCAGTATGGCATCAGGTGGCGATCGTATGTTTCTGTGGCCACCACTGGTTTGCAGCAAAGTGAATACCGCTAACTGAGAACACTGCGTCGTAGCCCCAGTGGCGCAATTGGTTAGCGCACGGTACTTATAAGGCAGTAGCCGTGAGCAATGCCGGGGTTGTGAGTTCGAGCCTCACCTGGGGCATACTTTTATTTCTTAGCAGCTGTCTCTGACAGCAACAGGAGGCTAGGTTTGAGATGTATCAGCTATTTGAGTAACATAATTGTGTATTCGAGACGCTAGCTGCGTCTTCCTCGGTAGTATAGTGGCTAGTATCCCCGCCTGTCACGCGGGAGACCGGGGTTCGATTCCCCGCCGGGGAGGCACATCCGATTTTTCATTGCTGCTCTTTCACTCGCCGAACTTAGTGTAGGACGTTTGCGGCTACTTGCACCATATCTCTCGCACACAGGCACCTGTTTACATCGCATCCTCGGTAGTATAGTGGTTAGTATCCCCGCCTGTCACGCGGGAGACCGGGGTTCGATTCCCCGCCGGGGAGATGCGATTTTTATCTCACAAACCTGTTCGAGTGTTGCGCGTATGGGGGTCGTAAGAGCATTAACTTTGCGATCAAGGAGTGTAGTTGGTGCAAAATCTTAAAAAATGCTACATCTTAGGAAGTGGTTCTCGCATTCTTCACACTTCAGAATTACTGGGTTTGCTGTTAACGCTGAATCAAGGCACCCCAGCCGACGCTGTGGGCGTAATAATCGAGCTCGACACAGTCTGCAAAAGAAATAATTTTAGCAGAGCGTGGTTTCGATCCACGGACCTCTGGGTTATGGGCCCAGCACGCTTCCACTGCGCCACTCTGCTGGCTGGGGTTGCGCTGGCTCTTCGCCACGTGACGTGGGACACTTGGAAAGCGTTGTCTGCGTCGCTTTCACACGCCTGTACTTAATTGCGTATCATCTCCCACAGCTCTCAGCTTGACTTGTCTCGACTTTGCTCGACTGACGCTACGCTGACGCTTGCAGGCTGCGATATTTACCACGATTGACTCGACATGCAGCTGCGAGATGCACAGGAGTAACAAAGCACTCCGCGATGCGTCGACATACGAAATCCACTGCCCAGCTACGCGTCGGCAACCAACAAAATGCCGACCCTGCCAGGATTCGAACCTGGAATCTTCTGATCCGTAGTCAGACGCGTTATCCGTTGCGCCACAGGGCCAGTGGCAGCATTTCTTTCTACGAGGCAAGTGCAATTGGCGAAGAAACGTGTTCTCCATGGCTGAGCAAGCTCCCAAGGAAGGTACCTCTCGTCCAGCTGCGTGGCCGCAGTGCGCCTGCAGAGCTTAGAGCTTGCCACACATCTGCTCTCGCTGCTCGACAGGTAGCAGAAGGCAAGGCGCGCGTTTTCCCGCGTTTTCTCGACGACCAGAGCCGGTTGATGTGCATGTCAGCGTAGCATATGAAACAAGAATAGCACGAAGCATTGGTAGTCAGGTGCCAAAGTCGCAGTATGGCATCAGGTGGCGATCGTATGTTTCTGTGGCCACCACTGGTTTGCAGCAAAGTGAATACCGCTAACTGAGAACACTGTGTCGTAGCCCCAGTGGCGCAATTGGTTAACGCACGGTACTTATAAGGCAGTAGCCGTGAGCAATGCCGGGGTTGTGAGTTCGAGCCTCACCTGGGGCATACTTTTATTTCTTAGCAGCTGTCTCTGACAGCAACAGGAGGCTAGGTTTGAGATGTATCAGCTATTTGAGTAACATAATTGTGTATTCGAGACGCTAGCTGCGTCTTCCTCGGTAGTATAGTGGTTAGTATCCCCGCCTGTCACGCGGGAGACCGGGGTTCGATTCCCCGCCGGGGAGGCACATCCGATTTTTAATTGCTGCTCTTTCACTCGCCGAACTTAGTGTAGGACGTTTGCGGCTACTTGCACCATATCTCTCGCACACAGGCACCTGTTTACATCGCATCCTCGGTAGTATAGTGGTTAGTATCCCCGCCTGTCACGCGGGAGACCGGGGTTCGATTCCCCGCCGGGGAGATGCGATTTTTATCTCACAAACCTGTTCGAGTGTTGCGCGTATGGGGGTCGTAAGAGCATTAACTTTGCGATCAAGGAGTGTAGTTGGTGCAAAATCTTAAAAAATGCTACATCTTAGGAAGTGGTTCTCGCATTCTTCACACTTCAGAATTACTGGGTTTGCTGTTAACGCTGAATCAAGGCACCCCAGCCGACGCTGTGGGCGTAATAATCGAGCTCGACACAGTCTGCAAAAGAAATAATTTTAGCAGAGCGTGGTTTCGATCCACGGACCTCTGGGTTATGGGCCCAGCACGCTTCCACTGCGCCACTCTGCTGGCTGGGGTTGCGCTGGCTCTTCGCCACGTGACGTGGGACACTTGGAAAGCGTTGTCTGCGTCGCTTTCACACGCCTGTACTTAATTGCGTATCATCTCCCACAGCTCTCAGCTTGACTTGTCTCGACTTTGCTCGACTGACGCTACGCTGACGCTTGCAGGCTGCGATATTTACCACGATTGACTCGACATGCAGCTGCGAGATGCACAGGAGTAACAAAGCACTCCGCGATGCGTCGACATACGAAATCCACTGCCCAGCTACGCGTCGGCAACCAACAAAATGCCGACCCTGCCAGGATTCGAACCTGGAATCTTCTGATCCGTAGTCAGACGCGTTATCCGTTGCGCCACAGGGCCAGTGGCAGCATTTCTTTCTACGAGGCAAGTGCAATTGGCGAAGAAACGTGTTCTCCATGGCTGAGCAAGCTCCCAAGGAAGGTACCTCTCGTCCAGCTGCGTGGCCGCAGTGCGCCTGCAGAGCTTAGAGCTTGCCACACATCTGCTCTCGCTGCTCGACAGGTAGCAGAAGGCAAGGCGCGCGTTTTCCCGCGTTTTCTCGACGACCAGAGCCGGTTGATGTGCATGTCAGCGTAGCATATGAAACAAGAATAGCACGAAGCATTGGTAGTCAGGTGCCAAAGTCGCAGTATGGCATCAGGTGGCGATCGTATGTTTCTGTGGCCACCACTGGTTTGCAGCAAAGTGAATACCGCTAACTGAGAACACTGTGTCGTAGCCCCAGTGGCGCAATTGGTTAGCGCACGGTACTTATAAGGCAGTAGCCGTGAGCAATGCCGCGGTTGTGAGTTCGAGCCTCACCTGGGGCATACTTTTATTTCTTAGCAGCTGTCTCTGACAGCAACAGGAGGCTAGGTTTGAGATGTATCAGCTATTTGAGTAACATAATTGTGTATTCGAGACGCTAGCTGCGTCTTCCTCGGTAGTATAGTGGTTAGTATCCCCGCCTGTCACGCGGGAGACCGGGGTTCGATTCCCCGCCGGGGAGATGCGATTTTTATCTCACAAACCTGTTCGAGTGTTGCGCGTATGGGGGTCGTAAGAGCATTAACTTTGCGATCAAGGAGTGTAGTTGGTGCAAAATCTTAAAAAATGCTACATCTTAGGAAGTGGTTCTCGCATTCTTCACACTTCAGAATTACTGGGTTTGCTGTTAACGCTGAATCAAGGCACCCCAGCCGACGCTGTGGGCGTAATAATCGAGCTCGACACAGTCTGCAAAAGAAATAATTTTAGCAGAGCGTGGTTTCGATCCACGGACCTCTGGGTTATGGGCCCAGCACGCTTCCACTGCGCCACTCTGCTGGCTGGGGTTGCGCTGGCTCTTCGCCACGTGACGTGGGACACTTGGAAAGCGTTGTCTGTGTCGCTTTCACACGCCTGTACTTAATTGCGTATCATCTCCCACAGCTCTCAGCTTGACTTGTCTCGACTTTGCTCGACTGACGCTACGCTGACGCTTGCAGGCTGCGATATTTACCACGATTGACTCGACATGCAGCTGCGAGATGCACAGGAGTAACAAAGCACTCCGCGATGCGTCGACATACGAAATCCACTGCCCAGCTACGCGTCGGCAACCAACAAAATGCCGACCCTGCCAGGATTCGAACCTGGAATCTTCTGATCCGTAGTCAGACGCGTTATCCGTTGCGCCACAGGGCCAGTGGCAGCATTTCTTTCTACGAGGCAAGTGCAATTGGCGAAGAAACGTGTTCTCCATGGCTGAGCAAGCTCCCAAGGAAGGTACCTCTCGTCCAGCTGCGTGGCCGCAGTGCGCCTGCAGAGCTTAGAGCTTGCCACACATCTGCTCTCGCTGCTCGACAGGTAGCAGAAGGCAAGGCGCGCGTTTTCCCGCGTTTTCTCGACGACCAGAGCCGGTTGATGTGCATGTCAGCGTAGCATATGAAACAAGAATAGCACGAAGCATTGGTAGTCAGGTGCCAAAGTCGCAGTATGGCATCAGGTGGCGATCGTATGTTTCTGTGGCCACCACTGGTTTGCAGCAAAGTGAATACCGCTAACTGAGAACACTGTGTCGTAGCCCCAGTGGCGCAATTGGTTAGCGCACGGTACTTATAAGGCAGTAGCCGTGAGCAATGCCGGGGTTGTGAGTTCGAGCCTCACCTGGGGCATACTTTTATTTCTTAGCAGCTGTCTCTGACAGCAACAGGAGGCTAGGTTTGAGATGTATCAGCTATTTGAGTAACATAATTGTGTATTCGAGACGCTAGCTGCGTCTTCCTCGGTAGTATAGTGGTTAGTATCCCCGCCTGTCACGCGGGAGACCGGGGTTCGATTCCCCGCCGGGGAGGCACATCCGATTTTTAATTGCTGCTCTTTCACTCGCCGAACTTAGTGTAGGACGTTTGCGGCTACTTGCACCATATCTCTCGCACACAGGCACCTGTTTACATCGCATCCTCGGTAGTATAGTGGTTAGTATCCCCGCCTGTCACGCGGGAGACCGGGGTTCGATTCCCCGCCGGGGAGATGCGATTTTTATCTCACAAACCTGTTCGAGTGTTGCGCGTATGGGGGTCGTAAGAGCATTAACTTTGCGATCAAGGAGTGTAGTTGGTGCAAAATCTTAAAAAATGCTACATCTTAGGAAGTGGTTCTCGCATTCTTCACACTTCAGAATTACTGGGTTTGCTGTTAACGCTGAATCAAGGCACCCCAGCCGACGCTGTGGGCGTAATAATCGAGCTCGACACAGTCTGCAAAAGAAATAATTTTAGCAGAGCGTGGTTTCGATCCACGGACCTCTGGGTTATGGGCCCAGCACGCTTCCACTGCGCCACTCTGCTGGCTGGGGTTGCGCTGGCTCTTCGCCACGTGACGTGGGACACTTGGAAAGCGTTGTCTGCGTCGCTTTCACACGCCTGTACTTAATTGCGTATCATCTCCCACAGCTCTCAGCTTGACTTGTCTCGACTTTGCTCGACTGACGCTACGCTGACGCTTGCAGGCTGCGATATTTACCACGATTGACTCGACATGCAGCTGCGAGATGCACAGGAGTAACAAAGCACTCCGCGATGCGTCGACATACGAAATCCACTGCCCAGCTACGCGTCGGCAACCAACAAAATGCCGACCCTGCCAGGATTCGAACCTGGAATCTTCTGATCCGTAGTCAGACGCGTTATCCGTTGCGCCACAGGGCCAGTGGCAGCATTTCTTTCTACGAGGCAAGTGCAATTGGCGAAGAAACGTGTTCTCCATGGCTGAGCAAGCTCCCAAGGAAGGTACCTCTCGTCCAGCTGCGTGGCCGCAGTGCGCCTGCAGAGCTTAGAGCTTGCCACACATCTGCTCTCGCTGCTCGACAGGTAGCAGAAGGCAAGGCGCGCGTTTTCCCGCGTTTTCTCGACGACCAGAGCCGGTTGATGTGCATGTCAGCGTAGCATATGAAACAAGAATAGCACGAAGCATTGGTAGTCAGGTGCCAAAGTCGCAGTATGGCATCAGGTGGCGATCGTATGTTTCTGTGGCCACCACTGGTTTGCAGCAAAGTGAATACCGCTAACTGAGAACACTGTGTCGTAGCCCCAGTGGCGCAATTGGTTAGCGCACGGTACTTATAAGGCAGTAGCCGTGAGCAATGCCGGGGTTGTGAGTTCGAGCCTCACCTGGGGCATACTTTTATTTCTTAGCAGCTGTCTCTGACAGCAACAGGAGGCTAGGTTTGAGATGTATCAGCTATTTGAGTAACATAATTGTGTATTCGAGACGCTAGCTGCGTCTTCCTCGGTAGTATAGTGGTTAGTATCCCCGCCTGTCACGCGGGAGACCGGGGTTCGATTCCCCGCCGGGGAGGCACATCCGATTTTTAATTGCTGCTCTTTCACTCGCCGAACTTAGTGTAGGACGTTTGCGGCTACTTGCACCATATCTCTCGCACACAGGCACCTGTTTACATCGCATCCTCGGTAGTATAGTGGTTAGTATCCCCGCCTGTCACGCGGGAGACCGGGGTTCGATTCCCCGCCGGGGAGATGCGATTTTTATCTCACAAACCTGTTCGAGTGTTGCGCGTATGGGGGTCGTAAGAGCATTAACTTTGCGATCAAGGAGTGTAGTTGGTGCAAAATCTTAAAAAATGCTACATCTTAGGAAGTGGTTCTCGCATTCTTCACACTTCAGAATTACTGGGTTTGCTGTTAACGCTGAATCAAGGCACCCCAGCCGACGCTGTGGGCGTAATAATCGAGCTCGACACAGTCTGCAAAAGAAATAATTTTAGCAGAGCGTGGTTTCGATCCACGGACCTCTGGGTTATGGGCCCAGCACGCTTCCACTGCGCCACTCTGCTGGCTGGGGTTGCGCTGGCTCTTCGCCACGTGACGTGGGACACTTGGAAAGCGTTGTCTGCGTCGCTTTCACACGCCTGTACTTAATTGCGTATCATCTCCCACAGCTCTCAGCTTGACTTGTCTCGACTTTGCTCGACTGACGCTACGCTGACGCTTGCAGGCTGCGATATTTACCACGATTGACTCGACATGCAGCTGCGAGATGCACAGGAGTAACAAAGCACTCCGCGATGCGTCGACATACGAAATCCACTGCCCAGCTACGCGTCGGCAACCAACAAAATGCCGACCCTGCCAGGATTCGAACCTGGAATCTTCTGATCCGTAGTCAGACGCGTTATCCGTTGCGCCACAGGGCCAGTGGCAGCATTTCTTTCTACGAGGCAAGTGCAATTGGCGAAGAAACGTGTTCTCCATGGCTGAGCAAGCTCCCAAGGAAGGTACCTCTCGTCCAGCTGCGTGGCCGCAGTGCGCCTGCAGAGCTTAGAGCTTGCCACACATCTGCTCTCGCTGCTCGACAGGTAGCAGAAGGCAAGGCGCGCGTTTTCCCGCGTTTTCTCGACGACCAGAGCCGGTTGATGTGCATGTCAGCGTAGCATATGAAACAAGAATAGCACGAAGCATTGGTAGTCAGGTGCCAAAGTCGCAGTATGGCATCAGGTGGCGATCGTATGTTTCTGTGGCCACCACTGGTTTGCAGCAAAGTGAATACCGCTAACTGAGAACAATGTGTCGTAGCCCCAGTGGCGCAATTGGTTAGCGCACGGTACTTATAAGGCAGTAGCCGTGAGCAATGCCGGGGTTGTGAGTTCGAGCCTCACCTGGGGCATACTTTTATTTCTTAGCAGCTGTCTCTGACAGCAACAGGAGGCTAGGTTTGAGATGTATCAGCTATTTGAGTAACATAATTGTGTATTCGAGACGCTAGCTGCGTCTTCCTCGGTAGTATAGTGGTTAGTATCCCCGCCTGTCACGCGGGAGACCGGGGTTCGATTCCCCGCCGGGGAGGCACATCCGATTTTTAATTGCTGCTCTTTCACTCGCCGAACTTAGTGTAGGACGTTTGCGGCTACTTGCACCATATCTCTCGCACACAGGCACCTGTTTACATCGCATCCTCGGTAGTATAGTGGTTAGTATCCCCGCCTGTCACGCGGGAGACCGGGGTTCGATTCCCCGCCGGGGAGATGCGATTTTTATCTCACAAACCTGTTCGAGTGTTGCGCGTATGGGGGTCGTAAGAGCATTAACTTTGCGATCAAGGAGTGTAGTTGGTGCAAAATCTTAAAAAATGCTACATCTTAGGAAGTGGTTCTCGCATTCTTCACACTTCAGAATTACTGGGTTTGCTGTTAACGCTGAATCAAGGCACCCCAGCCGACGCTGTGGGCGTAATAATCGAGCTCGACACAGTCTGCAAAAGAAATAATTTTAGCAGAGCGTGGTTTCGATCCACGGACCTCTGGGTTATGGGCCCAGCACGCTTCCACTGCGCCACTCTGCTGGCTGGGGTTGCGCTGGCTCTTCGCCACGTGACGTGGGACACTTGGAAAGCGTTGTCTGCGTCGCTTTCACACGCCTGTACTTAATTGCGTATCATCTCCCACAGCTCTCAGCTTGACTTGTCTCGACTTTGCTCGACTGACGCTACGCTGACGCTTGCAGGCTGCGATATTTACCACGATTGACTCGACATGCAGCTGCGAGATGCACAGGAGTAACAAAGCACTCCGCGATGCGTCGACATACGAAATCCACTGCCCAGCTACGCGTCGGCAACCAACAAAATGCCGACCCTGCCAGGATTCGAACCTGGAATCTTCTGATCCGTAGTCAGACGCGTTATCCGTTGCGCCACAGGGCCAGTGGCAGCATTTCTCTCTACGAGGCAAGTGCAATTGGCGAAGAAACGTGTTCTCCATGGCTGAGCAAGCTCCCAAGGAAGGTACCTCTCGTCCAGCTGCGTGGCCGCAGTGCGCCTGCAGAGCTTAGAGCTTGCCACACATCTGCTCTCGCTGCTCGACAGGTAGCAGAAGGCAAGGCGCGCGTTTTCCCGCGTTTTCTCGACGACCAGAGCCGGTTGATGTGCATGTCAGCGTAGCATATGAAACAAGAATAGCACGAAGCATTGGTAGTCAGGTGCCAAAGTCGCAGTATGGCATCAGGTGGCGATCGTATGTTTCTGTGGCCACCACTGGTTTGCAGCAAAGTGAATACCGCTAACTGAGAACACTGTGTCGTAGCCCCAGTGGCGCAATTGGTTAGCGCACGGTACTTATAAGGCAGTAGCCGTGAGCAATGCCGGGGTTGTGAGTTCGAGCCTCACCTGGGGCATACTTTTATTTCTTAGCAGCTGTCTCTGACAGCAACAGGAGGCTAGGTTTGAGATGTATCAGCTATTTGAGTAACATAATTGTGTATTCGAGACGCTAGCTGCGTCTTCCTCGGTAGTATAGTGGTTAGTATCCCCGCCTGTCACGCGGGAGACCGGGGTTCGATTCCCCGCCGGGGAGGCACATCCGATTTTTAATTGCTGCTCTTTCACTCGCCGAACTTAGTGTAGGACGTTTGCGGCTACTTGCACCATATCTCTCGCACACAGGCACCTGTTTACATCGCATCCTCGGTAGTATAGTGGTTAGTATCCCCGCCTGTCACGCGGGAGACCGGGGTTCGATTCCCCGCCGGGGAGATGCGATTTTTATCTCACAAACCTGTTCGAGTGTTGCGCGTATGGGGGTCGTAAGAGCATTAACTTTGCGATCAAGGAGTGTAGTTGGTGCAAAATCTTAAAAAATGCTACATCTTAGGAAGTGGTTCTCGCATTCTTCACACTTCAGAATTACTGGGTTTGCTGTTAACGCTGAATCAAGGCACCCCAGCCGACGCTGTGGGCGTAATAATCGAGCTCGACACAGTCTGCAAAAGAAATAATTTTAGCAGAGCGTGGTTTCGATCCACGGACCTCTGGGTTATGGGCCCAGCACGCTTCCACTGCGCCACTCTGCTGGCTGGGGTTGCGCTGGCTCTTCGCCACGTGACGTGGGACACTTGGAAAGCGTTGTCTGCGTCGCTTTCACACGCCTGTACTTAATTGCGTATCATCTCCCACAGCTCTCAGCTTGACTTGTCTCGACTTTGCTCGACTGACGCTACGCTGACGCTTGCAGGCTGCGATATTTACCACGATTGACTCGACATGCAGCTGCGAGATGCACAGGAGTAACAAAGCACTCCGCGATGCGTCGACATACGAAATCCACTGCCCAGCTACGCGTCGGCAACCAACAAAATGCCGACCCTGCCAGGATTCGAACCTGGAATCTTCTGATCCGTAGTCAGACGCGTTATCCGTTGCGCCACAGGGCCAGTGGCAGCATTTCTTTCTACGAGGCAAGTGCAATTGGCGAAGAAACGTGTTCTCCATGGCTGAGCAAGCTCCCAAGGAAGGTACCTCTCGTCCAGCTGCGTGGCCGCAGTGCGCCTGCAGAGCTTAGAGCTTGCCACACATCTGCTCTCGCTGCTCGACAGGTAGCAGAAGGCAAGGCGCGCGTTTTCCCGCGTTTTCTCGACGACCAGAGCCGGTTGATGTGCATGTCAGCGTAGCATATGAAACAAGAATAGCACGAAGCATTGGTAGTCAGGTGCCAAAGTCGCAGTATGGCATCAGGTGGCGATCGTATGTTTCTGTGGCCACCACTGGTTTGCAGCAAAGTGAATACCGCTAACTGAGAACACTGCGTCGTAGCCCCAGTGGCGCAATTGGTTAGCGCACGGTACTTATAAGGCAGTAGCCGTGAGCAATGCCGGGGTTGTGAGTTCGAGCCTCACCTGGGGCATACTTTTATTTCTTAGCAGCTGTCTCTGACAGCAACAGGAGGCTAGGTTTGAGATGTATCAGCTATTTGAGTAACATAATTGTGTATTCGAGACGCTAGCTGCGTCTTCCTCGGTAGTATAGTGGTTAGTATCCCCGCCTGTCACGCGGGAGACCGGGGTTCGATTCCCCGCCGGGGAGGCACATCCGATTTTTAATTGCTGCTCTTTCACTCGCCGAACTTAGTGTAGGACGTTTGCGGCTACTTGCACCATATCTCTCGCACACAGGCACCTGTTTACATCGCATCCTCGGTAGTATAGTGGTTAGTATCCCCGCCTGTCACGCGGGAGACCGGGGTTCGATTCCCCGCCGGGGAGATGCGATTTTTATCTCACAAACCTGTTCGAGTGTTGCGCGTATGGGGGTCGTAAGAGCATTAACTTTGCGATCAAGGAGTGTAGTTGGTGCAAAATCTTAAAAAATGCTACATCTTAGGAAGTGGTTCTCGCATTCTTCACACTTCAGAATTACTGGGTTTGCTGTTAACGCTGAATCAAGGCACCCCAGCCGACGCTGTGGGCGTAATAATCGAGCTCGACACAGTCTGCAAAAGAAATAATTTTAGCAGAGCGTGGTTTCGATCCACGGACCTCTGGGTTATGGGCCCAGCACGCTTCCACTGCGCCACTCTGCTGGCTGGGGTTGCGCTGGCTCTTCGCCACGTGACGTGGGACACTTGGAAAGCGTTGTCTGCGTCGCTTTCACACGCCTGTACTTAATTGCGTATCATCTCCCACAGCTCTCAGCTTGACTTGTCTCGACTTTGCTCGACTGACGCTACGCTGACGCTTGCAGGCTGCGATATTTACCACGATTGACTCGACATGCAGCTGCGAGATGCACAGGAGTAACAAAGCACTCCGCGATGCGTCGACATACGAAATCCACTGCCCAGCTACGCGTCGGCAACCAACAAAATGCCGACCCTGCCAGGATTCGAACCTGGAATCTTCTGATCCGTAGTCAGACGCGTTATCCGTTGCGCCACAGGGCCAGTGGCAGCATTTCTTTCTACGAGGCAAGTGCAATTGGCGAAGAAACGTGTTCTCCATGGCTGAGCAAGCTCCCAAGGAAGGTACCTCTCGTCCAGCTGCGTGGCCGCAGTGCGCCTGCAGAGCTTAGAGCTTGCCACACATCTGCTCTCGCTGCTCGACAGGTAGCAGAAGGCAAGGCGCGCGTTTTCCCGCGTTTTCTCGACGACCAGAGCCGGTTGATGTGCATGTCAGCGTAGCATATGAAACAAGAATAGCACGAAGCATTGGTAGTCAGGTGCCAAAGTCGCAGTATGGCATCAGGTGGCGATCGTATGTTTCTGTGGCCACCACTGGTTTGCAGCAAAGTGAATACCGCTAACTGAGAACACTGTGTCGTAGCCCCAGTGGCGCAATTGGTTAGCGCACGGTACTTATAAGGCAGTAGCCGTGAGCAATGCCGGGGTTGTGAGTTCGAGCCTCACCTGGGGCATACTTTTATTTCTTAGCAGCTGTCTCTGACAGCAACAGGAGGCTAGGTTTGAGATGTATCAGCTATTTGAGTAACATAATTGTGTATTCGAGACGCTAGCTGCGTCTTCCTCGGTAGTATAGTGGTTAGTATCCCCGCCTGTCACGCGGGAGACCGGGGTTCGATTCCCCGCCGGGGAGGCACATCCGATTTTTAATTG
The DNA here is from genome assembly GCF_021461395.2 of Schistocerca americana. Classification (NCBI taxonomy): domain Eukaryota; kingdom Metazoa; phylum Arthropoda; class Insecta; order Orthoptera; family Acrididae; genus Schistocerca; species Schistocerca americana. The sequence goes on from NC_060126.1 coordinate 95,392,322, forward strand.
CTGCTCTTTCACTCGCCGAACTTAGTGTAGGACGTTTGCGGCTACTTGCACCATATCTCTCGCACACAGGCACCTGTTTACATCGCATCCTCGGTAGTATAGTGGTTAGTATCCCCGCCTGTCACGCGGGAGACCGGGGTTCGATTCCCCGCCGGGGAGATGCGATTTTTATCTCACAAACCTGTTCGAGTGTTGCGCGTATGGGGGTCGTAAGAGCATTAACTTTGCGATCAAGGAGTGTAGTTGGTGCAAAATCTTAAAAAATGCTACATCTTAGGAAGTGGTTCTCGCATTCTTCACACTTCAGAATTACTGGGTTTGCTGTTAACGCTGAATCAAGGCACCCCAGCCGACGCTGTGGGCGTAATAATCGAGCTCGACACAGTCTGCAAAAGAAATAATTTTAGCAGAGCGTGGTTTCGATCCACGGACCTCTGGGTTATGGGCCCAGCACGCTTCCACTGCGCCACTCTGCTGGCTGGGGTTGCGCTGGCTCTTCGCCACGTGACGTGGGACACTTGGAAAGCGTTGTCTGCGTCGCTTTCACACGCCTGTACTTAATTGCGTATCATCTCCCACAGCTCTCAGCTTGACTTGTCTCGACTTTGCTCGACTGACGCTACGCTGACGCTTGCAGGCTGCGATATTTACCACGATTGACTCGACATGCAGCTGCGAGATGCACAGGAGTAACAAAGCACTCCGCGATGCGTCGACATACGAAATCCACTGCCCAGCTACGCGTCGGCAACCAACAAAATGCCGACCCTGCCAGGATTCGAACCTGGAATCTTCTGATCCGTAGTCAGACGCGTTATCCGTTGCGCCACAGGGCCAGTGGCAGCATTTCTTTCTACGAGGCAAGTGCAATTGGCGAAGAAACGTGTTCTCCATGGCTGAGCAAGCTCCCAAGGAAGGTACCTCTCGTCCAGCTGCGTGGCCGCAGTGCGCCTGCAGAGCTTAGAGCTTGCCACACATCTGCTCTCGCTGCTCGACAGGTAGCAGAAGGCAAGGCGCGCGTTTTCCCGCGTTTTCTCGACGACCAGAGCCGGTTGATGTGCATGTCAGCGTAGCATATGAAACAAGAATAGCACGAAGCATTGGTAGTCAGGTGCCAAAGTCGCAGTATGGCATCAGGTGGCGATCGTATGTTTCTGTGGCCACCACTGGTTTGCAGCAAAGTGAATACCGCTAACTGAGAACACTGTGTCGTAGCCCCAGTGGCGCAATTGGTTAGCGCACGGTACTTATAAGGCAGTAGCCGTGAGCAATGCCGGGGTTGTGAGTTCGAGCCTCACCTGGGGCATACTTTTATTTCTTAGCAGCTGTCTCTGACAGCAACAGGAGGCTAGGTTTGAGATGTATCAGCTATTTGAGTAACATAATTGTGTATTCGAGACGCTAGCTGCGTCTTCCTCGGTAGTATAGTGGTTAGTATCCCCGCCTGTCACGCGGGAGACCGGGGTTCGATTCCCCGCCGGGGAGGCACATCCGATTTTTAATTGCTGCTCTTTCACTCGCCGAACTTAGTGTAGGACGTTTGCGGCTACTTGCACCATATCTCTCGCACACAGGCACCTGTTTACATCGCATCCTCGGTAGTATAGTGGTTAGTATCCCCGCCTGTCACGCGGGAGACCGGGGTTCGATTCCCCGCCGGGGAGATGCGATTTTTATCTCACAAACCTGTTCGAGTGTTGCGCGTATGGGGGTCGTAAGAGCATTAACTTTGCGATCAAGGAGTGTAGTTGGTGCAAAATCTTAAAAAATGCTACATCTTAGGAAGTGGTTCTCGCATTCTTCACACTTCAGAATTACTGGGTTTGCTGTTAACGCTGAATCAAGGCACCCCAGCCGACGCTGTGGGCGTAATAATCGAGCTCGACACAGTCTGCAAAAGAAATAATTTTAGCAGAGCGTGGTTTCGATCCACGGACCTCTGGGTTATGGGCCCAGCACGCTTCCACTGCGCCACTCTGCTGGCTGGGGTTGCGCTGGCTCTTCGCCACGTGACGTGGGACACTTGGAAAGCGTTGTCTGCGTCGCTTTCACACGCCTGTACTTAATTGCGTATCATCTCCCACAGCTCTCAGCTTGACTTGTCTCGACTTTGCTCGACTGACGCTACGCTGACGCTTGCAGGCTGCGATATTTACCACGATTGACTCGACATGCAGCTGCGAGATGCACAGGAGTAACAAAGCACTCCGCGATGCGTCGACATACGAAATCCACTGCCCAGCTACGCGTCGGCAACCAACAAAATGCCGACCCTGCCAGGATTCGAACCTGGAATCTTCTGATCCGTAGTCAGACGCGTTATCCGTTGCGCCACAGGGCCAGTGGCAGCATTTCTTTCTACGAGGCAAGTGCAATTGGCGAAGAAACGTGTTCTCCATGGCTGAGCAAGCTCCCAAGGAAGGTACCTCTCGTCCAGCTGCGTGGCCGCAGTGCGCCTGCAGAGCTTAGAGCTTGCCACACATCTGCTCTCGCTGCTCGACAGGTAGCAGAAGGCAAGGCGCGCGTTTTCCCGCGTTTTCTCGACGACCAGAGCCGGTTGATGTGCATGTCAGCGTAGCATATGAAACAAGAATAGCACGAAGCATTGGTAGTCAGGTGCCAAAGTCGCAGTATGGCATCAGGTGGCGATCGTATGTTTCTGTGGCCACCACTGGTTTGCAGCAAAGTGAATACCGCTAACTGAGAACACTGTGTCGTAGCCCCAGTGGCGCAATTGGTTAGCGCACGGTACTTATAAGGCAGTAGCCGTGAGCAATGCCGGGGTTGTGAGTTCGAGCCTCACCTGGGGCATACTTTTATTTCTTAGCAGCTGTCTCTGACAGCAACAGGAGGCTAGGTTTGAGATGTATCAGCTATTTGAGTAACATAATTGTGTATTCGAGACGCTAGCTGCGTCTTCCTCGGTAGTATAGTGGTTAGTATCCCCGCCTGTCACGCGGGAGACCGGGGTTCGATTCCCCGCCGGGGAGGCACATCCGATTTTTAATTGCTGCTCTTTCACTCGCCGAACTTAGTGTAGGACGTTTGCGGCTACTTGCACCATATCTCTCGCACACAGGCACCTGTTTACATCGCATCCTCGGTAGTATAGTGGTTAGTATCCCCGCCTGTCACGCGGGAGACCGGGGTTCGATTCCCCGCCGGGGAGATGCGATTTTTATCTCACAAACCTGTTCGAGTGTTGCGCGTATGGGGGTCGTAAGAGCATTAACTTTGCGATCAAGGAGTGTAGTTGGTGCAAAATCTTAAAAAATGCTACATCTTAGGAAGTGGTTCTCGCATTCTTCACACTTCAGAATTACTGGGTTTGCTGTTAACGCTGAATCAAGGCACCCCAGCCGACGCTGTGGGCGTAATAATCGAGCTCGACACAGTCTGCAAAAGAAATAATTTTAGCAGAGCGTGGTTTCGATCCACGGACCTCTGGGTTATGGGCCCAGCACGCTTCCACTGCGCCACTCTGCTGGCTGGGGTTGCGCTGGCTCTTCGCCACGTGACGTGGGACACTTGGAAAGCGTTGTCTGCGTCGCTTTCACACGCCTGTACTTAATTGCGTATCATCTCCCACAGCTCTCAGCTTGACTTGTCTCGACTTTGCTCGACTGACGCTACGCTGACGCTTGCAGGCTGCGATATTTACCACGATTGACTCGACATGCAGCTGCGAGATGCACAGGAGTAACAAAGCACTCCGCGATGCGTCGACATACGAAATCCACTGCCCAGCTACGCGTCGGCAACCAACAAAATGCCGACCCTGCCAGGATTCGAACCTGGAATCTTCTGATCCGTAGTCAGACGCGTTATCCGTTGCGCCACAGGGCCAGTGGCAGCATTTCTTTCTACGAGGCAAGTGCAATTGGCGAAGAAACGTGTTCTCCATGGCTGAGCAAGCTCCCAAGGAAGGTACCTCTCGTCCAGCTGCGTGGCCGCAGTGCGCCTGCAGAGCTTAGAGCTTGCCACACATCTGCTCTCGCTGCTCGACAGGTAGCAGAAGGCAAGGCGCGCGTTTTCCCGCGTTTTCTCGACGACCAGAGCCGGTTGATGTGCATGTCAGCGTAGCATATGAAACAAGAATAGCACGAAGCATTGGTAGTCAGGTGCCAAAGTCGCAGTATGGCATCAGGTGGCGATCGTATGTTTCTGTGGCCACCACTGGTTTGCAGCAAAGTGAATACCGCTAACTGAGAACACTGTGTCGTAGCCCCAGTGGCGCAATTGGTTAGCGCACGGTACTTATAAGGCAGTAGCCGTGAGCAATGCCGGGGTTGTGAGTTCGAGCCTCACCTGGGGCATACTTTTATTTCTTAGCAGCTGTCTCTGACAGCAACAGGAGGCTAGGTTTGAGATGTATCAGCTATTTGAGTAACATAATTGTGTATTCGAGACGCTAGCTGCGTCTTCCTCGGTAGTATAGTGGTTAGTATCCCCGCCTGTCACGCGGGAGACCGGGGTTCGATTCCCCGCCGGGGAGGCACATCCGATTTTTAATTGCTGCTCTTTCACTCGCCGAACTTAGTGTAGGACGTTTGCGGCTACTTGCACCATATCTCTCGCACACAGGCACCTGTTTACATCGCATCCTCGGTAGTATAGTGGTTAGTATCCCCGCCTGTCACGCGGGAGACCGGGGTTCGATTCCCCGCCGGGGAGATGCGATTTTTATCTCACAAACCTGTTCGAGTGTTGCGCGTATGGGGGTCGTAAGAGCATTAACTTTGCGATCAAGGAGTGTAGTTGGTGCAAAATCTTAAAAAATGCTACATCTTAGGAAGTGGTTCTCGCATTCTTCACACTTCAGAATTACTGGGTTTGCTGTTAACGCTGAATCAAGGCACCCCAGCCGACGCTGTGGGCGTAATAATCGAGCTCGACACAGTCTGCAAAAGAAATAATTTTAGCAGAGCGTGGTTTCGATCCACGGACCTCTGGGTTATGGGCCCAGCACGCTTCCACTGCGCCACTCTGCTGGCTGGGGTTGCGCTGGCTCTTCGCCACGTGACGTGGGACACTTGGAAAGCGTTGTCTGCGTCGCTTTCACACGCCTGTACTTAATTGCGTATCATCTCCCACAGCTCTCAGCTTGACTTGTCTCGACTTTGCTCGACTGACGCTACGCTGACGCTTGCAGGCTGCGATATTTACCACGATTGACTCGACATGCAGCTGCGAGATGCACAGGAGTAACAAAGCACTCCGCGATGCGTCGACATACGAAATCCACTGCCCAGCTACGCGTCGGCAACCAACAAAATGCCGACCCTGCCAGGATTCGAACCTGGAATCTTCTGATCCGTAGTCAGACGCGTTATCCGTTGCGCCACAGGGCCAGTGGCAGCATTTCTTTCTACGAGGCAAGTGCAATTGGCGAAGAAACGTGTTCTCCATGGCTGAGCAAGCTCCCAAGGAAGGTACCTCTCGTCCAGCTGCGTGGCCGCAGTGCGCCTGCAGAGCTTAGAGCTTGCCACACATCTGCTCTCGCTGCTCGACAGGTAGCAGAAGGCAAGGCGCGCGTTTTCCCGCGTTTTCTCGACGACCAGAGCCGGTTGATGTGCATGTCAGCGTAGCATATGAAACAAGAATAGCACGAAGCATTGGTAGTCAGGTGCCAAAGTCGCAGTATGGCATCAGGTGGCGATCGTATGTTTCTGTGGCCACCACTGGTTTGCAGCAAAGTGAATACCGCTAACTGAGAACACTGTGTCGTAGCCCCAGTGGCGCAATTGGTTAGCGCACGGTACTTATAAGGCAGTAGCCGTGAGCAATGCCGGGGTTGTGAGTTCGAGCCTCACCTGGGGCATACTTTTATTTCTTAGCAGCTGTCTCTGACAGCAACAGGAGGCTAGGTTTGAGATGTATCAGCTATTTGAGTAACATAATTGTGTATTCGAGACGCTAGCTGCGTCTTCCTCGGTAGTATAGTGGTTAGTATCCCCGCCTGTCACGCGGGAGACCGGGGTTCGATTCCCCGCCGGGGAGGCACATCCGATTTTTAATTGCTGCTCTTTCACTCGCCGAACTTAGTGTAGGACGTTTGCGGCTACTTGCACCATATCTCTCGCACACAGGCACCTGTTTACATCGCATCCTCGGTAGTATAGTGGTTAGTATCCCCGCCTGTCACGCGGGAGACCGGGGTTCGATTCCCCGCCGGGGAGATGCGATTTTTATCTCACAAACCTGTTCGAGTGTTGCGCGTATGGGGGTCGTAAGAGCATTAACTTTGCGATCAAGGAGTGTAGTTGGTGCAAAATCTTAAAAAATGCTACATCTTAGGAAGTGGTTCTCGCATTCTTCACACTTCAGAATTACTGGGTTTGCTGTTAACGCTGAATCAAGGCACCCCAGCCGACGCTGTGGGCGTAATAATCGAGCTCGACACAGTCTGCAAAAGAAATAATTTTAGCAGAGCGTGGTTTCGATCCACGGACCTCTGGGTTATGGGCCCAGCACGCTTCCACTGCGCCACTCTGCTGGCTGGGGTTGCGCTGGCTCTTCGCCACGTGACGTGGGACACTTGGAAAGCGTTGTCTGCGTCGCTTTCACACGCCTGTACTTAATTGCGTATCATCTCCCACAGCTCTCAGCTTGACTTGTCTCGACTTTGCTCGACTGACGCTACGCTGACGCTTGCAGGCTGCGATATTTACCACGATTGACTCGACATGCAGCTGCGAGATGCACAGGAGTAACAAAGCACTCCGCGATGCGTCGACATACGAAATCCACTGCCCAGCTACGCGTCGGCAACCAACAAAATGCCGACCCTGCCAGGATTCGAACCTGGAATCTTCTGATCCGTAGTCAGACGCGTTATCCGTTGCGCCACAGGGCCAGTGGCAGCATTTCTTTCTACGAGGCAAGTGCAATTGGCGAAGAAACGTGTTCTCCATGGCTGAGCAAGCTCCCAAGGAAGGTACCTCTCGTCCAGCTGCGTGGCCGCAGTGCGCCTGCAGAGCTTAGAGCTTGCCACACATCTGCTCTCGCTGCTCGACAGGTAGCAGAAGGCAAGGCGCGCGTTTTCCCGCGTTTTCTCGACGACCAGAGCCGGTTGATGTGCATGTCAGCGTAGCATATGAAACAAGAATAGCACGAAGCATTGGTAGTCAGGTGCCAAAGTCGCAGTATGGCATCAGGTGGCGATCGTATGTTTCTGTGGCCACCACTGGTTTGCAGCAAAGTGAATACCGCTAACTGAGAACACTGTGTCGTAGCCCCAGTGGCGCAATTGGTTAGCGCACGGTACTTATAAGGCAGTAGCCGTGAGCAATGCCGGGGTTGTGAGTTCGAGCCTCACCTGGGGCATACTTTTATTTCTTAGCAGCTGTCTCTGACAGCAACAGGAGGCTAGGTTTGAGATGTATCAGCTATTTGAGTAACATAATTGTGTATTCGAGACGCTAGCTGCGTCTTCCTCGGTAGTATAGTGGTTAGTATCCCCGCCTGTCACGCGGGAGACCGGGGTTCGATTCCCCGCCGGGGAGGCACATCCGATTTTTAATTGCTGCTCTTTCACTCGCCGAACTTAGTGTAGGACGTTTGCGGCTACTTGCACCATATCTCTCGCACACAGGCACCTGTTTACATCGCATCCTCGGTAGTATAGTGGTTAGTATCCCCGCCTGTCACGCGGGAGACCGGGGTTCGATTCCCCGCCGGGGAGATGCGATTTTTATCTCACAAACCTGTTCGAGTGTTGCGCGTATGGGGGTCGTAAGAGCATTAACTTTGCGATCAAGGAGTGTAGTTGGTGCAAAATCTTAAAAAATGCTACATCTTAGGAAGTGGTTCTCGCATTCTTCACACTTCAGAATTACTGGGTTTGCTGTTAACGCTGAATCAAGGCACCCCAGCCGACGCTGTGGGCGTAATAATCGAGCTCGACACAGTCTGCAAAAGAAATAATTTTAGCAGAGCGTGGTTTCGATCCACGGACCTCTGGGTTATGGGCCCAGCACGCTTCCACTGCGCCACTCTGCTGGCTGGGGTTGCGCTGGCTCTTCGCCACGTGACGTGGGACACTTGGAAAGCGTTGTCTGCGTCGCTTTCACACGCCTGTACTTAATTGCGTATCATCTCCCACAGCTCTCAGCTTGACTTGTCTCGACTTTGCTCGACTGACGCTACGCTGACGCTTGCAGGCTGCGATATTTACCACGATTGACTCGACATGCAGCTGCGAGATGCACAGGAGTAACAAAGCACTCCGCGATGCGTCGACATACGAAATCCACTGCCCAGCTACGCGTCGGCAACCAACAAAATGCCGACCCTGCCAGGATTCGAACCTGGAATCTTCTGATCCGTAGTCAGACGCGTTATCCGTTGCGCCACAGGGCCAGTGGCAGCATTTCTTTCTACGAGGCAAGTGCAATTGGCGAAGAAACGTGTTCTCCATGGCTGAGCAAGCTCCCAAGGAAGGTACCTCTCGTCCAGCTGCGTGGCCGCAGTGCGCCTGCAGAGCTTAGAGCTTGCCACACATCTGCTCTCGCTGCTCGACAGGTAGCAGAAGGCAAGGCGCGCGTTTTCCCGCGTTTTCTCGACGACCAGAGCCGGTTGATGTGCATGTCAGCGTAGCATATGAAACAAGAATAGCACGAAGCATTGGTAGTCAGGTGCCAAAGTCGCAGTATGGCATCAGGTGGCGATCGTATGTTTCTGTGGCCACCACTGGTTTGCAGCAAAGTGAATACCGCTAACTGAGAACACTGTGTCGTAGCCCCAGTGGCGCAATTGGTTAGCGCACGGTACTTATAAGGCAGTAGCCGTGAGCAATGCCGGGGTTGTGAGTTCGAGCCTCACCTGGGGCATACTTTTATTTCTTAGCAGCTGTCTCTGACAGCAACAGGAGGCTAGGTTTGAGATGTATCAGCTATTTGAGTAACATAATTGTGTATTCGAGACGCTAGCTGCGTCTTCCTCGGTAGTATAGTGGTTAGTATCCCCGCCTGTCACGCGGGAGACCGGGGTTCGATTCCCCGCCGGGGAGGCACATCCGATTTTTAATTGCTGCTCTTTCACTCGCCGAACTTAGTGTAGGACGTTTGCGGCTACTTGCACCATATCTCTCGCACACAGGCACCTGTTTACATCGCATCCTCGGTAGTATAGTGGTTAGTATCCCCGCCTGTCACGCGGGAGACCGGGGTTCGATTCCCCGCCGGGGAGATGCGATTTTTATCTCACAAACCTGTTCGAGTGTTGCGCGTATGGGGGTCGTAAGAGCATTAACTTTGCGATCAAGGAGTGTAGTTGGTGCAAAATCTTAAAAAATGCTACATCTTAGGAAGTGGTTCTCGCATTCTTCACACTTCAGAATTACTGGGTTTGCTGTTAACGCTGAATCAAGGCACCCCAGCCGACGCTGTGGGCGTAATAATCGAGCTCGACACAGTCTGCAAAAGAAATAATTTTAGCAGAGCGTGGTTTCGATCCACGGACCTCTGGGTTATGGGCCCAGCACGCTTCCACTGCGCCACTCTGCTGGCTGGGGTTGCGCTGGCTCTTCGCCACGTGACGTGGGACACTTGGAAAGCGTTGTCTGCGTCGCTTTCACACGCCTGTACTTAATTGCGTATCATCTCCCACAGCTCTCAGCTTGACTTGTCTCGACTTTGCTCGACTGACGCTACGCTGACGCTTGCAGGCTGCGATATTTACCACGATTGACTCGACATGCAGCTGCGAGATGCACAGGAGTAACAAAGCACTCCGCGATGCGTCGACATACGAAATCCACTGCCCAGCTACGCGTCGGCAACCAACAAAATGCCGACCCTGCCAGGATTCGAACCTGGAATCTTCTGATCCGTAGTCAGACGCGTTATCCGTTGCGCCACAGGGCCAGTGGCAGCATTTCTTTCTACGAGGCAAGTGCAATTGGCGAAGAAACGTGTTCTCCATGGCTGAGCAAGCTCCCAAGGAAGGTACCTCTCGTCCAGCTGCGTGGCCGCAGTGCGCCTGCAGAGCTTAGAGCTTGCCACACATCTGCTCTCGCTGCTCGACAGGTAGCAGAAGGCAAGGCGCGCGTTTTCCCGCGTTTTCTCGACGACCAGAGCCGGTTGATGTGCATGTCAGCGTAGCATATGAAACAAGAATAGCACGAAGCATTGGTAGTCAGGTGCCAAAGTCGCAGTATGGCATCAGGTGGCGATCGTATGTTTCTGTGGCCACCACTGGTTTGCAGCAAAGTGAATACCGCTAACTGAGAACACTGTGTCGTAGCCCCAGTGGCGCAATTGGTTAGCGCACGGTACTTATAAGGCAGTAGCCGTGAGCAATGCCGGGGTTGTGAGTTCGAGCCTCACCTGGGGCATACTTTTATTTCTTAGCAGCTGTCTCTGACAGCAACAGGAGGCTAGGTTTGAGATGTATCAGCTATTTGAGTAACATAATTGTGTATTCGAGACGCTAGCTGCGTCTTCCTCGGTAGTATAGTGGTTAGTATCCCCGCCTGTCACGCGGGAGACCGGGGTTCGATTCCCCGCCGGGGAGGCACATCCGATTTTTAATTGCTGCTCTTTCACTCGCCGAACTTAGTGTAGGACGTTTGCGGCTACTTGCACCATATCTCTCGCACACAGGCACCTGTTTACATCGCATCCTCGGTAGTATAGTGGTTAGTATCCCCGCCTGTCACGCGGGAGACCGGGGTTCGATTCCCCGCCGGGGAGATGCGATTTTTATCTCACAAACCTGTTCGAGTGTTGCGCGTATGGGGGTCGTAAGAGCATTAACTTTGCGATCAAGGAGTGTAGTTGGTGCAAAATCTTAAAAAATGCTACATCTTAGGAAGTGGTTCTCGCATTCTTCACACTTCAGAATTACTGGGTTTGCTGTTAACGCTGAATCAAGGCACCCCAGCCGACGCTGTGGGCGTAATAATCGAGCTCGACACAGTCTGCAAAAGAAATAATTTTAGCAGAGCGTGGTTTCGATCCACGGACCTCTGGGTTATGGGCCCAGCACGCTTCCACTGCGCCACTCTGCTGGCTGGGGTTGCGCTGGCTCTTCGCCACGTGACGTGGGACACTTGGAAAGCGTTGTCTGCGTCGCTTTCACACGCCTGTACTTAATTGCGTATCATCTCCCACAGCTCTCAGCTTGACTTGTCTCGACTTTGCTCGACTGACGCTACGCTGACGCTTGCAGGCTGCGATATTTACCACGATTGACTCGACATGCAGCTGCGAGATGCACAGGAGTAACAAAGCACTCCGCGATGCGTCGACATACGAAATCCACTGCCCAGCTACGCGTCGGCAACCAACAAAATGCCGACCCTGCCAGGATTCGAACCTGGAATCTTCTGATCCGTAGTCAGACGCGTTATCCGTTGCGCCACAGGGCCAGTGGCAGCATTTCTTTCTACGAGGCAAGTGCAATTGGCGAAGAAACGTGTTCTCCATGGCTGAGCAAGCTCCCAAGGAAGGTACCTCTCGTCCAGCTGCGTGGCCGCAGTGCGCCTGCAGAGCTTAGAGCTTGCCACACATCTGCTCTCGCTGCTCGACAGGTAGCAGAAGGCAAGGCGCGCGTTTTCCCGCGTTTTCTCGACGACCAGAGCCGGTTGATGTGCATGTCAGCGTAGCATATGAAACAAGAATAGCACGAAGCATTGGTAGTCAGGTGCCAAAGTCGCAGTATGGCATCAGGTGGCGATCGTATGTTTCTGTGGCCACCACTGGTTTGCAGCAAAGTGAATACCGCTAACTGAGAACACTGTGTCGTAGCCCCAGTGGCGCAATTGGTTAGCGCACGGTACTTATAAGGCAGTAGCCGTGAGCAATGCCGGGGTTGTGAGTTCGAGCCTCACCTGGGGCATACTTTTATTTCTTAGCAGCTGTCTCTGACAGCAACAGGAGGCTAGGTTTGAGATGTATCAGCTATTTGAGTAACATAATTGTGTATTCGAGACGCTAGCTGCGTCTTCCTCGGTAGTATAGTGGTTAGTATCCCCGCCTGTCACGCGGGAGACCGGGGTTCGATTCCCCGCCGGGGAGGCACATCCGATTTTTAATTGCTGCTCTTTCACTCGCCGAACTTAGTGTAGGACGTTTGCGGCTACTTGCACCATATCTCTCGCACACAGGCACCTGTTTACATCGCATCCTCGGTAGTATAGTGGTTAGTATCCCCGCCTGTCACGCGGGAGACCGGGGTTCGATTCCCCGCCGGGGAGATGCGATTTTTATCTCACAAACCTGTTCGAGTGTTGCGCGTATGGGGGTCGTAAGAGCATTAACTTTGCGATCAAGGAGTGTAGTTGGTGCAAAATCTTAAAAAATGCTACATCTTAGGAAGTGGTTCTCGCATTCTTCACACTTCAGAATTACTGGGTTTGCTGTTAACGCTGAATCAAGGCACCCCAGCCGACGCTGTGGGCGTAATAATCGAGCTCGACACAGTCTGCAAAAGAAATAATTTTAGCAGAGCGTGGTTTCGATCCACGGACCTCTGGGTTATGGGCCCAGCACGCTTCCACTGCGCCACTCTGCTGGCTGGGGTTGCGCTGGCTCTTCGCCACGTGACGTGGGACACTTGGAAAGCGTTGTCTGCGTCGCTTTCACACGCCTGTACTTAATTGCGTATCATCTCCCACAGCTCTCAGCTTGACTTGTCTCGACTTTGCTCGACTGACGCTACGCTGACGCTTGCAGGCTGCGATATTTACCACGATTGACTCGACATGCAGCTGCGAGATGCACAGGAGTAACAAAGCACTCCGCGATGCGTCGACATACGAAATCCACTGCCCAGCTACGCGTCGGCAACCAACAAAATGCCGACCCTGCCAGGATTCGAACCTGGAATCTTCTGATCCGTAGTCAGACGCGTTATCCGTTGCGCCACAGGGCCAGTGGCAGCATTTCTTTCTACGAGGCAAGTGCAATTGGCGAAGAAACGTGTTCTCCATGGCTGAGCAAGCTCCCAAGGAAGGTACCTCTCGTCCAGCTGCGTGGCCGCAGTGCGCCTGCAGAGCTTAGAGCTTGCCACACATCTGCTCTCGCTGCTCGACAGGTAGCAGAAGGCAAGGCGCGCGTTTTCCCGCGTTTTCTCGACGACCAGAGCCGGTTGATGTGCATGTCAGCGTAGCATATGAAACAAGAATAGCACGAAGCATTGGTAGTCAGGTGCCAAAGTCGCAGTATGGCATCAGGTGGCGATCGTATGTTTCTGTGGCCACCACTGGTTTGCAGCAAAGTGAATACCGCTAACTGAGAACACTGTGTCGTAGCCCCAGTGGCGCAATTGGTTAGCGCACGGTACTTATAAGGCAGTAGCCGTGAGCAATGCCGGGGTTGTGAGTTCGAGCCTCACCTGGGGCATACTTTTATTTCTTAGCAGCTGTCTCTGACAGCAACAGGAGGCTAGGTTTGAGATGTATCAGCTATTTGAGTAACATAATTGTGTATTCGAGACGCTAGCTGCGTCTTCCTCGGTAGTATAGTGGTTAGTATCCCCGCCTGTCACGCGGGAGACCGGGGTTCGATTCCCCGCCGGGGAGGCACATCCGATTTTTAATTGCTGCTCTTTCACTCGCCGAACTTAGTGTAGGACGTTTGCGGCTACTTGCACCATATCTCTCGCACACAGGCACCTGTTTACATCGCATCCTCGGTAGTATAGTGGTTAGTATCCCCGCCTGTCACGCGGGAGACCGGGGTTCGATTCCCCGCCGGGGAGATGCGATTTTTATCTCACAAACCTGTTCGAGTGTTGCGCGTATGGGGGTCGTAAGAGCATTAACTTTGCGATCAAGGAGTGTAGTTGGTGCAAAATCTTAAAAAATGCTACATCTTAGGAAGTGGTTCTCGCATTCTTCACACTTCAGAATTACTGGGTTTGCTGTTAACGCTGAATCAAGGCACCCCAGCCGACGCTGTGGGCGTAATAATCGAGCTCGACACAGTCTGCAAAAGAAATAATTTTAGCAGAGCGTGGTTTCGATCCACGGACCTCTGGGTTATGGGCCCAGCACGCTTCCACTGCGCCACTCTGCTGGCTGGGGTTGCGCTGGCTCTTCGCCACGTGACGTGGGACACTTGGAAAGCGTTGTCTGCGTCGCTTTCACACGCCTGTACTTAATTGCGTATCATCTCCCACAGCTCTCAGCTTGACTTGTCTCGACTTTGCTCGACTGACGCTACGCTGACGCTTGCAGGCTGCGATATTTACCACGATTGACTCGACATGCAGCTGCGAGATGCACAGGAGTAACAAAGCACTCCGCGATGCGTCGACATACGAAATCCACTGCCCAGCTACGCGTCGGCAACCAACAAAATGCCGACCCTGCCAGGATTCGAACCTGGAATCTTCTGATCCATAGTCAGACGCGTTATCCGTTGCGCCACAGGGCCAGTGGCAGCATTTCTTTCTACGAGGCAAGTGCAATTGGCGAAGAAACGTGTTCTCCATGGCTGAGCAAGCTCCCAAGGAAGGTACCTCTCGTCCAGCTGCGTGGCCGCAGTGCGCCTGCAGAGCTTAGAGCTTGCCACACATCTGCTCTCGCTGCTCGACAGGTAGCAGAAGGCAAGGCGCGCGTTTTCCCGCGTTTTCTCGACGACCAGAGCCGGTTGATGTGCATGTCAGCGTAGCATATGAAACAAGAATAGCACGAAGCATTGGTAGTCAGGTGCCAAAGTCGCAGTATGGCATCAGGTGGCGATCGTATGTTTCTGTGGCCACCACTGGTTTGCAGCAAAGTGAATACCGCTAACTGAGAACACTGTGTCGTAGCCCCAGTGGCGCAATTGGTTAGCGCACGGTACTTATAAGGCAGTAGCCGTGAGCAATGCCGGGGTTGTGAGTTCGAGCCTCACCTGGGGCATACTTTTATTTCTTAGCAGCTGTCTCTGACAGCAACAGGAGGCTAGGTTTGAGATGTATCAGCTATTTGAGTAACATAATTGTGTATTCGAGACGCTAGCTGCGTCTTCCTCGGTAGTATAGTGGTTAGTATCCCCGCCTGTCACGCGGGAGACCGGGGTTCGATTCCCCGCCGGGGAGGCACATCCGATTTTTAATTGCTGCTCTTTCACTCGCCGAACTTAGTGTAGGACGTTTGCGGCTACTTGCACCATATCTCTCGCACACAGGCACCTGTTTACATCGCATCCTCGGTAGTATAGTGGTTAGTATCCCCGCCTGTCACGCGGGAGACCGGGGTTGGATTCCCCGCCGGGGAGATGCGATTTTTATCTCACAAACCTGTTCGAGTGTTGCGCGTATGGGGGTCGTAAGAGCATTAACTTTGCGATCAAGGAGTGTAGTTGGTGCAAAATCTTAAAAAATGCTACATCTTAGGAAGTGGTTCTCGCATTCTTCACACTTCAGAATTACTGGGTTTGCTGTTAACGCTGAATCAAGGCACCCCAGCCGACGCTGTGGGCGTAATAATCGAGCTCGACACAGTCTGCAAAAGAAATAATTTTAGCAGAGCGTGGTTTCGATCCACGGACCTCTGGGTTATGGGCCCAGCACGCTTCCACTGCGCCACTCTGCTGGCTGGGGTTGCGCTGGCTCTTCGCCACGTGACGTGGGACACTTGGAAAGCGTTGTCTGCGTCGCTTTCACACGCCTGTACTTAATTGCGTATCATCTCCCACAGCTCTCAGCTTGACTTGTCTCGACTTTGCTCGACTGACGCTACGCTGACGCTTGCAGGCTGCGATATTTACCACGATTGACTCGACATGCAGCTGCGAGATGCACAGGAGTAACAAAGCACTCCGCGATGCGTCGACATACGAAATCCACTGCCCAGCTACGCGTCGGCAACCAACAAAATGCCGACCCTGCCAGGATTCGAACCTGGAATCTTCTGATCCGTAGTCAGACGCGTTATCCGTTGCGCCACAGGGCCAGTGGCAGCATTTCTTTCTACGAGGCAAGTGCAATTGGCGAAGAAACGTGTTCTCCATGGCTGAGCAAGCTCCCAAGGAAGGTACCTCTCGTCCAGCTGCGTGGCCGCAGTGCGCCTGCAGAGCTTAGAGCTTGCCACACATCTGCTCTCGCTGCTCGACAGGTAGCAGAAGGCAAGGCGCGCGTTTTCCCGCGTTTTCTCGACGACCAGAGCCGGTTGATGTGCATGTCAGCGTAGCATATGAAACAAGAATAGCACGAAGCATTGGTAGTCAGGTGCCAAAGTCGCAGTATGGCATCAGGTGGCGATCGTATGTTTCTGTGGCCACCACTGGTTTGCAGCAAAGTGAATACCGCTAACTGAGAACACTGTGTCGTAGCCCCAGTGGCGCAATTGGTTAGCGCACGGTACTTATAAGGCAGTAGCCGTGAGCAATGCCGGGGTTGTGAGTTCGAGCCTCACCTGGGGCATACTTTTATTTCTTAGCAGCTGTCTCTGACAGCAACAGGAGGCTAGGTTTGAGATGTATCAGCTATTTGAGTAACATAATTGTGTATTCGAGACGCTAGCTGCGTCTTCCTCGGTAGTATAGTGGTTAGTATCCCCGCCTGTCACGCGGGAGACCGGGGTTCGATTCCCCGCCGGGGAGGCACATCCGATTTTTAATTGCTGCTCTTTCACTCGCCGAACTTAGTGTAGGACGTTTGCGGCTACTTGCACCATATCTCTCGCACACAGGCACCTGTTTACATCGCATCCTCGGTAGTATAGTGGTTAGTATCCCCGCCTGTCACGCGGGAGACCGGGGTTCGATTCCCCGCCGGGGAGATGCGATTTTTATCTCACAAACCTGTTCGAGTGTTGCGCGTATGGGGGTCGTAAGAGCATTAACTTTGCGATCAAGGAGTGTAGTTGGTGCAAAATCTTAAAAAATGCTACATCTTAGGAAGTGGTTCTCGCATTCTTCACACTTCAGAATTACTGGGTTTGCTGTTAACGCTGAATCAAGGCACCCCAGCCGACGCTGTGGGCGTAATAATCGAGCTCGACACAGTCTGCAAAAGAAATAATTTTAGCAGAGCGTGGTTTCGATCCACGGACCTCTGGGTTATGGGCCCAGCACGCTTCCACTGCGCCACTCTGCTGGCTGGGGTTGCGCTGGCTCTTCGCCACGTGACGTGGGACACTTGGAAAGCGTTGTCTGCGTCGCTTTCACACGCCTGTACTTAATTGCGTATCATCTCCCACAGCTCTCAGCTTGACTTGTCTCGACTTTGCTCGACTGACGCTACGCTGACGCTTGCAGGCTGCGATATTTACCACGATTGACTCGACATGCAGCTGCGAGATGCACAGGAGTAACAAAGCACTCCGCGATGCGTCGACATACGAAATCCACTGCCCAGCTACGCGTCGGCAACCAACAAAATGCCGACCCTGCCAGGATTCGAACCTGGAATCTTCTGATCCGTAGTCAGACGCGTTATCCGTTGCGCCACAGGGCCAGTGGCAGCATTTCTTTCTACGAGGCAAGTGCAATTGGCGAAGAAACGTGTTCTCCATGGCTGAGCAAGCTCCCAAGGAAGGTACCTCTCGTCCAGCTGCGTGGCCGCAGTGCGCCTGCAGAGCTTAGAGCTTGCCACACATCTGCTCTCGCTGCTCGACAGGTAGCAGAAGGCAAGGCGCGCGTTTTCCCGCGTTTTCTCGACGACCAGAGCCGGTTGATGTGCATGTCAGCGTAGCATATGAAACAAGAATAGCACGAAGCATTGGTAGTCAGGTGCCAAAGTCGCAGTATGGCATCAGGTGGCGATCGTATGTTTCTGTGGCCACCACTGGTTTGCAGCAAAGTGAATACCGCTAACTGAGAACACTGTGTCGTAGCCCCAGTGGCGCAATTGGTTAGCGCACGGTACTTATAAGGCAGTAGCCGTGAGCAATGCCGGGGTTGTGAGTTCGAGCCTCACCTGGGGCATACTTTTATTTCTTAGCAGCTGTCTCTGACAGCAACAGGAGGCTAGGTTTGAGATGTATCAGCTATTTGAGTAACATAATTGTGTATTCGAGACGCTAGCTGCGTCTTCCTCGGTAGTATAGTGGTTAGTATCCCCGCCTGTCACGCGGGAGACCGGGGTTCGATTCCCCGCCGGGGAGGCACATCCGATTTTTAATTGCTGCTCTTTCACTCGCCGAACTTAGTGTAGGACGTTTGCGGCTACTTGCACCATATCTCTCGCACACAGGCACCTGTTTACATCGCATCCTCGGTAGTATAGTGGTTAGTATCCCCGCCTGTCACGCGGGAGACCGGGGTTCGATTCCCCGCCGGGGAGATGCGATTTTTATCTCACAAACCTGTTCGAGTGTTGCGCGTATGGGGGTCGTAAGAGCATTAACTTTGCGATCAAGGAGTGTAGTTGGTGCAAAATCTTAAAAAATGCTACATCTTAGGAAGTGGTTCTCGCATTCTTCACACTTCAGAATTACTGGGTTTGCTGTTAACGCTGAATCAAGGCACCCCAGCCGACGCTGTGGGCGTAATAATCGAGCTCGACACAGTCTGCAAAAGAAATAATTTTAGCAGAGCGTGGTTTCGATCCACGGACCTCTGGGTTATGGGCCCAGCACGCTTCCACTGCGCCACTCTGCTGGCTGGGGTTGCGCTGGCTCTTCGCCACGTGACGTGGGACACTTGGAAAGCGTTGTCTGCGTCGCTTTCACACGCCTGTACTTAATTGCGTATCATCTCCCACAGCTCTCAGCTTGACTTGTCTCGACTTTGCTCGACTGACGCTACGCTGACGCTTGCAGGCTGCGATATTTACCACGATTGACTCGACATGCAGCTGCGAGATGCACAGGAGTAACAAAGCACTCCGCGATGCGTCGACATACGAAATCCACTGCCCAGCTACGCGTCGGCAACCAACAAAATGCCGACCCTGCCAGGATTCGAACCTGGAATCTTCTGATCCGTAGTCAGACGCGTTATCCGTTGCGCCACAGGGCCAGTGGCAGCATTTCTTTCTACGAGGCAAGTGCAATTGGCGAAGAAACGTGTTCTCCATGGCTGAGCAAGCTCCCAAGGAAGGTACCTCTCGTCCAGCTGCGTGGCCGCAGTGCGCCTGCAGAGCTTAGAGCTTGCCACACATCTGCTCTCGCTGCTCGACAGGTAGCAGAAGGCAAGGCGCGCGTTTTCCCGCGTTTTCTCGACGACCAGAGCCGGTTGATGTGCATGTCAGCGTAGCATATGAAACAAGAATAGCACGAAGCATTGGTAGTCAGGTGCCAAAGTCGCAGTATGGCATCAGGTGGCGATCGTATGTTTCTGTGGCCACCACTGGTTTGCAGCAAAGTGAATACCGCTAACTGAGAACACTGTGTCGTAGCCCCAGTGGCGCAATTGGTTAGCGCACGGTACTTATAAGGCAGTAGCCGTGAGCAATGCCGGGGTTGTGAGTTCGAGCCTCACCTGGGGCATACTTTTATTTCTTAGCAGCTGTCTCTGACAGCAACAGGAGGCTAGGTTTGAGATGTATCAGCTATTTGAGTAACATAATTGTGTATTCGAGACGCTAGCTGCGTCTTCCTCGGTAGTATAGTGGTTAGTATCCCCGCCTGTCACGCGGGAGACCGGGGTTCGATTCCCCGCCGGGGAGGCACATCCGATTTTTAATTGCTGCTCTTTCACTCGCCGAACTTAGTGTAGGACGTTTGCGGCTACTTGCACCATATCTCTCGCACACAGGCACCTGTTTACATCGCATCCTCGGTAGTATAGTGGTTAGTATCCCCGCCTGTCACGCGGGAGACCGGGGTTCGATTCCCCGCCGGGGAGATGCGATTTTTATCTCACAAACCTGTTCGAGTGTTGCGCGTATGGGGGTCGTAAGAGCATTAACTTTGCGATCAAGGAGTGTAGTTGGTGCAAAATCTTAAAAAATGCTACATCTTAGGAAGTGGTTCTCGCATTCTTCACACTTCAGAATTACTGGGTTTGCTGTTAACGCTGAATCAAGGCACCCCAGCCGACGCTGTGGGCGTAATAATCGAGCTCGACACAGTCTGCAAAAGAAATAATTTTAGCAGAGCGTGGTTTCGATCCACGGACCTCTGGGTTATGGGCCCAGCACGCTTCCACTGCGCCACTCTGCTGGCTGGGGTTGCGCTGGCTCTTCGCCACGTGACGTGGGACACTTGGAAAGCGTTGTCTGCGTCGCTTTCACACGCCTGTACTTAATTGCGTATCATCTCCCACAGCTCTCAGCTTGACTTGTCTCGACTTTGCTCGACTGACGCTACGCTGACGCTTGCAGGCTGCGATATTTACCACGATTGACTCGACATGCAGCTGCGAGATGCACAGGAGTAACAAAGCACTCCGCGATGCGTCGACATACGAAATCCACTGCCCAGCTACGCGTCGGCAACCAACAAAATGCCGACCCTGCCAGGATTCGAACCTGGAATCTTCTGATCCGTAGTCAGACGCGTTATCCGTTGCGCCACAGGGCCAGTGGCAGCATTTCTTTCTACGAGGCAAGTGCAATTGGCGAAGAAACGTGTTCTCCATGGCTGAGCAAGCTCCCAAGGAAGGTACCTCTCGTCCAGCTGCGTGGCCGCAGTGCGCCTGCAGAGCTTAGAGCTTGCCACACATCTGCTCTCGCTGCTCGACAGGTAGCAGAAGGCAAGGCGCGCGTTTTCCCGCGTTTTCTCGACGACCAGAGCCGGTTGATGTGCATGTCAGCGTAGCATATGAAACAAGAATAGCACGAAGCATTGGTAGTCAGGTGCCAAAGTCGCAGTATGGCATCAGGTGGCGATCGTATGTTTCTGTGGCCACCACTGGTTTGCAGCAAAGTGAATACCGCTAACTGAGAACACTGTGTCGTAGCCCCAGTGGCGCAATTGGTTAGCGCACGGTACTTATAAGGCAGTAGCCGTGAGCAATGCCGGGGTTGTGAGTTCGAGCCTCACCTGGGGCATACTTTTATTTCTTAGCAGCTGTCTCTGACAGCAACAGGAGGCTAGGTTTGAGATGTATCAGCTATTTGAGTAACATAATTGTGTATTCGAGACGCTAGCTGCGTCTTCCTCGGTAGTATAGTGGTTAGTATCCCCGCCTGTCACGCGGGAGACCGGGGTTCGATTCCCCGCCGGGGAGGCACATCCGATTTTTAATTGCTGCTCTTTCACTCGCCGAACTTAGTGTAGGACGTTTGCGGCTACTTGCACCATATCTCTCGCACACAGGCACCTGTTTACATCGCATCCTCGGTAGTATAGTGGTTAGTATCCCCGCCTGTCACGCGGGAGACCGGGGTTCGATTCCCCGCCGGGGAGATGCGATTTTTATCTCACAAACCTGTTCGAGTGTTGCGCGTATGGGGGTCGTAAGAGCATTAACTTTGCGATCAAGGAGTGTAGTTGGTGCAAAATCTTAAAAAATGCTACATCTTAGGAAGTGGTTCTCGCATTCTTCACACTTCAGAATTACTGGGTTTGCTGTTAACGCTGAATCAAGGCACCCCAGCCGACGCTGTGGGCGTAATAATCGAGCTCGACACAGTCTGCAAAAGAAATAATTTTAGCAGAGCGTGGTTTCGATCCACGGACCTCTGGGTTATGGGCCCAGCACGCTTCCACTGCGCCACTCTGCTGGCTGGGGTTGCGCTGGCTCTTCGCCACGTGACGTGGGACACTTGGAAAGCGTTGTCTGCGTCGCTTTCACACGCCTGTACTTAATTGCGTATCATCTCCCACAGCTCTCAGCTTGACTTGTCTCGACTTTGCTCGACTGACGCTACGCTGACGCTTGCAGGCTGCGATATTTACCACGATTGACTCGACATGCAGCTGCGAGATGCACAGGAGTAACAAAGCACTCCGCGATGCGTCGACATACGAAATCCACTGCCCAGCTACGCGTCGGCAACCAACAAAATGCCGACCCTGCCAGGATTCGAACCTGGAATCTTCTGATCCGTAGTCAGACGCGTTATCCGTTGCGCCACAGGGCCAGTGGCAGCATTTCTTTCTACGAGGCAAGTGCAATTGGCGAAGAAACGTGTTCTCCATGGCTGAGCAAGCTCCCAAGGAAGGTACCTCTCGTCCAGCTGCGTGGCCGCAGTGCGCCTGCAGAGCTTAGAGCTTGCCACACATCTGCTCTCGCTGCTCGACAGGTAGCAGAAGGCAAGGCGCGCGTTTTCCCGCGTTTTCTCGACGACCAGAGCCGGTTGATGTGCATGTCAGCGTAGCATATGAAACAAGAATAGCACGAAGCATTGGTAGTCAGGTGCCAAAGTCGCAGTATGGCATCAGGTGGCGATCGTATGTTTCTGTGGCCACCACTGGTTTGCAGCAAAGTGAATACCGCTAACTGAGAACACTGTGTCGTAGCCCCAGTGGCGCAATTGGTTAGCGCACGGTACTTATAAGGCAGTAGCCGTGAGCAATGCCGGGGTTGTGAGTTCGAGCCTCACCTGGGGCATACTTTTATTTCTTAGCAGCTGTCTCTGACAGCAACAGGAGGCTAGGTTTGAGATGTATCAGCTATTTGAGTAACATAATTGTGTATTCGAGACGCTAGCTGCGTCTTCCTCGGTAGTATAGTGGTTAGTATCCCCGCCTGTCACGCGGGAGACCGGGGTTCGATTCCCCGCCGGGGAGGCACATCCGATTTTTAATTGCTGCTCTTTCACTCGCCGAACTTAGTGTAGGACGTTTGCGGCTACTTGCACCATATCTCTCGCACACAGGCACCTGTTTACATCGCATCCTCGGTAGTATAGTGGTTAGTATCCCCGCCTGTCACGCGGGAGACCGGGGTTCGATTCCCCGCCGGGGAGATGCGATTTTTATCTCACAAACCTGTTCGAGTGTTGCGCGTATGGGGGTCGTAAGAGCATTAACTTTGCGATCAAGGAGTGTAGTTGGTGCAAAATCTTAAAAAATGCTACATCTTAGGAAGTGGTTCTCGCATTCTTCACACTTCAGAATTACTGGGTTTGCTGTTAACGCTGAATCAAGGCACCCCAGCCGACGCTGTGGGCGTAATAATCGAGCTCGACACAGTCTGCAAAAGAAATAATTTTAGCAGAGCGTGGTTTCGATCCACGGACCTCTGGGTTATGGGCCCAGCACGCTTCCACTGCGCCACTCTGCTGGCTGGGGTTGCGCTGGCTCTTCGCCACGTGACGTGGGACACTTGGAAAGCGTTGTCTGCGTCGCTTTCACACGCCTGTACTTAATTGCGTATCATCTCCCACAGCTCTCAGCTTGACTTGTCTCGACTTTGCTCGACTGACGCTACGCTGACGCTTGCAGGCTGCGATATTTACCACGATTGACTCGACATGCAGCTGCGAGATGCACAGGAGTAACAAAGCACTCCGCGATGCGTCGACATACGAAATCCACTGCCCAGCTACGCGTCGGCAACCAACAAAATGCCGACCCTGCCAGGATTCGAACCTGGAATCTTCTGATCCGTAGTCAGACGCGTTATCCGTTGCGCCACAGGGCCAGTGGCAGCATTTCTTTCTACGAGGCAAGTGCAATTGGCGAAGAAACGTGTTCTCCATGGCTGAGCAAGCTCCCAAGGAAGGTACCTCTCGTCCAGCTGCGTGGCCGCAGTGCGCCTGCAGAGCTTAGAGCTTGCCACACATCTGCTCTCGCTGCTCGACAGGTAGCAGAAGGCAAGGCGCGCGTTTTCCCGCGTTTTCTCGACGACCAGAGCCGGTTGATGTGCATGTCAGCGTAGCATATGAAACAAGAATAGCACGAAGCATTGGTAGTCAGGTGCCAAAGTCGCAGTATGGCATCAGGTGGCGATCGTATGTTTCTGTGGCCACCACTGGTTTGCAGCAAAGTGAATACCGCTAACTGAGAACACTGTGTCGTAGCCCCAGTGGCGCAATTGGTTAGCGCACGGTACTTATAAGGCAGTAGCCGTGAGCAATGCCGGGGTTGTGAGTTCGAGCCTCACCTGGGGCATACTTTTATTTCTTAGCAGCTGTCTCTGACAGCAACAGGAGGCTAGGTTTGAGATGTATCAGCTATTTGAGTAACATAATTGTGTATTCGAGACGCTAGCTGCGTCTTCCTCGGTAGTATAGTGGTTAGTATCCCCGCCTGTCACGCGGGAGACCGGGGTTCGATTCCCCGCCGGGGAGGCACATCCGATTTTTAATTGCTGCTCTTTCACTCGCCGAACTTAGTGTAGGACGTTTGCGGCTACTTGCACCATATCTCTCGCACACAGGCACCTGTTTACATCGCATCCTCGGTAGTATAGTGGTTAGTATCCCCGCCTGTCACGCGGGAGACCGGGGTTCGATTCCCCGCCGGGGAGATGCGATTTTTATCTCACAAACCTGTTCGAGTGTTGCGCGTATGGGGGTCGTAAGAGCATTAACTTTGCGATCAAGGAGTGTAGTTGGTGCAAAATCTTAAAAAATGCTACATCTTAGGAAGTGGTTCTCGCATTCTTCACACTTCAGAATTACTGGGTTTGCTGTTAACGCTGAATCAAGGCACCCCAGCCGACGCTGTGGGCGTAATAATCGAGCTCGACACAGTCTGCAAAAGAAATAATTTTAGCAGAGCGTGGTTTCGATCCACGGACCTCTGGGTTATGGGCCCAGCACGCTTCCACTGCGCCACTCTGCTGGCTGGGGTTGCGCTGGCTCTTCGCCACGTGACGTGGGACACTTGGAAAGCGTTGTCTGCGTCGCTTTCACACGCCTGTACTTAATTGCGTATCATCTCCCACAGCTCTCAGCTTGACTTGTCTCGACTTTGCTCGACTGACGCTACGCTGACGCTTGCAGGCTGCGATATTTACCACGATTGACTCGACATGCAGCTGCGAGATGCACAGGAGTAACAAAGCACTCCGCGATGCGTCGACATACGAAATCCACTGCCCAGCTACGCGTCGGCAACCAACAAAATGCCGACCCTGCCAGGATTCGAACCTGGAATCTTCTGATCCGTAGTCAGACGCGTTATCCGTTGCGCCACAGGGCCAGTGGCAGCATTTCTTTCTACGAGGCAAGTGCAATTGGCGAAGAAACGTGTTCTCCATGGCTGAGCAAGCTCCCAAGGAAGGTACCTCTCGTCCAGCTGCGTGGCCGCAGTGCGCCTGCAGAGCTTAGAGCTTGCCACACATCTGCTCTCGCTGCTCGACAGGTAGCAGAAGGCAAGGCGCGCGTTTTCCCGCGTTTTCTCGACGACCAGAGCCGGTTGATGTGCATGTCAGCGTAGCATATGAAACAAGAATAGCACGAAGCATTGGTAGTCAGGTGCCAAAGTCGCAGTATGGCATCAGGTGGCGATCGTATGTTTCTGTGGCCACCACTGGTTTGCAGCAAAGTGAATACCGCTAACTGAGAACACTGTGTCGTAGCCCCAGTGGCGCAATTGGTTAGCGCACGGTACTTATAAGGCAGTAGCCGTGAGCAATGCCGGGGTTGTGAGTTCGAGCCTCACCTGGGGCATACTTTTATTTCTTAGCAGCTGTCTCTGACAGCAACAGGAGGCTAGGTTTGAGATGTATCAGCTATTTGAGTAACATAATTGTGTATTCGAGACGCTAGCTGCGTCTTCCTCGGTAGTATAGTGGTTAGTATCCCCGCCTGTCACGCGGGAGACCGGGGTTCGATTCCCCGCCGGGGAGGCACATCCGATTTTTAATTGCTGCTCTTTCACTCGCCGAACTTAGTGTAGGACGTTTGCGGCTACTTGCACCATATCTCTCGCACACAGGCACCTGTTTACATCGCATCCTCGGTAGTATAGTGGTTAGTATCCCCGCCTGTCACGCGGGAGACCGGGGTTCGATTCCCCGCCGGGGAGATGCGATTTTTATCTCACAAACCTGTTCGAGTGTTGCGCGTATGGGGGTCGTAAGAGCATTAACTTTGCGATCAAGGAGTGTAGTTGGTGCAAAATCTTAAAAAATGCTACATCTTAGGAAGTGGTTCTCGCATTCTTCACACTTCAGAATTACTGGGTTTGCTGTTAACGCTGAATCAAGGCACCCCAGCCGACGCTGTGGGCGTAATAATCGAGCTCGACACAGTCTGCAAAAGAAATAATTTTAGCAGAGCGTGGTTTCGATCCACGGACCTCTGGGTTATGGGCCCAGCACGCTTCCACTGCGCCACTCTGCTGGCTGGGGTTGCGCTGGCTCTTCGCCACGTGACGTGGGACACTTGGAAAGCGTTGTCTGCGTCGCTTTCACACGCCTGTACTTAATTGCGTATCATCTCCCACAGCTCTCAGCTTGACTTGTCTCGACTTTGCTCGACTGACGCTACGCTGACGCTTGCAGGCTGCGATATTTACCACGATTGACTCGACATGCAGCTGCGAGATGCACAGGAGTAACAAAGCACTCCGCGATGCGTCGACATACGAAATCCACTGCCCAGCTACGCGTCGGCAACCAACAAAATGCCGACCCTGCCAGGATTCGAACCTGGAATCTTCTGATCCGTAGTCAGACGCGTTATCCGTTGCGCCACAGGGCCAGTGGCAGCATTTCTTTCTACGAGGCAAGTGCAATTGGCGAAGAAACGTGTTCTCCATGGCTGAGCAAGCTCCCAAGGAAGGTACCTCTCGTCCAGCTGCGTGGCCGCAGTGCGCCTGCAGAGCTTAGAGCTTGCCACACATCTGCTCTCGCTGCTCGACAGGTAGCAGAAGGCAAGGCGCGCGTTTTCCCGCGTTTTCTCGACGACCAGAGCCGGTTGATGTGCATGTCAGCGTAGCATATGAAACAAGAATAGCACGAAGCATTGGTAGTCAGGTGCCAAAGTCGCAGTATGGCATCAGGTGGCGATCGTATGTTTCTGTGGCCACCACTGGTTTGCAGCAAAGTGAATACCGCTAACTGAGAACACTGTGTCGTAGCCCCAGTGGCGCAATTGGTTAGCGCACGGTACTTATAAGGCAGTAGCCGTGAGCAATGCCGGGGTTGTGAGTTCGAGCCTCACCTGGGGCATACTTTTATTTCTTAGCAGCTGTCTCTGACAGCAACAGGAGGCTAGGTTTGAGATGTATCAGCTATTTGAGTAACATAATTGTGTATTCGAGACGCTAGCTGCGTCTTCCTCGGTAGTATAGTGGTTAGTATCCCCGCCTGTCACGCGGGAGACCGGGGTTCGATTCCCCGCCGGGGAGGCACATCCGATTTTTAATTGCTGCTCTTTCACTCGCCGAACTTAGTGTAGGACGTTTGCGGCTACTTGCACCATATCTCTCGCACACAGGCACCTGTTTACATCGCATCCTCGGTAGTATAGTGGTTAGTATCCCCGCCTGTCACGCGGGAGACCGGGGTTCGATTCCCCGCCGGGGAGATGCGATTTTTATCTCACAAACCTGTTCGAGTGTTGCGCGTATGGGGGTCGTAAGAGCATTAACTTTGCGATCAAGGAGTGTAGTTGGTGCAAAATCTTAAAAAATGCTACATCTTAGGAAGTGGTTCTCGCATTCTTCACACTTCAGAATTACTGGGTTTGCTGTTAACGCTGAATCAAGGCACCCCAGCCGACGCTGTGGGCGTAATAATCGAGCTCGACACAGTCTGCAAAAGAAATAATTTTAGCAGAGCGTGGTTTCGATCCACGGACCTCTGGGTTATGGGCCCAGCACGCTTCCACTGCGCCACTCTGCTGGCTGGGGTTGCGCTGGCTCTTCGCCACGTGACGTGGGACACTTGGAAAGCGTTGTCTGCGTCGCTTTCACACGCCTGTACTTAATTGCGTATCATCTCCCACAGCTCTCAGCTTGACTTGTCTCGACTTTGCTCGACTGACGCTACGCTGACGCTTGCAGGCTGCGATATTTACCACGATTGACTCGACATGCAGCTGCGAGATGCACAGGAGTAACAAAGCACTCCGCGATGCGTCGACATACGAAATCCACTGCCCAGCTACGCGTCGGCAACCAACAAAATGCCGACCCTGCCAGGATTCGAACCTGGAATCTTCTGATCCGTAGTCAGACGCGTTATCCGTTGCGCCACAGGGCCAGTGGCAGCATTTCTTTCTACGAGGCAAGTGCAATTGGCGAAGAAACGTGTTCTCCATGGCTGAGCAAGCTCCCAAGGAAGGTACCTCTCGTCCAGCTGCGTGGCCGCAGTGCGCCTGCAGAGCTTAGAGCTTGCCACACATCTGCTCTCGCTGCTCGACAGGTAGCAGAAGGCAAGGCGCGCGTTTTCCCGCGTTTTCTCGACGACCAGAGCCGGTTGATGTGCATGTCAGCGTAGCATATGAAACAAGAATAGCACGAAGCATTGGTAGTCAGGTGCCAAAGTCGCAGTATGGCATCAGGTGGCGATCGTATGTTTCTGTGGCCACCACTGGTTTGCAGCAAAGTGAATACCGCTAACTGAGAACACTGTGTCGTAGCCCCAGTGGCGCAATTGGTTAGCGCACGGTACTTATAAGGCAGTAGCCGTGAGCAATGCCGGGGTTGTGAGTTCGAGCCTCACCTGGGGCATACTTTTATTTCTTAGCAGCTGTCTCTGACAGCAACAGGAGGCTAGGTTTGAGATGTATCAGCTATTTGAGTAACATAATTGTGTATTCGAGACGCTAGCTGCGTCTTCCTCGGTAGTATAGTGGTTAGTATCCCCGCCTGTCACGCGGGAGACCGGGGTTCGATTCCCCGCCGGGGAGGCACATCCGATTTTTAATTGCTGCTCTTTCACTCGCCGAACTTAGTGTAGGACGTTTGCGGCTACTTGCACCATATCTCTCGCACACAGGCACCTGTTTACATCGCATCCTCGGTAGTATAGTGGTTAGTATCCCCGCCTGTCACGCGGGAGACCGGGGTTCGATTCCCCGCCGGGGAGATGCGATTTTTATCTCACAAACCTGTTCGAGTGTTGCGCGTATGGGGGTCGTAAGAGCATTAACTTTGCGATCAAGGAGTGTAGTTGGTGCAAAATCTTAAAAAATGCTACATCTTAGGAAGTGGTTCTCGCATTCTTCACACTTCAGAATTACTGGGTTTGCTGTTAACGCTGAATCAAGGCACCCCAGCCGACGCTGTGGGCGTAATAATCGAGCTCGACACAGTCTGCAAAAGAAATAATTTTAGCAGAGCGTGGTTTCGATCCACGGACCTCTGGGTTATGGGCCCAGCACGCTTCCACTGCGCCACTCTGCTGGCTGGGGTTGCGCTGGCTCTTCGCCACGTGACGTGGGACACTTGGAAAGCGTTGTCTGCGTCGCTTTCACACGCCTGTACTTAATTGCGTATCATCTCCCACAGCTCTCAGCTTGACTTGTCTCGACTTTGCTCGACTGACGCTACGCTGACGCTTGCAGGCTGCGATATTTACCACGATTGACTCGACATGCAGCTGCGAGATGCACAGGAGTAACAAAGCACTCCGCGATGCGTCGACATACGAAATCCACTGCCCAGCTACGCGTCGGCAACCAACAAAATGCCGACCCTGCCAGGATTCGAACCTGGAATCTTCTGATCCGTAGTCAGACGCGTTATCCGTTGCGCCACAGGGCCAGTGGCAGCATTTCTTTCTACGAGGCAAGTGCAATTGGCGAAGAAACGTGTTCTCCATGGCTGAGCAAGCTCCCAAGGAAGGTACCTCTCGTCCAGCTGCGTGGCCGCAGTGCGCCTGCAGAGCTTAGAGCTTGCCACACATCTGCTCTCGCTGCTCGACAGGTAGCAGAAGGCAAGGCGCGCGTTTTCCCGCGTTTTCTCGACGACCAGAGCCGGTTGATGTGCATGTCAGCGTAGCATATGAAACAAGAATAGCACGAAGCATTGGTAGTCAGGTGCCAAAGTCGCAGTATGGCATCAGGTGGCGATCGTATGTTTCTGTGGCCACCACTGGTTTGCAGCAAAGTGAATACCGCTAACTGAGAACACTGTGTCGTAGCCCCAGTGGCGCAATTGGTTAGCGCACGGTACTTATAAGGCAGTAGCCGTGAGCAATGCCGGGGTTGTGAGTTCGAGCCTCACCTGGGGCATACTTTTATTTCTTAGCAGCTGTCTCTGACAGCAACAGGAGGCTAGGTTTGAGATGTATCAGCTATTTGAGTAACATAATTGTGTATTCGAGACGCTAGCTGCGTCTTCCTCGGTAGTATAGTGGTTAGTATCCCCGCCTGTCACGCGGGAGACCGGGGTTCGATTCCCCGCCGGGGAGGCACATCCGATTTTTAATTGCTGCTCTTTCACTCGCCGAACTTAGTGTAGGACGTTTGCGGCTACTTGCACCATATCTCTCGCACACAGGCACCTGTTTACATCGCATCCTCGGTAGTATAGTGGTTAGTATCCCCGCCTGTCACGCGGGAGACCGTGGTTCGATTCCCCGCCGGGGAGATGCGATTTTTATCTCACAAACCTGTTCGAGTGTTGCGCGTATGGGGGTCGTAAGAGCATTAACTTTGCGATCAAGGAGTGTAGTTGGTGCAAAATCTTAAAAAATGCTACATCTTAGGAAGTGGTTCTCGCATTCTTCACACTTCAGAATTACTGGGTTTGCTGTTAACGCTGAATCAAGGCACCCCAGCCGACGCTGTGGGCGTAATAATCGAGCTCGACACAGTCTGCAAAAGAAATAATTTTAGCAGAGCGTGGTTTCGATCCACGGACCTCTGGGTTATGGGCCCAGCACGCTTCCACTGCGCCACTCTGCTGGCTGGGGTTGCGCTGGCTCTTCGCCACGTGACGTGGGACACTTGGAAAGCGTTGTCTGCGTCGCTTTCACACGCCTGTACTTAATTGCGTATCATCTCCCACAGCTCTCAGCTTGACTTGTCTCGACTTTGCTCGACTGACGCTACGCTGACGCTTGCAGGCTGCGATATTTACCACGATTGACTCGACATGCAGCTGCGAGATGCACAGGAGTAACAAAGCACTCCGCGATGCGTCGACATACGAAATCCACTGCCCAGCTACGCGTCGGCAACCAACAAAATGCCGACCCTGCCAGGATTCGAACCTGGAATCTTCTGATCCGTAGTCAGACGCGTTATCCGTTGCGCCACAGGGCCAGTGGCAGCATTTCTTTCTACGAGGCAAGTGCAATTGGCGAAGAAACGTGTTCTCCATGGCTGAGCAAGCTCCCAAGGAAGGTACCTCTCGTCCAGCTGCGTGGCCGCAGTGCGCCTGCAGAGCTTAGAGCTTGCCACACATCTGCTCTCGCTGCTCGACAGGTAGCAGAAGGCAAGGCGCGCGTTTTCCCGCGTTTTCTCGACGACCAGAGCCGGTTGATGTGCATGTCAGCGTAGCATATGAAACAAGAATAGCACGAAGCATTGGTAGTCAGGTGCCAAAGTCGCAGTATGGCATCAGGTGGCGATCGTATGTTTCTGTGGCCACCACTGGTTTGCAGCAAAGTGAATACCGCTAACTGAGAACACTGTGTCGTAGCCCCAGTGGCGCAATTGGTTAGCGCACGGTACTTATAAGGCAGTAGCCGTGAGCAATGCCGGGGTTGTGAGTTCGAGCCTCACCTGGGGCATACTTTTATTTCTTAGCAGCTGTCTCTGACAGCAACAGGAGGCTAGGTTTGAGATGTATCAGCTATTTGAGTAACATAATTGTGTATTCGAGACGCTAGCTGCGTCTTCCTCGGTAGTATAGTGGTTAGTATCCCCGCCTGTCACGCGGGAGACCGGGGTTCGATTCCCCGCCGGGGAGGCACATCCGATTTTTAATTGCTGCTCTTTCACTCGCCGAACTTAGTGTAGGACGTTTGCGGCTACTTGCACCATATCTCTCGCACACAGGCACCTGTTTACATCGCATCCTCGGTAGTATAGTGGTTAGTATCCCCGCCTGTCACGCGGGAGACCGGGGTTCGATTCCCCGCCGGGGAGATGCGATTTTTATCTCACAAACCTGTTCGAGTGTTGCGCGTATGGGGGTCGTAAGAGCATTAACTTTGCGATCAAGGAGTGTAGTTGGTGCAAAATCTTAAAAAATGCTACATCTTAGGAAGTGGTTCTCGCATTCTTCACACTTCAGAATTACTGGGTTTGCTGTTAACGCTGAATCAAGGCACCCCAGCCGACGCTGTGGGCGTAATAATCGAGCTCGACACAGTCTGCAAAAGAAATAATTTTAGCAGAGCGTGGTTTCGATCCACGGACCTCTGGGTTATGGGCCCAGCACGCTTCCACTGCGCCACTCTGCTGGCTGGGGTTGCGCTGGCTCTTCGCCACGTGACGTGGGACACTTGGAAAGCGTTGTCTGCGTCGCTTTCACACGCCTGTACTTAATTGCGTATCATCTCCCACAGCTCTCAGCTTGACTTGTCTCGACTTTGCTCGACTGACGCTACGCTGACGCTTGCAGGCTGCGATATTTACCACGATTGACTCGACATGCAGCTGCGAGATGCACAGGAGTAACAAAGCACTCCGCGATGCGTCGACATACGAAATCCACTGCCCAGCTACGCGTCGGCAACCAACAAAATGCCGACCCTGCCAGGATTCGAACCTGGAATCTTCTGATCCGTAGTCAGACGCGTTATCCGTTGCGCCACAGGGCCAGTGGCAGCATTTCTTTCTACGAGGCAAGTGCAATTGGCGAAGAAACGTGTTCTCCATGGCTGAGCAAGCTCCCAAGGAAGGTACCTCTCGTCCAGCTGCGTGGCCGCAGTGCGCCTGCAGAGCTTAGAGCTTGCCACACATCTGCTCTCGCTGCTCGACAGGTAGCAGAAGGCAAGGCGCGCGTTTTCCCGCGTTTTCTCGACGACCAGAGCCGGTTGATGTGCATGTCAGCGTAGCATATGAAACAAGAATAGCACGAAGCATTGGTAGTCAGGTGCCAAAGTCGCAGTATGGCATCAGGTGGCGATCGTATGTTTCTGTGGCCACCACTGGTTTGCAGCAAAGTGAATACCGCTAACTGAGAACACTGTGTCGTAGCCCCAGTGGCGCAATTGGTTAGCGCACGGTACTTATAAGGCAGTAGCCGTGAGCAATGCCGGGGTTGTGAGTTCGAGCCTCACCTGGGGCATACTTTTATTTCTTAGCAGCTGTCTCTGACAGCAACAGGAGGCTAGGTTTGAGATGTATCAGCTATTTGAGTAACATAATTGTGTATTCGAGACGCTAGCTGCGTCTTCCTCGGTAGTATAGTGGTTAGTATCCCCGCCTGTCACGCGGGAGACCGGGGTTCGATTCCCCGCCGGGGAGGCACATCCGATTTTTAATTGCTGCTCTTTCACTCGCCGAACTTAGTGTAGGACGTTTGCGGCTACTTGCACCATATCTCTCGCACACAGGCACCTGTTTACATCGCATCCTCGGTAGTATAGTGGTTAGTATCCCCGCCTGTCACGCGGGAGACCGGGGTTCGATTCCCCGCCGGGGAGATGCGATTTTTATCTCACAAACCTGTTCGAGTGTTGCGCGTATGGGGGTCGTAAGAGCATTAACTTTGCGATCAAGGAGTGTAGTTGGTGCAAAATCTTAAAAAATGCTACATCTTAGGAAGTGGTTCTCGCATTCTTCACACTTCAGAATTACTGGGTTTGCTGTTAACGCTGAATCAAGGCACCCCAGCCGACGCTGTGGGCGTAATAATCGAGCTCGACACAGTCTGCAAAAGAAATAATTTTAGCAGAGCGTGGTTTCGATCCACGGACCTCTGGGTTATGGGCCCAGCACGCTTCCACTGCGCCACTCTGCTGGCTGGGGTTGCGCTGGCTCTTCGCCACGTGACGTGGGACACTTGGAAAGCGTTGTCTGCGTCGCTTTCACACGCCTGTACTTAATTGCGTATCATCTCCCACAGCTCTCAGCTTGACTTGTCTCGACTTTGCTCGACTGACGCTACGCTGACGCTTGCAGGCTGCGATATTTACCACGATTGACTCGACATGCAGCTGCGAGATGCACAGGAGTAACAAAGCACTCCGCGATGCGTCGACATACGAAATCCACTGCCCAGCTACGCGTCGGCAACCAACAAAATGCCGACCCTGCCAGGATTCGAACCTGGAATCTTCTGATCCGTAGTCAGACGCGTTATCCGTTGCGCCACAGGGCCAGTGGCAGCATTTCTTTCTACGAGGCAAGTGCAATTGGCGAAGAAACGTGTTCTCCATGGCTGAGCAAGCTCCCAAGGAAGGTACCTCTCGTCCAGCTGCGTGGCCGCAGTGCGCCTGCAGAGCTTAGAGCTTGCCACACATCTGCTCTCGCTGCTCGACAGGTAGCAGAAGGCAAGGCGCGCGTTTTCCCGCGTTTTCTCGACGACCAGAGCCGGTTGATGTGCATGTCAGCGTAGCATATGAAACAAGAATAGCACGAAGCATTGGTAGTCAGGTGCCAAAGTCGCAGTATGGCATCAGGTGGCGATCGTATGTTTCTGTGGCCACCACTGGTTTGCAGCAAAGTGAATACCGCTAACTGAGAACACTGTGTCGTAGCCCCAGTGGCGCAATTGGTTAGCGCACGGTACTTATAAGGCAGTAGCCGTGAGCAATGCCGGGGTTGTGAGTTCGAGCCTCACCTGGGGCATACTTTTATTTCTTAGCAGCTGTCTCTGACAGCAACAGGAGGCTAGGTTTGAGATGTATCAGCTATTTGAGTAACATAATTGTGTATTCGAGACGCTAGCTGCGTCTTCCTCGGTAGTATAGTGGTTAGTATCCCCGCCTGTCACGCGGGAGACCGGGGTTCGATTCCCCGCCGGGGAGGCACATCCGATTTTTAATTGCTGCTCTTTCACTCGCCGAACTTAGTGTAGGACGTTTGCGGCTACTTGCACCATATCTCTCGCACACAGGCACCTGTTTACATCGCATCCTCGGTAGTATAGTGGTTAGTATCCCCGCCTGTCACGCGGGAGACCGGGGTTCGATTCCCCGCCGGGGAGATGCGATTTTTATCTCACAAACCTGTTCGAGTGTTGCGCGTATGGGGGTCGTAAGAGCATTAACTTTGCGATCAAGGAGTGTAGTTGGTGCAAAATCTTAAAAAATGCTACATCTTAGGAAGTGGTTCTCGCATTCTTCACACTTCAGAATTACTGGGTTTGCTGTTAACGCTGAATCAAGGCACCCCAGCCGACGCTGTGGGCGTAATAATCGAGCTCGACACAGTCTGCAAAAGAAATAATTTTAGCAGAGCGTGGTTTCGATCCACGGACCTCTGGGTTATGGGCCCAGCACGCTTCCACTGCGCCACTCTGCTGGCTGGGGTTGCGCTGGCTCTTCGCCACGTGACGTGGGACACTTGGAAAGCGTTGTCTGCGTCGCTTTCACACGCCTGTACTTAATTGCGTATCATCTCCCACAGCTCTCAGCTTGACTTGTCTCGACTTTGCTCGACTGACGCTACGCTGACGCTTGCAGGCTGCGATATTTACCACGATTGACTCGACATGCAGCTGCGAGATGCACAGGAGTAACAAAGCACTCCGCGATGCGTCGACATACGAAATCCACTGCCCAGCTACGCGTCGGCAACCAACAAAATGCCGACCCTGCCAGGATTCGAACCTGGAATCTTCTGATCCGTAGTCAGACGCGTTATCCGTTGCGCCACAGGGCCAGTGGCAGCATTTCTTTCTACGAGGCAAGTGCAATTGGCGAAGAAACGTGTTCTCCATGGCTGAGCAAGCTCCCAAGGAAGGTACCTCTCGTCCAGCTGCGTGGCCGCAGTGCGCCTGCAGAGCTTAGAGCTTGCCACACATCTGCTCTCGCTGCTCGACAGGTAGCAGAAGGCAAGGCGCGCGTTTTCCCGCGTTTTCTCGACGACCAGAGCCGGTTGATGTGCATGTCAGCGTAGCATATGAAACAAGAATAGCACGAAGCATTGGTAGTCAGGTGCCAAAGTCGCAGTATGGCATCAGGTGGCGATCGTATGTTTCTGTGGCCACCACTGGTTTGCAGCAAAGTGAATACCGCTAACTGAGAACACTGTGTCGTAGCCCCAGTGGCGCAATTGGTTAGCGCACGGTACTTATGAGGCAGTAGCCGTGAGCAATGCCGGGGTTGTGAGTTCGAGCCTCACCTGGGGCATACTTTTATTTCTTAGCAGCTGTCTCTGACAGCAACAGGAGGCTAGGTTTGAGATGTATCAGCTATTTGAGTAACATAATTGTGTATTCGAGACGCTAGCTGCGTCTTCCTCGGTAGTATAGTGGTTAGTATCCCCGCCTGTCACGCGGGAGACCGGGGTTCGATTCCCCGCCGGGGAGGCACATCCGATTTTTAATTGCTGCTCTTTCACTCGCCGAACTTAGTGTAGGACGTTTGCGGCTACTTGCACCATATCTCTCGCACACAGGCACCTGTTTACATCGCATCCTCGGTAGTATAGTGGTTAGTATCCCCGCCTGTCACGCGGGAGACCGGGGTTCGATTCCCCGCCGGGGAGATGCGATTTTTATCTCACAAACCTGTTCGAGTGTTGCGCGTATGGGGGTCGTAAGAGCATTAACTTTGCGATCAAGGAGTGTAGTTGGTGCAAAATCTTAAAAAATGCTACATCTTAGGAAGTGGTTCTCGCATTCTTCACACTTCAGAATTACTGGGTTTGCTGTTAACGCTGAATCAAGGCACCCCAGCCGACGCTGTGGGCGTAATAATCGAGCTCGACACAGTCTGCAAAAGAAATAATTTTAGCAGAGCGTGGTTTCGATCCACGGACCTCTGGGTTATGGGCCCAGCACGCTTCCACTGCGCCACTCTGCTGGCTGGGGTTGCGCTGGCTCTTCGCCACGTGACGTGGGACACTTGGAAAGCGTTGTCTGCGTCGCTTTCACACGCCTGTACTTAATTGCGTATCATCTCCCACAGCTCTCAGCTTGACTTGTCTCGACTTTGCTCGACTGACGCTACGCTGACGCTTGCAGGCTGCGATATTTACCACGATTGACTCGACATGCAGCTGCGAGATGCACAGGAGTAACAAAGCACTCCGCGATGCGTCGACATACGAAATCCACTGCCCAGCTACGCGTCGGCAACCAACAAAATGCCGACCCTGCCAGGATTCGAACCTGGAATCTTCTGATCCGTAGTCAGACGCGTTATCCGTTGCGCCACAGGGCCAGTGGCAGCATTTCTTTCTACGAGGCAAGTGCAATTGGCGAAGAAACGTGTTCTCCATGGCTGAGCAAGCTCCCAAGGAAGGTACCTCTCGTCCAGCTGCGTGGCCGCAGTGCGCCTGCAGAGCTTAGAGCTTGCCACACATCTGCTCTCGCTGCTCGACAGGTAGCAGAAGGCAAGGCGCGCGTTTTCCCGCGTTTTCTCGACGACCAGAGCCGGTTGATGTGCATGTCAGCGTAGCATATGAAACAAGAATAGCACGAAGCATTGGTAGTCAGGTGCCAAAGTCGCAGTATGGCATCAGGTGGCGATCGTATGTTTCTGTGGCCACCACTGGTTTGCAGCAAAGTGAATACCGCTAACTGAGAACACTGTGTCGTAGCCCCAGTGGCGCAATTGGTTAGCGCACGGTACTTATAAGGCAGTAGCCGTGAGCAATGCCGGGGTTGTGAGTTCGAGCCTCACCTGGGGCATACTTTTATTTCTTAGCAGCTGTCTCTGACAGCAACAGGAGGCTAGGTTTGAGATGTATCAGCTATTTGAGTAACATAATTGTGTATTCGAGACGCTAGCTGCGTCTTCCTCGGTAGTATAGTGGTTAGTATCCCCGCCTGTCACGCGGGAGACCGGGGTTCGATTCCCCGCCGGGGAGGCACATCCGATTTTTAATTGCTGCTCTTTCACTCGCCGAACTTAGTGTAGGACGTTTGCGGCTACTTGCACCATATCTCTCGCACACAGGCACCTGTTTACATCGCATCCTCGGTAGTATAGTGGTTAGTATCCCCGCCTGTCACGCGGGAGACCGGGGTTCGATTCCCCGCCGGGGAGATGCGATTTTTATCTCACAAACCTGTTCGAGTGTTGCGCGTATGGGGGTCGTAAGAGCATTAACTTTGCGATCAAGGAGTGTAGTTGGTGCAAAATCTTAAAAAATGCTACATCTTAGGAAGTGGTTCTCGCATTCTTCACACTTCAGAATTACTGGGTTTGCTGTTAACGCTGAATCAAGGCACCCCAGCCGACGCTGTGGGCGTAATAATCGAGCTCGACACAGTCTGCAAAAGAAATAATTTTAGCAGAGCGTGGTTTCGATCCACGGACCTCTGGGTTATGGGCCCAGCACGCTTCCACTGCGCCACTCTGCTGGCTGGGGTTGCGCTGGCTCTTCGCCACGTGACGTGGGACACTTGGAAAGCGTTGTCTGCGTCGCTTTCACACGCCTGTACTTAATTGCGTATCATCTCCCACAGCTCTCAGCTTGACTTGTCTCGACTTTGCTCGACTGACGCTACGCTGACGCTTGCAGGCTGCGATATTTACCACGATTGACTCGACATGCAGCTGCGAGATGCACAGGAGTAACAAAGCACTCCGCGATGCGTCGACATACGAAATCCACTGCCCAGCTACGCGTCGGCAACCAACAAAATGCCGACCCTGCCAGGATTCGAACCTGGAATCTTCTGATCCGTAGTCAGACGCGTTATCCGTTGCGCCACAGGGCCAGTGGCAGCATTTCTTTCTACGAGGCAAGTGCAATTGGCGAAGAAACGTGTTCTCCATGGCTGAGCAAGCTCCCAAGGAAGGTACCTCTCGTCCAGCTGCGTGGCCGCAGTGCGCCTGCAGAGCTTAGAGCTTGCCACACATCTGCTCTCGCTGCTCGACAGGTAGCAGAAGGCAAGGCGCGCGTTTTCCCGCGTTTTCTCGACGACCAGAGCCGGTTGATGTGCATGTCAGCGTAGCATATGAAACAAGAATAGCACGAAGCATTGGTAGTCAGGTGCCAAAGTCGCAGTATGGCATCAGGTGGCGATCGTATGTTTCTGTGGCCACCACTGGTTTGCAGCAAAGTGAATACCGCTAACTGAGAACACTGTGTCGTAGCCCCAGTGGCGCAATTGGTTAGCGCACGGTACTTATGAGGCAGTAGCCGTGAGCAATGCCGGGGTTGTGAGTTCGAGCCTCACCTGGGGCATACTTTTATTTCTTAGCAGCTGTCTCTGACAGCAACAGGAGGCTAGGTTTGAGATGTATCAGCTATTTGAGTAACATAATTGTGTATTCGAGACGCTAGCTGCGTCTTCCTCGGTAGTATAGTGGTTAGTATCCCCGCCTGTCACGCGGGAGACCGGGGTTCGATTCCCCGCCGGGGAGGCACATCCGATTTTTAATTGCTGCTCTTTCACTCGCCGAACTTAGTGTAGGACGTTTGCGGCTACTTGCACCATATCTCTCGCACACAGGCACCTGTTTACATCGCATCCTCGGTAGTATAGTGGTTAGTATCCCCGCCTGTCACGCGGGAGACCGGGGTTCGATTCCCCGCCGGGGAGATGCGATTTTTATCTCACAAACCTGTTCGAGTGTTGCGCGTATGGGGGTCGTAAGAGCATTAACTTTGCGATCAAGGAGTGTAGTTGGTGCAAAATCTTAAAAAATGCTACATCTTAGGAAGTGGTTCTCGCATTCTTCACACTTCAGAATTACTGGGTTTGCTGTTAACGCTGAATCAAGGCACCCCAGCCGACGCTGTGGACGTAATAATCGAGCTCGACACAGTCTGCAAAAGAAATAATTTTAGCAGAGCGTGGTTTCGATCCACGGACCTCTGGGTTATGGGCCCAGCACGCTTCCACTGCGCCACTCTGCTGGCTGGGGTTGCGCTGGCTCTTCGCCACGTGACGTGGGACACTTGGAAAGCGTTGTCTGCGTCGCTTTCACACGCCTGTACTTAATTGCGTATCATCTCCCACAGCTCTCAGCTTGACTTGTCTCGACTTTGCTCGACTGACGCTACGCTGACGCTTGCAGGCTGCGATATTTACCACGATTGACTCGACATGCAGCTGCGAGATGCACAGGAGTAACAAAGCACTCCGCGATGCGTCGATATACGAAATCCACTGCCCAGCTACGCGTCGGCAACCAACAAAATGCCGACCCTGCCAGGATTCGAACCTGGAATCTTCTGATCCGTAGTCAGACGCGTTATCCGTTGCGCCACAGGGCCAGTGGCAGCATTTCTTTCTACGAGGCAAGTGCAATTGGCGAAGAAACGTGTTCTCCATGGCTGAGCAAGCTCCCAAGGAAGGTACCTCTCGTCCAGCTGCGTGGCCGCAGTGCGCCTGCAGAGCTTAGAGCTTGCCACACATCTGCTCTCGCTGCTCGACAGGTAGCAGAAGGCAAGGCGCGCGTTTTCCCGCGTTTTCTCGACGACCAGAGCCGGTTGATGTGCATGTCAGCGTAGCATATGAAACAAGAATAGCACGAAGCATTGGTAGTCAGGTGCCAAAGTCGCAGTATGGCATCAGGTGGCGATCGTATGTTTCTGTGGCCACCACTGGTTTGCAGCAAAGTGAATACCGCTAACTGAGAACACTGTGTCGTAGCCCCAGTGGCGCAATTGGTTAGCGCACGGTACTTATAAGGCAGTAGCCGTGAGCAATGCCGGGGTTGTGAGTTCGAGCCTCACCTGGGGCATACTTTTATTTCTTAGCAGCTGTCTCTGACAGCAACAGGAGGCTAGGTTTGAGATGTATCAGCTATTTGAGTAACATAATTGTGTATTCGAGACGCTAGCTGCGTCTTCCTCGGTAGTATAGTGGTTAGTATCCCCGCCTGTCACGCGGGAGACCGGGGTTCGATTCCCCGCCGGGGAGGCACATCCGATTTTTAATTGCTGCTCTTTCACTCGCCGAACTTAGTGTAGGACGTTTGCGGCTACTTGCACCATATCTCTCGCACACAGGCACCTGTTTACATCGCATCCTCGGTAGTATAGTGGTTAGTATCCCCGCCTGTCACGCGGGAGACCGGGGTTCGATTCCCCGCCGGGGAGATGCGATTTTTATCTCACAAACCTGTTCGAGTGTTGCGCGTATGGGGGTCGTAAGAGCATTAACTTTGCGATCAAGGAGTGTAGTTGGTGCAAAATCTTAAAAAATGCTACATCTTAGGAAGTGGTTCTCGCATTCTTCACACTTCAGAATTACTGGGTTTGCTGTTAACGCTGAATCAAGGCACCCCAGCCGACGCTGTGGGCGTAATAATCGAGCTCGACACAGTCTGCAAAAGAAATAATTTTAGCAGAGCGTGGTTTCGATCCACGGACCTCTGGGTTATGGGCCCAGCACGCTTCCACTGCGCCACTCTGCTGGCTGGGGTTGCGCTGGCTCTTCGCCACGTGACGTGGGACACTTGGAAAGCGTTGTCTGCGTCGCTTTCACACGCCTGTACTTAATTGCGTATCATCTCCCACAGCTCTCAGCTTGACTTGTCTCGACTTTGCTCGACTGACGCTACGCTGACGCTTGCAGGCTGCGATATTTACCACGATTGACTCGACATGCAGCTGCGAGATGCACAGGAGTAACAAAGCACTCCGCGATGCGTCGACATACGAAATCCACTGCCCAGCTACGCGTCGGCAACCAACAAAATGCCGACCCTGCCAGGATTCGAACCTGGAATCTTCTGATCCGTAGTCAGACGCGTTATCCGTTGCGCCACAGGGCCAGTGGCAGCATTTCTTTCTACGAGGCAAGTGCAATTGGCGAAGAAACGTGTTCTCCATGGCTGAGCAAGCTCCCAAGGAAGGTACCTCTCGTCCAGCTGCGTGGCCGCAGTGCGCCTGCAGAGCTTAGAGCTTGCCACACATCTGCTCTCGCTGCTCGACAGGTAGCAGAAGGCAAGGCGCGCGTTTTCCCGCGTTTTCTCGACGACCAGAGCCGGTTGATGTGCATGTCAGCGTAGCATATGAAACAAGAATAGCACGAAGCATTGGTAGTCAGGTGCCAAAGTCGCAGTATGGCATCAGGTGGCGATCGTATGTTTCTGTGGCCACCACTGGTTTGCAGCAAAGTGAATACCGCTAACTGAGAACACTGTGTCGTAGCCCCAGTGGCGCAATTGGTTAGCGCACGGTACTTATAAGGCAGTAGCCGTGAGCAATGCCGGGGTTGTGAGTTCGAGCCTCACCTGGGGCATACTTTTATTTCTTAGCAGCTGTCTCTGACAGCAACAGGAGGCTAGGTTTGAGATGTATCAGCTATTTGAGTAACATAATTGTGTATTCGAGACGCTAGCTGCGTCTTCCTCGGTAGTATAGTGGTTAGTATCCCCGCCTGTCACGCGGGAGACCGGGGTTCGATTCCCCGCCGGGGAGGCACATCCGATTTTTAATTGCTGCTCTTTCACTCGCCGAACTTAGTGTAGGACGTTTGCGGCTACTTGCACCATATCTCTCGCACACAGGCACCTGTTTACATCGCATCCTCGGTAGTATAGTGGTTAGTATCCCCGCCTGTCACGCGGGAGACCGGGGTTCGATTCCCCGCCGGGGAGATGCGATTTTTATCTCACAAACCTGTTCGAGTGTTGCGCGTATGGGGGTCGTAAGAGCATTAACTTTGCGATCAAGGAGTGTAGTTGGTGCAAAATCTTAAAAAATGCTACATCTTAGGAAGTGGTTCTCGCATTCTTCACACTTCAGAATTACTGGGTTTGCTGTTAACGCTGAATCAAGGCACCCCAGCCGACGCTGTGGACGTAATAATCGAGCTCGACACAGTCTGCAAAAGAAATAATTTTAGCAGAGCGTGGTTTCGATCCACGGACCTCTGGGTTATGGGCCCAGCACGCTTCCACTGCGCCACTCTGCTGGCTGGGGTTGCGCTGGCTCTTCGCCACGTGACGTGGGACACTTGGAAAGCGTTGTCTGCGTCGCTTTCACACGCCTGTACTTAATTGCGTATCATCTCCCACAGCTCTCAGCTTGACTTGTCTCGACTTTGCTCGACTGACGCTACGCTGACGCTTGCAGGCTGCGATATTTACCACGATTGACTCGACATGCAGCTGCGAGATGCACAGGAGTAACAAAGCACTCCGCGATGCGTCGACATACGAAATCCACTGCCCAGCTACGCGTCGGCAACCAACAAAATGCCGACCCTGCCAGGATTCGAACCTGGAATCTTCTGATCCGTAGTCAGACGCGTTATCCGTTGCGCCACAGGGCCAGTGGCAGCATTTCTTTCTACGAGGCAAGTGCAATTGGCGAAGAAACGTGTTCTCCATGGCTGAGCAAGCTCCCAAGGAAGGTACCTCTCGTCCAGCTGCGTGGCCGCAGTGCGCCTGCAGAGCTTAGAGCTTGCCACACATCTGCTCTCGCTGCTCGACAGGTAGCAGAAGGCAAGGCGCGCGTTTTCCCGCGTTTTCTCGACGACCAGAGCCGGTTGATGTGCATGTCAGCGTAGCATATGAAACAAGAATAGCACGAAGCATTGGTAGTCAGGTGCCAAAGTCGCAGTATGGCATCAGGTGGCGATCGTATGTTTCTGTGGCCACCACTGGTTTGCAGCAAAGTGAATACCGCTAACTGAGAACACTGTGTCGTAGCCCCAGTGGCGCAATTGGTTAGCGCACGGTACTTATAAGGCAGTAGCCGTGAGCAATGCCGGGGTTGTGAGTTCGAGCCTCACCTGGGGCATACTTTTATTTCTTAGCAGCTGTCTCTGACAGCAACAGGAGGCTAGGTTTGAGATGTATCAGCTATTTGAGTAACATAATTGTGTATTCGAGACGCTAGCTGCGTCTTCCTCGGTAGTATAGTGGTTAGTATCCCCGCCTGTCACGCGGGAGACCGGGGTTCGATTCCCCGCCGGGGAGGCACATCCGATTTTTAATTGCTGCTCTTTCACTCGCCGAACTTAGTGTAGGACGTTTGCGG
Organism: Schistocerca americana; assembly: GCF_021461395.2. Classification (NCBI taxonomy): domain Eukaryota; kingdom Metazoa; phylum Arthropoda; class Insecta; order Orthoptera; family Acrididae; genus Schistocerca; species Schistocerca americana. The sequence goes on from NC_060126.1 coordinate 95,436,008, forward strand.
CTACTTGCACCATATCTCTCGCACACAGGCACCTGTTTACATCGCATCCTCGGTAGTATAGTGGTTAGTATCCCCGCCTGTCACGCGGGAGACCGGGGTTCGATTCCCCGCCGGGGAGATGCGATTTTTATCTCACAAACCTGTTCGAGTGTTGCGCGTATGGGGGTCGTAAGAGCATTAACTTTGCGATCAAGGAGTGTAGTTGGTGCAAAATCTTAAAAAATGCTACATCTTAGGAAGTGGTTCTCGCATTCTTCACACTTCAGAATTACTGGGTTTGCTGTTAACGCTGAATCAAGGCACCCCAGCCGACGCTGTGGACGTAATAATCGAGCTCGACACAGTCTGCAAAAGAAATAATTTTAGCAGAGCGTGGTTTCGATCCACGGACCTCTGGGTTATGGGCCCAGCACGCTTCCACTGCGCCACTCTGCTGGCTGGGGTTGCGCTGGCTCTTCGCCACGTGACGTGGGACACTTGGAAAGCGTTGTCTGCGTCGCTTTCACACGCCTGTACTTAATTGCGTATCATCTCCCACAGCTCTCAGCTTGACTTGTCTCGACTTTGCTCGACTGACGCTACGCTGACGCTTGCAGGCTGCGATATTTACCACGATTGACTCGACATGCAGCTGCGAGATGCACAGGAGTAACAAAGCACTCCGCGATGCGTCGACATACGAAATCCACTGCCCAGCTACGCGTCGGCAACCAACAAAATGCCGACCCTGCCAGGATTCGAACCTGGAATCTTCTGATCCGTAGTCAGACGCGTTATCCGTTGCGCCACAGGGCCAGTGGCAGCATTTCTTTCTACGAGGCAAGTGCAATTGGCGAAGAAACGTGTTCTCCATGGCTGAGCAAGCTCCCAAGGAAGGTACCTCTCGTCCAGCTGCGTGGCCGCAGTGCGCCTGCAGAGCTTAGAGCTTGCCACACATCTGCTCTCGCTGCTCGACAGGTAGCAGAAGGCAAGGCGCGCGTTTTCCCGCGTTTTCTCGACGACCAGAGCCGGTTGATGTGCATGTCAGCGTAGCATATGAAACAAGAATAGCACGAAGCATTGGTAGTCAGGTGCCAAAGTCGCAGTATGGCATCAGGTGGCGATCGTATGTTTCTGTGGCCACCACTGGTTTGCAGCAAAGTGAATACCGCTAACTGAGAACACTGTGTCGTAGCCCCAGTGGCGCAATTGGTTAGCGCACGGTACTTATAAGGCAGTAGCCGTGAGCAATGCCGGGGTTGTGAGTTCGAGCCTCACCTGGGGCATACTTTTATTTCTTAGCAGCTGTCTCTGACAGCAACAGGAGGCTAGGTTTGAGATGTATCAGCTATTTGAGTAACATAATTGTGTATTCGAGACGCTAGCTGCGTCTTCCTCGGTAGTATAGTGGTTAGTATCCCCGCCTGTCACGCGGGAGACCGGGGTTCGATTCCCCGCCGGGGAGGCACATCCGATTTTTAATTGCTGCTCTTTCACTCGCCGAACTTAGTGTAGGACGTTTGCGGCTACTTGCACCATATCTCTCGCACACAGGCACCTGTTTACATCGCATCCTCGGTAGTATAGTGGTTAGTATCCCCGCCTGTCACGCGGGAGACCGGGGTTCGATTCCCCGCCGGGGAGATGCGATTTTTATCTCACAAACCTGTTCGAGTGTTGCGCGTATGGGGGTCGTAAGAGCATTAACTTTGCGATCAAGGAGTGTAGTTGGTGCAAAATCTTAAAAAATGCTACATCTTAGGAAGTGGTTCTCGCATTCTTCACACTTCAGAATTACTGGGTTTGCTGTTAACGCTGAATCAAGGCACCCCAGCCGACGCTGTGGGCGTAATAATCGAGCTCGACACAGTCTGCAAAAGAAATAATTTTAGCAGAGCGTGGTTTCGATCCACGGACCTCTGGGTTATGGGCCCAGCACGCTTCCACTGCGCCACTCTGCTGGCTGGGGTTGCGCTGGCTCTTCGCCACGTGACGTGGGACACTTGGAAAGCGTTGTCTGCGTCGCTTTCACACGCCTGTACTTAATTGCGTATCATCTCCCACAGCTCTCAGCTTGACTTGTCTCGACTTTGCTCGACTGACGCTACGCTGACGCTTGCAGGCTGCGATATTTACCACGATTGACTCGACATGCAGCTGCGAGATGCACAGGAGTAACAAAGCACTCCGCGATGCGTCGACATACGAAATCCACTGCCCAGCTACGCGTCGGCAACCAACAAAATGCCGACCCTGCCAGGATTCGAACCTGGAATCTTCTGATCCGTAGTCAGACGCGTTATCCGTTGCGCCACAGGGCCAGTGGCAGCATTTCTTTCTACGAGGCAAGTGCAATTGGCGAAGAAACGTGTTCTCCATGGCTGAGCAAGCTCCCAAGGAAGGTACCTCTCGTCCAGCTGCGTGGCCGCAGTGCGCCTGCAGAGCTTAGAGCTTGCCACACATCTGCTCTCGCTGCTCGACAGGTAGCAGAAGGCAAGGCGCGCGTTTTCCCGCGTTTTCTCGACGACCAGAGCCGGTTGATGTGCATGTCAGCGTAGCATATGAAACAAGAATAGCACGAAGCATTGGTAGTCAGGTGCCAAAGTCGCAGTATGGCATCAGGTGGCGATCGTATGTTTCTGTGGCCACCACTGGTTTGCAGCAAAGTGAATACCGCTAACTGAGAACACTGTGTCGTAGCCCCAGTGGCGCAATTGGTTAGCGCACGGTACTTATAAGGCAGTAGCCGTGAGCAATGCCGGGGTTGTGAGTTCGAGCCTCACCTGGGGCATACTTTTATTTCTTAGCAGCTGTCTCTGACAGCAACAGGAGGCTAGGTTTGAGATGTATCAGCTATTTGAGTAACATAATTGTGTATTCGAGACGCTAGCTGCGTCTTCCTCGGTAGTATAGTGGTTAGTATCCCCGCCTGTCACGCGGGAGACCGGGGTTCGATTCCCCGCCGGGGAGGCACATCCGATTTTTAATTGCTGCTCTTTCACTCGCCGAACTTAGTGTAGGACGTTTGCGGCTACTTGCACCATATCTCTCGCACACAGGCACCTGTTTACATCGCATCCTCGGTAGTATAGTGGTTAGTATCCCCGCCTGTCACGCGGGAGACCGGGGTTCGATTCCCCGCCGGGGAGATGCGATTTTTATCTCACAAACCTGTTCGAGTGTTGCGCGTATGGGGGTCGTAAGAGCATTAACTTTGCGATCAAGGAGTGTAGTTGGTGCAAAATCTTAAAAAATGCTACATCTTAGGAAGTGGTTCTCGCATTCTTCACACTTCAGAATTACTGGGTTTGCTGTTAACGCTGAATCAAGGCACCCCAGCCGACGCTGTGGACGTAATAATCGAGCTCGACACAGTCTGCAAAAGAAATAATTTTAGCAGAGCGTGGTTTCGATCCACGGACCTCTGGGTTATGGGCCCAGCACGCTTCCACTGCGCCACTCTGCTGGCTGGGGTTGCGCTGGCTCTTCGCCACGTGACGTGGGACACTTGGAAAGCGTTGTCTGCGTCGCTTTCACACGCCTGTACTTAATTGCGTATCATCTCCCACAGCTCTCAGCTTGACTTGTCTCGACTTTGCTCGACTGACGCTACGCTGACGCTTGCAGGCTGCGATATTTACCACGATTGACTCGACATGCAGCTGCGAGATGCACAGGAGTAACAAAGCACTCCGCGATGCGTCGACATACGAAATCCACTGCCCAGCTACGCGTCGGCAACCAACAAAATGCCGACCCTGCCAGGATTCGAACCTGGAATCTTCTGATCCGTAGTCAGACGCGTTATCCGTTGCGCCACAGGGCCAGTGGCAGCATTTCTTTCTACGAGGCAAGTGCAATTGGCGAAGAAACGTGTTCTCCATGGCTGAGCAAGCTCCCAAGGAAGGTACCTCTCGTCCAGCTGCGTGGCCGCAGTGCGCCTGCAGAGCTTAGAGCTTGCCACACATCTGCTCTCGCTGCTCGACAGGTAGCAGAAGGCAAGGCGCGCGTTTTCCCGCGTTTTCTCGACGACCAGAGCCGGTTGATGTGCATGTCAGCGTAGCATATGAAACAAGAATAGCACGAAGCATTGGTAGTCAGGTGCCAAAGTCGCAGTATGGCATCAGGTGGCGATCGTATGTTTCTGTGGCCACCACTGGTTTGCAGCAAAGTGAATACCGCTAACTGAGAACACTGTGTCGTAGCCCCAGTGGCGCAATTGGTTAGCGCACGGTACTTATAAGGCAGTAGCCGTGAGCAATGCCGGGGTTGTGAGTTCGAGCCTCACCTGGGGCATACTTTTATTTCTTAGCAGCTGTCTCTGACAGCAACAGGAGGCTAGGTTTGAGATGTATCAGCTATTTGAGTAACATAATTGTGTATTCGAGACGCTAGCTGCGTCTTCCTCGGTAGTGTAGTGGTTAGTATCCCCGCCTGTCACGCGGGAGACCGGGGTTCGATTCCCCGCCGGGGAGGCACATCCGATTTTTAATTGCTGCTCTTTCACTCGCCGAACTTAGTGTAGGACGTTTGCGGCTACTTGCACCATATCTCTCGCACACAGGCACCTGTTTACATCGCATCCTCGGTAGTATAGTGGTTAGTATCCCCGCCTGTCACGCGGGAGACCGGGGTTCGATTCCCCGCCGGGGAGATGCGATTTTTATCTCACAAACCTGTTCGAGTGTTGCGCGTATGGGGGTCGTAAGAGCATTAACTTTGCGATCAAGGAGTGTAGTTGGTGCAAAATCTTAAAAAATGCTACATCTTAGGAAGTGGTTCTCGCATTCTTCACACTTCAGAATTACTGGGTTTGCTGTTAACGCTGAATCAAGGCACCCCAGCCGACGCTGTGGACGTAATAATCGAGCTCGACACAGTCTGCAAAAGAAATAATTTTAGCAGAGCGTGGTTTCGATCCACGGACCTCTGGGTTATGGGCCCAGCACGCTTCCACTGCGCCACTCTGCTGGCTGGGGTTGCGCTGGCTCTTCGCCACGTGACGTGGGACACTTGGAAAGCGTTGTCTGCGTCGCTTTCACACGCCTGTACTTAATTGCGTATCATCTCCCACAGCTCTCAGCTTGACTTGTCTCGACTTTGCTCGACTGACGCTACGCTGACGCTTGCAGGCTGCGATATTTACCACGATTGACTCGACATGCAGCTGCGAGATGCACAGGAGTAACAAAGCACTCCGCGATGCGTCGACATACGAAATCCACTGCCCAGCTACGCGTCGGCAACCAACAAAATGCCGACCCTGCCAGGATTCGAACCTGGAATCTTCTGATCCGTAGTCAGACGCGTTATCCGTTGCGCCACAGGGCCAGTGGCAGCATTTCTTTCTACGAGGCAAGTGCAATTGGCGAAGAAACGTGTTCTCCATGGCTGAGCAAGCTCCCAAGGAAGGTACCTCTCGTCCAGCTGCGTGGCCGCAGTGCGCCTGCAGAGCTTAGAGCTTGCCACACATCTGCTCTCGCTGCTCGACAGGTAGCAGAAGGCAAGGCGCGCGTTTTCCCGCGTTTTCTCGACGACCAGAGCCGGTTGATGTGCATGTCAGCGTAGCATATGAAACAAGAATAGCACGAAGCATTGGTAGTCAGGTGCCAAAGTCGCAGTATGGCATCAGGTGGCGATCGTATGTTTCTGTGGCCACCACTGGTTTGCAGCAAAGTGAATACCGCTAACTGAGAACACTGTGTCGTAGCCCCAGTGGCGCAATTGGTTAGCGCACGGTACTTATAAGGCAGTAGCCGTGAGCAATGCCGGGGTTGTGAGTTCGAGCCTCACCTGGGGCATACTTTTATTTCTTAGCAGCTGTCTCTGACAGCAACAGGAGGCTAGGTTTGAGATGTATCAGCTATTTGAGTAACATAATTGTGTATTCGAGACGCTAGCTGCGTCTTCCTCGGTAGTGTAGTGGTTAGTATCCCCGCCTGTCACGCGGGAGACCGGGGTTCGATTCCCCGCCGGGGAGGCACATCCGATTTTTAATTGCTGCTCTTTCACTCGCCGAACTTAGTGTAGGACGTTTGCGGCTACTTGCACCATATCTCTCGCACACAGGCACCTGTTTACATCGCATCCTCGGTAGTATAGTGGTTAGTATCCCCGCCTGTCACGCGGGAGACCGGGGTTCGATTCCCCGCCGGGGAGATGCGGTTTTTATCTCACAAACCTGTTCGAGTGTTGCGCGTATGGGGGTCGTAAGAGCATTAACTTTGCGATCAAGGAGTGTAGTTGGTGCAAAATCTTAAAAAATGCTACATCTTAGGAAGTGGTTCTCGCATTCTTCACACTTCAGAATTACTGGGTTTGCTGTTAACGCTGAATCAAGGCACCCCAGCCGACGCTGTGGACGTAATAATCGAGCTCGACACAGTCTGCAAAAGAAATAATTTTAGCAGAGCGTGGTTTCGATCCACGGACCTCTGGGTTATGGGCCCAGCACGCTTCCACTGCGCCACTCTGCTGGCTGGGGTTGCGCTGGCTCTTCGCCACGTGACGTGGGACACTTGGAAAGCGTTGTCTGCGTCGCTTTCACACGCCTGTACTTAATTGCGTATCATCTCCCACAGCTCTCAGCTTGACTTGTCTCGACTTTGCTCGACTGACGCTACGCTGACGCTTGCAGGCTGCGATATTTACCACGATTGACTCGACATGCAGCTGCGAGATGCACAGGAGTAACAAAGCACTCCGCGATGCGTCGACATACGAAATCCACTGCCCAGCTACGCGTCGGCAACCAACAAAATGCCGACCCTGCCAGGATTCGAACCTGGAATCTTCTGATCCGTAGTCAGACGCGTTATCCGTTGCGCCACAGGGCCAGTGGCAGCATTTCTTTCTACGAGGCAAGTGCAATTGGCGAAGAAACGTGTTCTCCATGGCTGAGCAAGCTCCCAAGGAAGGTACCTCTCGTCCAGCTGCGTGGCCGCAGTGCGCCTGCAGAGCTTAGAGCTTGCCACACATCTGCTCTCGCTGCTCGACAGGTAGCAGAAGGCAAGGCGCGCGTTTTCCCGCGTTTTCTCGACGACCAGAGCCGGTTGATGTGCATGTCAGCGTAGCATATGAAACAAGAATAGCACGAAGCATTGGTAGTCAGGTGCCAAAGTCGCAGTATGGCATCAGGTGGCGATCGTATGTTTCTGTGGCCACCACTGGTTTGCAGCAAAGTGAATACCGCTAACTGAGAACACTGTGTCGTAGCCCCAGTGGCGCAATTGGTTAGCGCACGGTACTTATGAGGCAGTAGCCGTGAGCAATGCCGGGGTTGTGAGTTCGAGCCTCACCTGGGGCATACTTTTATTTCTTAGCAGCTGTCTCTGACAGCAACAGGAGGCTAGGTTTGAGATGTATCAGCTATTTGAGTAACATAATTGTGTATTCGAGACGCTAGCTGCGTCTTCCTCGGTAGTATAGTGGTTAGTATCCCCGCCTGTCACGCGGGAGACCGGGGTTCGATTCCCCGCCGGGGAGGCACATCCGATTTTTAATTGCTGCTCTTTCACTCGCCGAACTTAGTGTAGGACGTTTGCGGCTACTTGCACCATATCTCTCGCACACAGGCACCTGTTTACATCGCATCCTCGGTAGTATAGTGGTTAGTATCCCCGCCTGTCACGCGGGAGACCGGGGTTCGATTCCCCGCCGGGGAGATGCGATTTTTATCTCACAAACCTGTTCGAGTGTTGCGCGTATGGGGGTCGTAAGAGCATTAACTTTGCGATCAAGGAGTGTAGTTGGTGCAAAATCTTAAAAAATGCTACATCTTAGGAAGTGGTTCTCGCATTCTTCACACTTCAGAATTACTGGGTTTGCTGTTAACGCTGAATCAAGGCACCCCAGCCGACGCTGTGGACGTAATAATCGAGCTCGACACAGTCTGCAAAAGAAATAATTTTAGCAGAGCGTGGTTTCGATCCACGGACCTCTGGGTTATGGGCCCAGCACGCTTCCACTGCGCCACTCTGCTGGCTGGGGTTGCGCTGGCTCTTCGCCACGTGACGTGGGACACTTGGAAAGCGTTGTCTGCGTCGCTTTCACACGCCTGTACTTAATTGCGTATCATCTCCCACAGCTCTCAGCTTGACTTGTCTCGACTTTGCTCGACTGACGCTACGCTGACGCTTGCAGGCTGCGATATTTACCACGATTGACTCGACATGCAGCTGCGAGATGCACAGGAGTAACAAAGCACTCCGCGATGCGTCGACATACGAAATCCACTGCCCAGCTACGCGTCGGCAACCAACAAAATGCCGACCCTGCCAGGATTCGAACCTGGAATCTTCTGATCCGTAGTCAGACGCGTTATCCGTTGCGCCACAGGGCCAGTGGCAGCATTTCTTTCTACGAGGCAAGTGCAATTGGCGAAGAAACGTGTTCTCCATGGCTGAGCAAGCTCCCAAGGAAGGTACCTCTCGTCCAGCTGCGTGGCCGCAGTGCGCCTGCAGAGCTTAGAGCTTGCCACACATCTGCTCTCGCTGCTCGACAGGTAGCAGAAGGCAAGGCGCGCGTTTTCCCGCGTTTTCTCGACGACCAGAGCCGGTTGATGTGCATGTCAGCGTAGCATATGAAACAAGAATAGCACGAAGCATTGGTAGTCAGGTGCCAAAGTCGCAGTATGGCATCAGGTGGCGATCGTATGTTTCTGTGGCCACCACTGGTTTGCAGCAAAGTGAATACCGCTAACTGAGAACACTGTGTCGTAGCCCCAGTGGCGCAATTGGTTAGCGCACGGTACTTATAAGGCAGTAGCCGTGAGCAATGCCGGGGTTGTGAGTTCGAGCCTCACCTGGGGCATACTTTTATTTCTTAGCAGCTGTCTCTGACAGCAACAGGAGGCTAGGTTTGAGATGTATCAGCTATTTGAGTAACATAATTGTGTATTCGAGACGCTAGCTGCGTCTTCCTCGGTAGTATAGTGGTTAGTATCCCCGCCTGTCACGCGGGAGACCGGGGTTCGATTCCCCGCCGGGGAGGCACATCCGATTTTTAATTGCTGCTCTTTCACTCGCCGAACTTAGTGTAGGACGTTTGCGGCTACTTGCACCATATCTCTCGCACACAGGCACCTGTTTACATCGCATCCTCGGTAGTATAGTGGTTAGTATCCCCGCCTGTCACGCGGGAGACCGGGGTTCGATTCCCCGCCGGGGAGATGCGATTTTTATCTCACAAACCTGTTCGAGTGTTGCGCGTATGGGGGTCGTAAGAGCATTAACTTTGCGATCAAGGAGTGTAGTTGGTGCAAAATCTTAAAAAATGCTACATCTTAGGAAGTGGTTCTCGCATTCTTCACACTTCAGAATTACTGGGTTTGCTGTTAACGCTGAATCAAGGCACCCCAGCCGACGCTGTGGGCGTAATAATCGAGCTCGACACAGTCTGCAAAAGAAATAATTTTAGCAGAGCGTGGTTTCGATCCACGGACCTCTGGGTTATGGGCCCAGCACGCTTCCACTGCGCCACTCTGCTGGCTGGGGTTGCGCTGGCTCTTCGCCACGTGACGTGGGACACTTGGAAAGCGTTGTCTGCGTCGCTTTCACACGCCTGTACTTAATTGCGTATCATCTCCCACAGCTCTCAGCTTGACTTGTCTCGACTTTGCTCGACTGACGCTACGCTGACGCTTGCAGGCTGCGATATTTACCACGATTGACTCGACATGCAGCTGCGAGATGCACAGGAGTAACAAAGCACTCCGCGATGCGTCGACATACGAAATCCACTGCCCAGCTACGCGTCGGCAACCAACAAAATGCCGACCCTGCCAGGATTCGAACCTGGAATCTTCTGATCCGTAGTCAGACGCGTTATCCGTTGCGCCACAGGGCCAGTGGCAGCATTTCTTTCTACGAGGCAAGTGCAATTGGCGAAGAAACGTGTTCTCCATGGCTGAGCAAGCTCCCAAGGAAGGTACCTCTCGTCCAGCTGCGTGGCCGCAGTGCGCCTGCAGAGCTTAGAGCTTGCCACACATCTGCTCTCGCTGCTCGACAGGTAGCAGAAGGCAAGGCGCGCGTTTTCCCGCGTTTTCTCGACGACCAGAGCCGGTTGATGTGCATGTCAGCGTAGCATATGAAACAAGAATAGCACGAAGCATTGGTAGTCAGGTGCCAAAGTCGCAGTATGGCATCAGGTGGCGATCGTATGTTTCTGTGGCCACCACTGGTTTGCAGCAAAGTGAATACCGCTAACTGAGAACACTGTGTCGTAGCCCCAGTGGCGCAATTGGTTAGCGCACGGTACTTATAAGGCAGTAGCCGTGAGCAATGCCGGGGTTGTGAGTTCGAGCCTCACCTGGGGCATACTTTTATTTCTTAGCAGCTGTCTCTGACAGCAACAGGAGGCTAGGTTTGAGATGTATCAGCTATTTGAGTAACATAATTGTGTATTCGAGACGCTAGCTGCGTCTTCCTCGGTAGTATAGTGGTTAGTATCCCCGCCTGTCACGCGGGAGACCGGGGTTCGATTCCCCGCCGGGGAGGCACATCCGATTTTTAATTGCTGCTCTTTCACGCGCCGAACTTAGTGTAGGACGTTTGCGGCTACTTGCACCATATCTCTCGCACACAGGCACCTGTTTACATCGCATCCTCGGTAGTATAGTGGTTAGTATCCCCGCCTGTCACGCGGGAGACCGGGGTTCGATTCCCCGCCGGGGAGATGCGATTTTTATCTCACAAACCTGTTCGAGTGTTGCGCGTATGGGGGTCGTAAGAGCATTAACTTTGCGATCAAGGAGTGTAGTTGGTGCAAAATCTTAAAAAATGCTACATCTTAGGAAGTGGTTCTCGCATTCTTCACACTTCAGAATTACTGGGTTTGCTGTTAACGCTGAATCAAGGCACCCCAGCCGACGCTGTGGGCGTAATAATCGAGCTCGACACAGTCTGCAAAAGAAATAATTTTAGCAGAGCGTGGTTTCGATCCACGGACCTCTGGGTTATGGGCCCAGCACGCTTCCACTGCGCCACTCTGCTGGCTGGGGTTGCGCTGGCTCTTCGCCACGTGACGTGGGACACTTGGAAAGCGTTGTCTGCGTCGCTTTCACACGCCTGTACTTAATTGCGTATCATCTCCCACAGCTCTCAGCTTGACTTGTCTCGACTTTGCTCGACTGACGCTACGCTGACGCTTGCAGGCTGCGATATTTACCACGATTGACTCGACATGCAGCTGCGAGATGCACAGGAGTAACAAAGCACTCCGCGATGCGTCGACATACGAAATCCACTGCCCAGCTACGCGTCGGCAACCAACAAAATGCCGACCCTGCCAGGATTCGAACCTGGAATCTTCTGATCCGTAGTCAGACGCGTTATCCGTTGCGCCACAGGGCCAGTGGCAGCATTTCTTTCTACGAGGCAAGTGCAATTGGCGAAGAAACGTGTTCTCCATGGCTGAGCAAGCTCCCAAGGAAGGTACCTCTCGTCCAGCTGCGTGGCCGCAGTGCGCCTGCAGAGCTTAGAGCTTGCCACACATCTGCTCTCGCTGCTCGACAGGTAGCAGAAGGCAAGGCGCGCGTTTTCCCGCGTTTTCTCGACGACCAGAGCCGGTTGATGTGCATGTCAGCGTAGCATATGAAACAAGAATAGCACGAAGCATTGGTAGTCAGGTGCCAAAGTCGCAGTATGGCATCAGGTGGCGATCGTATGTTTCTGTGGCCACCACTGGTTTGCAGCAAAGTGAATACCGCTAACTGAGAACACTGTGTCGTAGCCCCAGTGGCGCAATTGGTTAGCGCACGGTACTTATAAGGCAGTAGCCGTGAGCAATGCCGGGGTTGTGAGTTCGAGCCTCACCTGGGGCATACTTTTATTTCTTAGCAGCTGTCTCTGACAGCAACAGGAGGCTAGGTTTGAGATGTATCAGCTATTTGAGTAACATAATTGTGTATTCGAGACGCTAGCTGCGTCTTCCTCGGTAGTATAGTGGTTAGTATCCCCGCCTGTCACGCGGGAGACCGGGGTTCGATTCCCCGCCGGGGAGGCACATCCGATTTTTAATTGCTGCTCTTTCACTCGCCGAACTTAGTGTAGGACGTTTGCGGCTACTTGCACCATATCTCTCGCACACAGGCACCTGTTTACATCGCATCCTCGGTAGTATAGTGGTTAGTATCCCCGCCTGTCACGCGGGAGACCGGGGTTCGATTCCCCGCCGGGGAGGCACATCCGATTTTTAATTGCTGCTCTTTCACTCGCCGAACTTAGTGTAGGACGTTTGCGGCTACTTGCACCATATCTCTCGCACACAGGCACCTGTTTACATCGCATCCTCGGTAGTATAGTGGTTAGTATCCCCGCCTGTCACGCGGGAGACCGGGGTTCGATTCCCCGCCGGGGAGATGCGATTTTTATCTCACAAACCTGTTCGAGTGTTGCGCGTATGGGGGTCGTAAGAGCATTAACTTTGCGATCAAGGAGTGTAGTTGGTGCAAAATCTTAAAAAATGCTACATCTTAGGAAGTGGTTCTCGCATTCTTCACACTTCAGAATTACTGGGTTTGCTGTTAACGCTGAATCAAGGCACCCCAGCCGACGCTGTGGGCGTAATAATCGAGCTCGACACAGTCTGCAAAAGAAATAATTTTAGCAGAGCGTGGTTTCGATCCACGGACCTCTGGGTTATGGGCCCAGCACGCTTCCACTGCGCCACTCTGCTGGCTGGGGTTGCGCTGGCTCTTCGCCACGTGACGTGGGACACTTGGAAAGCGTTGTCTGCGTCGCTTTCACACGCCTGTACTTAATTGCGTATCATCTCCCACAGCTCTCAGCTTGACTTGTCTCGACTTTGCTCGACTGACGCTACGCTGACGCTTGCAGGCTGCGATATTTACCACGATTGACTCGACATGCAGCTGCGAGATGCACAGGAGTAACAAAGCACTCCGCGATGCGTCGACATACGAAATCCACTGCCCAGCTACGCGTCGGCAACCAACAAAATGCCGACCCTGCCAGGATTCGAACCTGGAATCTTCTGATCCGTAGTCAGACGCGTTATCCGTTGCGCCACAGGGCCAGTGGCAGCATTTCTTTCTACGAGGCAAGTGCAATTGGCGAAGAAACGTGTTCTCCATGGCTGAGCAAGCTCCCAAGGAAGGTACCTCTCGTCCAGCTGCGTGGCCGCAGTGCGCCTGCAGAGCTTAGAGCTTGCCACACATCTGCTCTCGCTGCTCGACAGGTAGCAGAAGGCAAGGCGCGCGTTTTCCCGCGTTTTCTCGACGACCAGAGCCGGTTGATGTGCATGTCAGCGTAGCATATGAAACAAGAATAGCACGAAGCATTGGTAGTCAGGTGCCAAAGTCGCAGTATGGCATCAGGTGGCGATCGTATGTTTCTGTGGCCACCACTGGTTTGCAGCAAAGTGAATACCGCTAACTGAGAACACTGTGTCGTAGCCCCAGTGGCGCAATTGGTTAGCGCACGGTACTTATAAGGCAGTAGCCGTGAGCAATGCCGGGGTTGTGAGTTCGAGCCTCACCTGGGGCATACTTTTATTTCTTAGCAGCTGTCTCTGACAGCAACAGGAGGCTAGGTTTGAGATGTATCAGCTATTTGAGTAACATAATTGTGTATTCGAGACGCTAGCTGCGTCTTCCTCGGTAGTATAGTGGTTAGTATCCCCGCCTGTCACGCGGGAGACCGGGGTTCGATTCCCCGCCGGGGAGGCACATCCGATTTTTAATTGCTGCTCTTTCACTCGCCGAACTTAGTGTAGGACGTTTGCGGCTACTTGCACCATATCTCTCGCACACAGGCACCTGTTTACATCGCATCCTCGGTAGTATAGTGGTTAGTATCCCCGCCTGTCACGCGGGAGACCGGGGTTCGATTCCCCGCCGGGGAGGCACATCCGATTTTTAATTGCTGCTCTTTCACTCGCCGAACTTAGTGTAGGACGTTTGCGGCTACTTGCACCATATCTCTCGCACACAGGCACCTGTTTACATCGCATCCTCGGTAGTATAGTGGTTAGTATCCCCGCCTGTCACGCGGGAGACCGGGGTTCGATTCCCCGCCGGGGAGATGCGATTTTTATCTCACAAACCTGTTCGAGTGTTGCGCGTATGGGGGTCGTAAGAGCATTAACTTTGCGATCAAGGAGTGTAGTTGGTGCAAAATCTTAAAAAATGCTACATCTTAGGAAGTGGTTCTCGCATTCTTCACACTTCAGAATTACTGGGTTTGCTGTTAACGCTGAATCAAGGCACCCCAGCCGACGCTGTGGGCGTAATAATCGAGCTCGACACAGTCTGCAAAAGAAATAATTTTAGCAGAGCGTGGTTTCGATCCACGGACCTCTGGGTTATGGGCCCAGCACGCTTCCACTGCGCCACTCTGCTGGCTGGGGTTGCGCTGGCTCTTCGCCACGTGACGTGGGACACTTGGAAAGCGTTGTCTGCGTCGCTTTCACACGCCTGTACTTAATTGCGTATCATCTCCCACAGCTCTCAGCTTGACTTGTCTCGACTTTGCTCGACTGACGCTACGCTGACGCTTGCAGGCTGCGATATTTACCACGATTGACTCGACATGCAGCTGCGAGATGCACAGGAGTAACAAAGCACTCCGCGATGCGTCGACATACGAAATCCACTGCCCAGCTACGCGTCGGCAACCAACAAAATGCCGACCCTGCCAGGATTCGAACCTGGAATCTTCTGATCCGTAGTCAGACGCGTTATCCGTTGCGCCACAGGGCCAGTGGCAGCATTTCTTTCTACGAGGCAAGTGCAATTGGCGAAGAAACGTGTTCTCCATGGCTGAGCAAGCTCCCAAGGAAGGTACCTCTCGTCCAGCTGCGTGGCCGCAGTGCGCCTGCAGAGCTTAGAGCTTGCCACACATCTGCTCTCGCTGCTCGACAGGTAGCAGAAGGCAAGGCGCGCGTTTTCCCGCGTTTTCTCGACGACCAGAGCCGGTTGATGTGCATGTCAGCGTAGCATATGAAACAAGAATAGCACGAAGCATTGGTAGTCAGGTGCCAAAGTCGCAGTATGGCATCAGGTGGCGATCGTATGTTTCTGTGGCCACCACTGGTTTGCAGCAAAGTGAATACCGCTAACTGAGAACACTGTGTCGTAGCCCCAGTGGCGCAATTGGTTAGCGCACGGTACTTATAAGGCAGTAGCCGTGAGCAATGCCGGGGTTGTGAGTTCGAGCCTCACCTGGGGCATACTTTTATTTCTTAGCAGCTGTCTCTGACAGCAACAGGAGGCTAGGTTTGAGATGTATCAGCTATTTGAGTAACATAATTGTGTATTCGAGACGCTAGCTGCGTCTTCCTCGGTAGTATAGTGGTTAGTATCCCCGCCTGTCACGCGGGAGACCGGGGTTCGATTCCCCGCCGGGGAGGCACATCCGATTTTTAATTGCTGCTCTTTCACTCGCCGAACTTAGTGTAGGACGTTTGCGGCTACTTGCACCATATCTCTCGCACACAGGCACCTGTTTACATCGCATCCTCGGTAGTATAGTGGTTAGTATCCCCGCCTGTCACGCGGGAGACCGGGGTTCGATTCCCCGCCGGGGAGATGCGATTTTTATCTCACAAACCTGTTCGAGTGTTGCGCGTATGGGGGTCGTAAGAGCATTAACTTTGCGATCAAGGAGTGTAGTTGGTGCAAAATCTTAAAAAATGCTACATCTTAGGAAGTGGTTCTCGCATTCTTCACACTTCAGAATTACTGGGTTTGCTGTTAACGCTGAATCAAGGCACCCCAGCCGACGCTGTGGGCGTAATAATCGAGCTCGACACAGTCTGCAAAAGAAATAATTTTAGCAGAGCGTGGTTTCGATCCACGGACCTCTGGGTTATGGGCCCAGCACGCTTCCACTGCGCCACTCTGCTGGCTGGGGTTGCGCTGGCTCTTCGCCACGTGACGTGGGACACTTGGAAAGCGTTGTCTGCGTCGCTTTCACACGCCTGTACTTAATTGCGTATCATCTCCCACAGCTCTCAGCTTGACTTGTCTCGACTTTGCTCGACTGACGCTACGCTGACGCTTGCAGGCTGCGATATTTACCACGATTGACTCGACATGCAGCTGCGAGATGCACAGGAGTAACAAAGCACTCCGCGATGCGTCGACATACGAAATCCACTGCCCAGCTACGCGTCGGCAACCAACAAAATGCCGACCCTGCCAGGATTCGAACCTGGAATCTTCTGATCCGTAGTCAGACGCGTTATCCGTTGCGCCACAGGGCCAGTGGCAGCATTTCTTTCTACGAGGCAAGTGCAATTGGCGAAGAAACGTGTTCTCCATGGCTGAGCAAGCTCCCAAGGAAGGTACCTCTCGTCCAGCTGCGTGGCCGCAGTGCGCCTGCAGAGCTTAGAGCTTGCCACACATCTGCTCTCGCTGCTCGACAGGTAGCAGAAGGCAAGGCGCGCGTTTTCCCGCGTTTTCTCGACGACCAGAGCCGGTTGATGTGCATGTCAGCGTAGCATATGAAACAAGAATAGCACGAAGCATTGGTAGTCAGGTGCCAAAGTCGCAGTATGGCATCAGGTGGCGATCGTATGTTTCTGTGGCCACCACTGGTTTGCAGCAAAGTGAATACCGCTAACTGAGAACACTGTGTCGTAGCCCCAGTGGCGCAATTGGTTAGCGCACGGTACTTATAAGGCAGTAGCCGTGAGCAATGCCGGGGTTGTGAGTTCGAGCCTCACCTGGGGCATACTTTTATTTCTTAGCAGCTGTCTCTGACAGCAACAGGAGGCTAGGTTTGAGATGTATCAGCTATTTGAGTAACATAATTGTGTATTCGAGACGCTAGCTGCGTCTTCCTCGGTAGTATAGTGGTTAGTATCCCCGCCTGTCACGCGGGAGACCGGGGTTCGATTCCCCGCCGGGGAGGCACATCCGATTTTTAATTGCTGCTCTTTCACTCGCCGAACTTAGTGTAGGACGTTTGCGGCTACTTGCACCATATCTCTCGCACACAGGCACCTGTTTACATCGCATCCTCGGTAGTATAGTGGTTAGTATCCCCGCCTGTCACGCGGGAGACCGGGGTTCGATTCCCCGCCGGGGAGATGCGATTTTTATCTCACAAACCTGTTCGAGTGTTGCGCGTATGGGGGTCGTAAGAGCATTAACTTTGCGATCAAGGAGTGTAGTTGGTGCAAAATCTTAAAAAATGCTACATCTTAGGAAGTGGTTCTCGCATTCTTCACACTTCAGAATTACTGGGTTTGCTGTTAACGCTGAATCAAGGCACCCCAGCCGACGCTGTGGGCGTAATAATCGAGCTCGACACAGTCTGCAAAAGAAATAATTTTAGCAGAGCGTGGTTTCGATCCACGGACCTCTGGGTTATGGGCCCAGCACGCTTCCACTGCGCCACTCTGCTGGCTGGGGTTGCGCTGGCTCTTCGCCACGTGACGTGGGACACTTGGAAAGCGTTGTCTGCGTCGCTTTCACACGCCTGTACTTAATTGCGTATCATCTCCCACAGCTCTCAGCTTGACTTGTCTCGACTTTGCTCGACTGACGCTACGCTGACGCTTGCAGGCTGCGATATTTACCACGATTGACTCGACATGCAGCTGCGAGATGCACAGGAGTAACAAAGCACTCCGCGATGCGTCGACATACGAAATCCACTGCCCAGCTACGCGTCGGCAACCAACAAAATGCCGACCCTGCCAGGATTCGAACCTGGAATCTTCTGATCCGTAGTCAGACGCGTTATCCGTTGCGCCACAGGGCCAGTGGCAGCATTTCTTTCTACGAGGCAAGTGCAATTGGCGAAGAAACGTGTTCTCCATGGCTGAGCAAGCTCCCAAGGAAGGTACCTCTCGTCCAGCTGCGTGGCCGCAGTGCGCCTGCAGAGCTTAGAGCTTGCCACACATCTGCTCTCGCTGCTCGACAGGTAGCAGAAGGCAAGGCGCGCGTTTTCCCGCGTTTTCTCGACGACCAGAGCCGGTTGATGTGCATGTCAGCGTAGCATATGAAACAAGAATAGCACGAAGCATTGGTAGTCAGGTGCCAAAGTCGCAGTATGGCATCAGGTGGCGATCGTATGTTTCTGTGGCCACCACTGGTTTGCAGCAAAGTGAATACCGCTAACTGAGAACACTGTGTCGTAGCCCCAGTGGCGCAATTGGTTAGCGCACGGTACTTATAAGGCAGTAGCCGTGAGCAATGCCGGGGTTGTGAGTTCGAGCCTCACCTGGGGCATACTTTTATTTCTTAGCAGCTGTCTCTGACAGCAACAGGAGGCTAGGTTTGAGATGTATCAGCTATTTGAGTAACATAATTGTGTATTCGAGACGCTAGCTGCGTCTTCCTCGGTAGTATAGTGGTTAGTATCCCCGCCTGTCACGCGGGAGACCGGGGTTCGATTCCCCGCCGGGGAGGCACATCCGATTTTTAATTGCTGCTCTTTCACTCGCCGAACTTAGTGTAGGACGTTTGCGGCTACTTGCACCATATCTCTCGCACACAGGCACCTGTTTACATCGCATCCTCGGTAGTATAGTGGTTAGTATCCCCGCCTGTCACGCGGGAGACCGGGGTTCGATTCCCCGCCGGGGAGATGCGATTTTTATCTCACAAACCTGTTCGAGTGTTGCGCGTATGGGGGTCGTAAGAGCATTAACTTTGCGATCAAGGAGTGTAGTTGGTGCAAAATCTTAAAAAATGCTACATCTTAGGAAGTGGTTCTCGCATTCTTCACACTTCAGAATTACTGGGTTTGCTGTTAACGCTGAATCAAGGCACCCCAGCCGACGCTGTGGGCGTAATAATCGAGCTCGACACAGTCTGCAAAAGAAATAATTTTAGCAGAGCGTGGTTTCGATCCACGGACCTCTGGGTTATGGGCCCAGCACGCTTCCACTGCGCCACTCTGCTGGCTGGGGTTGCGCTGGCTCTTCGCCACGTGACGTGGGACACTTGGAAAGCGTTGTCTGCGTCGCTTTCACACGCCTGTACTTAATTGCGTATCATCTCCCACAGCTCTCAGCTTGACTTGTCTCGACTTTGCTCGACTGACGCTACGCTGACGCTTGCAGGCTGCGATATTTACCACGATTGACTCGACATGCAGCTGCGAGATGCACAGGAGTAACAAAGCACTCCGCGATGCGTCGACATACGAAATCCACTGCCCAGCTACGCGTCGGCAACCAACAAAATGCCGACCCTGCCAGGATTCGAACCTGGAATCTTCTGATCCGTAGTCAGACGCGTTATCCGTTGCGCCACAGGGCCAGTGGCAGCATTTCTTTCTACGAGGCAAGTGCAATTGGCGAAGAAACGTGTTCTCCATGGCTGAGCAAGCTCCCAAGGAAGGTACCTCTCGTCCAGCTGCGTGGCCGCAGTGCGCCTGCAGAGCTTAGAGCTTGCCACACATCTGCTCTCGCTGCTCGACAGGTAGCAGAAGGCAAGGCGCGCGTTTTCCCGCGTTTTCTCGACGACCAGAGCCGGTTGATGTGCATGTCAGCGTAGCATATGAAACAAGAATAGCACGAAGCATTGGTAGTCAGGTGCCAAAGTCGCAGTATGGCATCAGGTGGCGATCGTATGTTTCTGTGGCCACCACTGGTTTGCAGCAAAGTGAATACCGCTAACTGAGAACACTGTGTCGTAGCCCCAGTGGCGCAATTGGTTAGCGCACGGTACTTATAAGGCAGTAGCCGTGAGCAATGCCGGGGTTGTGAGTTCGAGCCTCACCTGGGGCATACTTTTATTTCTTAGCAGCTGTCTCTGACAGCAACAGGAGGCTAGGTTTGAGATGTATCAGCTATTTGAGTAACATAATTGTGTATTCGAGACGCTAGCTGCGTCTTCCTCGGTAGTATAGTGGTTAGTATCCCCGCCTGTCACGCGGGAGACCGGGGTTCGATTCCCCGCCGGGGAGGCACATCCGATTTTTAATTGCTGCTCTTTCACTCGCCGAACTTAGTGTAGGACGTTTGCGGCTACTTGCACCATATCTCTCGCACACAGGCACCTGTTTACATCGCATCCTCGGTAGTATAGTGGTTAGTATCCCCGCCTGTCACGCGGGAGACCGGGGTTCGATTCCCCGCCGGGGAGATGCGATTTTTATCTCACAAACCTGTTCGAGTGTTGCGCGTATGGGGGTCGTAAGAGCATTAACTTTGCGATCAAGGAGTGTAGTTGGTGCAAAATCTTAAAAAATGCTACATCTTAGGAAGTGGTTCTCGCATTCTTCACACTTCAGAATTACTGGGTTTGCTGTTAACGCTGAATCAAGGCACCCCAGCCGACGCTGTGGGCGTAATAATCGAGCTCGACACAGTCTGCAAAAGAAATAATTTTAGCAGAGCGTGGTTTCGATCCACGGACCTCTGGGTTATGGGCCCAGCACGCTTCCACTGCGCCACTCTGCTGGCTGGGGTTGCGCTGGCTCTTCGCCACGTGACGTGGGACACTTGGAAAGCGTTGTCTGCGTCGCTTTCACACGCCTGTACTTAATTGCGTATCATCTCCCACAGCTCTCAGCTTGACTTGTCTCGACTTTGCTCGACTGACGCTACGCTGACGCTTGCAGGCTGCGATATTTACCACGATTGACTCGACATGCAGCTGCGAGATGCACAGGAGTAACAAAGCACTCCGCGATGCGTCGACATACGAAATCCACTGCCCAGCTACGCGTCGGCAACCAACAAAATGCCGACCCTGCCAGGATTCGAACCTGGAATCTTCTGATCCGTAGTCAGACGCGTTATCCGTTGCGCCACAGGGCCAGTGGCAGCATTTCTTTCTACGAGGCAAGTGCAATTGGCGAAGAAACGTGTTCTCCATGGCTGAGCAAGCTCCCAAGGAAGGTACCTCTCGTCCAGCTGCGTGGCCGCAGTGCGCCTGCAGAGCTTAGAGCTTGCCACACATCTGCTCTCGCTGCTCGACAGGTAGCAGAAGGCAAGGCGCGCGTTTTCCCGCGTTTTCTCGACGACCAGAGCCGGTTGATGTGCATGTCAGCGTAGCATATGAAACAAGAATAGCACGAAGCATTGGTAGTCAGGTGCCAAAGTCGCAGTATGGCATCAGGTGGCGATCGTATGTTTCTGTGGCCACCACTGGTTTGCAGCAAAGTGAATACCGCTAACTGAGAACACTGTGTCGTAGCCCCAGTGGCGCAATTGGTTAGCGCACGGTACTTATAAGGCAGTAGCCGTGAGCAATGCCGGGGTTGTGAGTTCGAGCCTCACCTGGGGCATACTTTTATTTCTTAGCAGCTGTCTCTGACAGCAACAGGAGGCTAGGTTTGAGATGTATCAGCTATTTGAGTAACATAATTGTGTATTCGAGACGCTAGCTGCGTCTTCCTCGGTAGTATAGTGGTTAGTATCCCCGCCTGTCACGCGGGAGACCGGGGTTCGATTCCCCGCCGGGGAGGCACATCCGATTTTTAATTGCTGCTCTTTCACTCGCCGAACTTAGTGTAGGACGTTTGCGGCTACTTGCACCATATCTCTCGCACACAGGCACCTGTTTACATCGCATCCTCGGTAGTATAGTGGTTAGTATCCCCGCCTGTCACGCGGGAGACCGGGGTTCGATTCCCCGCCGGGGAGATGCGATTTTTATCTCACAAACCTGTTCGAGTGTTGCGCGTATGGGGGTCGTAAGAGCATTAACTTTGCGATCAAGGAGTGTAGTTGGTGCAAAATCTTAAAAAATGCTACATCTTAGGAAGTGGTTCTCGCATTCTTCACACTTCAGAATTACTGGGTTTGCTGTTAACGCTGAATCAAGGCACCCCAGCCGACGCTGTGGGCGTAATAATCGAGCTCGACACAGTCTGCAAAAGAAATAATTTTAGCAGAGCGTGGTTTCGATCCACGGACCTCTGGGTTATGGGCCCAGCACGCTTCCACTGCGCCACTCTGCTGGCTGGGGTTGCGCTGGCTCTTCGCCACGTGACGTGGGACACTTGGAAAGCGTTGTCTGCGTCGCTTTCACACGCCTGTACTTAATTGCGTATCATCTCCCACAGCTCTCAGCTTGACTTGTCTCGACTTTGCTCGACTGACGCTACGCTGACGCTTGCAGGCTGCGATATTTACCACGATTGACTCGACATGCAGCTGCGAGATGCACAGGAGTAACAAAGCACTCCGCGATGCGTCGACATACGAAATCCACTGCCCAGCTACGCGTCGGCAACCAACAAAATGCCGACCCTGCCAGGATTCGAACCTGGAATCTTCTGATCCGTAGTCAGACGCGTTATCCGTTGCGCCACAGGGCCAGTGGCAGCATTTCTTTCTACGAGGCAAGTGCAATTGGCGAAGAAACGTGTTCTCCATGGCTGAGCAAGCTCCCAAGGAAGGTACCTCTCGTCCAGCTGCGTGGCCGCAGTGCGCCTGCAGAGCTTAGAGCTTGCCACACATCTGCTCTCGCTGCTCGACAGGTAGCAGAAGGCAAGGCGCGCGTTTTCCCGCGTTTTCTCGACGACCAGAGCCGGTTGATGTGCATGTCAGCGTAGCATATGAAACAAGAATAGCACGAAGCATTGGTAGTCAGGTGCCAAAGTCGCAGTATGGCATCAGGTGGCGATCGTATGTTTCTGTGGCCACCACTGGTTTGCAGCAAAGTGAATACCGCTAACTGAGAACACTGTGTCGTAGCCCCAGTGGCGCAATTGGTTAGCGCACGGTACTTATAAGGCAGTAGCCGTGAGCAATGCCGGGGTTGTGAGTTCGAGCCTCACCTGGGGCATACTTTTATTTCTTAGCAGCTGTCTCTGACAGCAACAGGAGGCTAGGTTTGAGATGTATCAGCTATTTGAGTAACATAATTGTGTATTCGAGACGCTAGCTGCGTCTTCCTCGGTAGTATAGTGGTTAGTATCCCCGCCTGTCACGCGGGAGACCGGGGTTCGATTCCCCGCCGGGGAGGCACATCCGATTTTTAATTGCTGCTCTTTCACTCGCCGAACTTAGTGTAGGACGTTTGCGGCTACTTGCACCATATCTCTCGCACACAGGCACCTGTTTACATCGCATCCTCGGTAGTATAGTGGTTAGTATCCCCGCCTGTCACGCGGGAGACCGGGGTTCGATTCCCCGCCGGGGAGATGCGATTTTTATCTCACAAACCTGTTCGAGTGTTGCGCGTATGGGGGTCGTAAGAGCATTAACTTTGCGATCAAGGAGTGTAGTTGGTGCAAAATCTTAAAAAATGCTACATCTTAGGAAGTGGTTCTCGCATTCTTCACACTTCAGAATTACTGGGTTTGCTGTTAACGCTGAATCAAGGCACCCCAGCCGACGCTGTGGGCGTAATAATCGAGCTCGACACAGTCTGCAAAAGAAATAATTTTAGCAGAGCGTGGTTTCGATCCACGGACCTCTGGGTTATGGGCCCAGCACGCTTCCACTGCGCCACTCTGCTGGCTGGGGTTGCGCTGGCTCTTCGCCACGTGACGTGGGACACTTGGAAAGCGTTGTCTGCGTCGCTTTCACACGCCTGTACTTAATTGCGTATCATCTCCCACAGCTCTCAGCTTGACTTGTCTCGACTTTGCTCGACTGACGCTACGCTGACGCTTGCAGGCTGCGATATTTACCACGATTGACTCGACATGCAGCTGCGAGATGCACAGGAGTAACAAAGCACTCCGCGATGCGTCGACATACGAAATCCACTGCCCAGCTACGCGTCGGCAACCAACAAAATGCCGACCCTGCCAGGATTCGAACCTGGAATCTTCTGATCCGTAGTCAGACGCGTTATCCGTTGCGCCACAGGGCCAGTGGCAGCATTTCTTTCTACGAGGCAAGTGCAATTGGCGAAGAAACGTGTTCTCCATGGCTGAGCAAGCTCCCAAGGAAGGTACCTCTCGTCCAGCTGCGTGGCCGCAGTGCGCCTGCAGAGCTTAGAGCTTGCCACACATCTGCTCTCGCTGCTCGACAGGTAGCAGAAGGCAAGGCGCGCGTTTTCCCGCGTTTTCTCGACGACCAGAGCCGGTTGATGTGCATGTCAGCGTAGCATATGAAACAAGAATAGCACGAAGCATTGGTAGTCAGGTGCCAAAGTCGCAGTATGGCATCAGGTGGCGATCGTATGTTTCTGTGGCCACCACTGGTTTGCAGCAAAGTGAATACCGCTAACTGAGAACACTGTGTCGTAGCCCCAGTGGCGCAATTGGTTAGCGCACGGTACTTATAAGGCAGTAGCCGTGAGCAATGCCGGGGTTGTGAGTTCGAGCCTCACCTGGGGCATACTTTTATTTCTTAGCAGCTGTCTCTGACAGCAACAGGAGGCTAGGTTTGAGATGTATCAGCTATTTGAGTAACATAATTGTGTATTCGAGACGCTAGCTGCGTCTTCCTCGGTAGTATAGTGGTTAGTATCCCCGCCTGTCACGCGGGAGACCGGGGTTCGATTCCCCGCCGGGGAGGCACATCCGATTTTTAATTGCTGCTCTTTCACTCGCCGAACTTAGTGTAGGACGTTTGCGGCTACTTGCACCATATCTCTCGCACACAGGCACCTGTTTACATCGCATCCTCGGTAGTATAGTGGTTAGTATCCCCGCCTGTCACGCGGGAGACCGGGGTTCGATTCCCCGCCGGGGAGATGCGATTTTTATCTCACAAACCTGTTCGAGTGTTGCGCGTATGGGGGTCGTAAGAGCATTAACTTTGCGATCAAGGAGTGTAGTTGGTGCAAAATCTTAAAAAATGCTACATCTTAGGAAGTGGTTCTCGCATTCTTCACACTTCAGAATTACTGGGTTTGCTGTTAACGCTGAATCAAGGCACCCCAGCCGACGCTGTGGGCGTAATAATCGAGCTCGACACAGTCTGCAAAAGAAATAATTTTAGCAGAGCGTGGTTTCGATCCACGGACCTCTGGGTTATGGGCCCAGCACGCTTCCACTGCGCAACTCTGCTGGCTGGGGTTGCGCTGGCTCTTCGCCACGTGACGTGGGACACTTGGAAAGCGTTGTCTGCGTCGCTTTCACACGCCTGTACTTAATTGCGTATCATCTCCCACAGCTCTCAGCTTGACTTGTCTCGACTTTGCTCGACTGACGCTACGCTGACGCTTGCAGGCTGCGATATTTACCACGATTGACTCGACATGCAGCTGCGAGATGCACAGGAGTAACAAAGCACTCCGCGATGCGTCGACATACGAAATCCACTGCCCAGCTACGCGTCGGCAACCAACAAAATGCCGACCCTGCCAGGATTCGAACCTGGAATCTTCTGATCCGTAGTCAGACGCGTTATCCGTTGCGCCACAGGGCCAGTGGCAGCATTTCTTTCTACGAGGCAAGTGCAATTGGCGAAGAAACGTGTTCTCCATGGCTGAGCAAGCTCCCAAGGAAGGTACCTCTCGTCCAGCTGCGTGGCCGCAGTGCGCCTGCAGAGCTTAGAGCTTGCCACACATCTGCTCTCGCTGCTCGACAGGTAGCAGAAGGCAAGGCGCGCGTTTTCCCGCGTTTTCTCGACGACCAGAGCCGGTTGATGTGCATGTCAGCGTAGCATATGAAACAAGAATAGCACGAAGCATTGGTAGTCAGGTGCCAAAGTCGCAGTATGGCATCAGGTGGCGATCGTATGTTTCTGTGGCCACCACTGGTTTGCAGCAAAGTGAATACCGCTAACTGAGAACACTGTGTCGTAGCCCCAGTGGCGCAATTGGTTAGCGCACGGTACTTATAAGGCAGTAGCCGTGAGCAATGCCGGGGTTGTGAGTTCGAGCCTCACCTGGGGCATACTTTTATTTCTTAGCAGCTGTCTCTGACAGCAACAGGAGGCTAGGTTTGAGATGTATCAGCTATTTGAGTAACATAATTGTGTATTCGAGACGCTAGCTGCGTCTTCCTCGGTAGTATAGTGGTTAGTATCCCCGCCTGTCACGCGGGAGACCGGGGTTCGATTCCCCGCCGGGGAGGCACATCCGATTTTTAATTGCTGCTCTTTCACTCGCCGAACTTAGTGTAGGACGTTTGCGGCTACTTGCACCATATCTCTCGCACACAGGCACCTGTTTACATCGCATCCTCGGTAGTATAGTGGTTAGTATCCCCGCCTGTCACGCGGGAGACCGGGGTTCGATTCCCCGCCGGGGAGATGCGATTTTTATCTCACAAACCTGTTCGAGTGTTGCGCGTATGGGGGTCGTAAGAGCATTAACTTTGCGATCAAGGAGTGTAGTTGGTGCAAAATCTTAAAAAATGCTACATCTTAGGAAGTGGTTCTCGCATTCTTCACACTTCAGAATTACTGGGTTTGCTGTTAACGCTGAATCAAGGCACCCCAGCCGACGCTGTGGGCGTAATAATCGAGCTCGACACAGTCTGCAAAAGAAATAATTTTAGCAGAGCGTGGTTTCGATCCACGGACCTCTGGGTTATGGGCCCAGCACGCTTCCACTGCGCCACTCTGCTGGCTGGGGTTGCGCTGGCTCTTCGCCACGTGACGTGGGACACTTGGAAAGCGTTGTCTGCGTCGCTTTCACACGCCTGTATTTAATTGCGTATCATCTCCCACAGCTCTCAGCTTGACTTGTCTCGACTTTGCTCGACTGACGCTACGCTGACGCTTGCAGGCTGCGATATTTACCACGATTGACTCGACATGCAGCTGCGAGATGCACAGGAGTAACAAAGCACTCCGCGATGCGTCGACATACGAAATCCACTGCCCAGCTACGCGTCGGCAACCAACAAAATGCCGACCCTGCCAGGATTCGAACCTGGAATCTTCTGATCCGTAGTCAGACGCGTTATCCGTTGCGCCACAGGGCCAGTGGCAGCATTTCTTTCTACGAGGCAAGTGCAATTGGCGAAGAAACGTGTTCTCCATGGCTGAGCAAGCTCCCAAGGAAGGTACCTCTCGTCCAGCTGCGTGGCCGCAGTGCGCCTGCAGAGCTTAGAGCTTGCCACACATCTGCTCTCGCTGCTCGACAGGTAGCAGAAGGCAAGGCGCGCGTTTTCCCGCGTTTTCTCGACGACCAGAGCCGGTTGATGTGCATGTCAGCGTAGCATATGAAACAAGAATAGCACGAAGCATTGGTAGTCAGGTGCCAAAGTCGCAGTATGGCATCAGGTGGCGATCGTATGTTTCTGTGGCCACCACTGGTTTGCAGCAAAGTGAATACCGCTAACTGAGAACACTGTGTCGTAGCCCCAGTGGCGCAATTGGTTAGCGCACGGTACTTATAAGGCAGTAGCCGTGAGCAATGCCGGGGTTGTGAGTTCGAGCCTCACCTGGGGCATACTTTTATTTCTTAGCAGCTGTCTCTGACAGCAACAGGAGGCTAGGTTTGAGATGTATCAGCTATTTGAGTAACATAATTGTGTATTCGAGACGCTAGCTGCGTCTTCCTCGGTAGTATAGTGGTTAGTATCCCCGCCTGTCACGCGGGAGACCGGGGTTCGATTCCCCGCCGGGGAGGCACATCCGATTTTTAATTGCTGCTCTTTCACTCGCCGAACTTAGTGTAGGACGTTTGCGGCTACTTGCACCATATCTCTCGCACACAGGCACCTGTTTACATCGCATCCTCGGTAGTATAGTGGTTAGTATCCCCGCTTGTCACGCGGGAGACCGGGGTTCGATTCCCCGCCGGGGAGATGCGATTTTTATCTCACAAACCTGTTCGAGTGTTGCGCGTATGGGGGTCGTAAGAGCATTAACTTTGCGATCAAGGAGTGTAGTTGGTGCAAAATCTTAAAAAATGCTACATCTTAGGAAGTGGTTCTCGCATTCTTCACACTTCAGAATTACTGGGTTTGCTGTTAACGCTGAATCAAGGCACCCCAGCCGACGCTGTGGGCGTAATAATCGAGCTCGACACAGTCTGCAAAAGAAATAATTTTAGCAGAGCGTGGTTTCGATCCACGGACCTCTGGGTTATGGGCCCAGCACGCTTCCACTGCGCCACTCTGCTGGCTGGGGTTGCGCTGGCTCTTCGCCACGTGACGTGGGACACTTGGAAAGCGTTGTCTGCGTCGCTTTCACACGCCTGTACTTAATTGCGTATCA
This sequence comes from Schistocerca americana, assembly GCF_021461395.2. NCBI lineage: Eukaryota > Metazoa > Arthropoda > Insecta > Orthoptera > Acrididae > Schistocerca > Schistocerca americana. The sequence continues at coordinate 95,463,986 of NC_060126.1, forward strand.
TCTCCCACAGCTCTCAGCTTGACTTGTCTCGACTTTGCTCGACTGACGCTACGCTGACGCTTGCAGGCTGCGATATTTACCACGATTGACTCGACATGCAGCTGCGAGATGCACAGGAGTAACAAAGCACTCCGCGATGCGTCGACATACGAAATCCACTGCCCAGCTACGCGTCGGCAACCAACAAAATGCCGACCCTGCCAGGATTCGAACCTGGAATCTTCTGATCCGTAGTCAGACGCGTTATCCGTTGCGCCACAGGGCCAGTGGCAGCATTTCTTTCTACGAGGCAAGTGCAATTGGCGAAGAAACGTGTTCTCCATGGCTGAGCAAGCTCCCAAGGAAGGTACCTCTCGTCCAGCTGCGTGGCCGCAGTGCGCCTGCAGAGCTTAGAGCTTGCCACACATCTGCTCTCGCTGCTCGACAGGTAGCAGAAGGCAAGGCGCGCGTTTTCCCGCGTTTTCTCGACGACCAGAGCCGGTTGATGTGCATGTCAGCGTAGCATATGAAACAAGAATAGCACGAAGCATTGGTAGTCAGGTGCCAAAGTCGCAGTATGGCATCAGGTGGCGATCGTATGTTTCTGTGGCCACCACTGGTTTGCAGCAAAGTGAATACCGCTAACTGAGAACACTGTGTCGTAGCCCCAGTGGCGCAATTGGTTAGCGCACGGTACTTATAAGGCAGTAGCCGTGAGCAATGCCGGGGTTGTGAGTTCGAGCCTCACCTGGGGCATACTTTTATTTCTTAGCAGCTGTCTCTGACAGCAACAGGAGGCTAGGTTTGAGATGTATCAGCTATTTGAGTAACATAATTGTGTATTCGAGACGCTAGCTGCGTCTTCCTCGGTAGTATAGTGGTTAGTATCCCCGCCTGTCACGCGGGAGACCGGGGTTCGATTCCCCGCCGGGGAGGCACATCCGATTTTTAATTGCTGCTCTTTCACTCGCCGAACTTAGTGTAGGACGTTTGCGGCTACTTGCACCATATCTCTCGCACACAGGCACCTGTTTACATCGCATCCTCGGTAGTATAGTGGTTAGTATCCCCGCCTGTCACGCGGGAGACCGGGGTTCGATTCCCCGCCGGGGAGATGCGATTTTTATCTCACAAACCTGTTCGAGTGTTGCGCGTATGGGGGTCGTAAGAGCATTAACTTTGCGATCAAGGAGTGTAGTTGGTGCAAAATCTTAAAAAATGCTACATCTTAGGAAGTGGTTCTCGCATTCTTCACACTTCAGAATTACTGGGTTTGCTGTTAACGCTGAATCAAGGCACCCCAGCCGACGCTGTGGGCGTAATAATCGAGCTCGACACAGTCTGCAAAAGAAATAATTTTAGCAGAGCGTGGTTTCGATCCACGGACCTCTGGGTTATGGGCCCAGCACGCTTCCACTGCGCCACTCTGCTGGCTGGGGTTGCGCTGGCTCTTCGCCACGTGACGTGGGACACTTGGAAAGCGTTGTCTGCGTCGCTTTCACACGCCTGTACTTAATTGCGTATCATCTCCCACAGCTCTCAGCTTGACTTGTCTCGACTTTGCTCGACTGACGCTACGCTGACGCTTGCAGGCTGCGATATTTACCACGATTGACTCGACATGCAGCTGCGAGATGCACAGGAGTAACAAAGCACTCCGCGATGCGTCGACATACGAAATCCACTGCCCAGCTACGCGTCGGCAACCAACAAAATGCCGACCCTGCCAGGATTCGAACCTGGAATCTTCTGATCCGTAGTCAGACGCGTTATCCGTTGCGCCACAGGGCCAGTGGCAGCATTTCTTTCTACGAGGCAAGTGCAATTGGCGAAGAAACGTGTTCTCCATGGCTGAGCAAGCTCCCAAGGAAGGTACCTCTCGTCCAGCTGCGTGGCCGCAGTGCGCCTGCAGAGCTTAGAGCTTGCCACACATCTGCTCTCGCTGCTCGACAGGTAGCAGAAGGCAAGGCGCGCGTTTTCCCGCGTTTTCTCGACGACCAGAGCCGGTTGATGTGCATGTCAGCGTAGCATATGAAACAAGAATAGCACGAAGCATTGGTAGTCAGGTGCCAAAGTCGCAGTATGGCATCAGGTGGCGATCGTATGTTTCTGTGGCCACCACTGGTTTGCAGCAAAGTGAATACCGCTAACTGAGAACACTGTGTCGTAGCCCCAGTGGCGCAATTGGTTAGCGCACGGTACTTATAAGGCAGTAGCCGTGAGCAATGCCGGGGTTGTGAGTTCGAGCCTCACCTGGGGCATACTTTTATTTCTTAGCAGCTGTCTCTGACAGCAACAGGAGGCTAGGTTTGAGATGTATCAGCTATTTGAGTAACATAATTGTGTATTCGAGACGCTAGCTGCGTCTTCCTCGGTAGTATAGTGGTTAGTATCCCCGCCTGTCACGCGGGAGACCGGGGTTCGATTCCCCGCCGGGGAGGCACATCCGATTTTTAATTGCTGCTCTTTCACTCGCCGAACTTAGTGTAGGACGTTTGCGGCTACTTGCACCATATCTCTCGCACACAGGCACCTGTTTACATCGCATCCTCGGTAGTATAGTGGTTAGTATCCCCGCCTGTCACGCGGGAGACCGGGGTTCGATTCCCCGCCGGGGAGATGCGATTTTTATCTCACAAACCTGTTCGAGTGTTGCGCGTATGGGGGTCGTAAGAGCATTAACTTTGCGATCAAGGAGTGTAGTTGGTGCAAAATCTTAAAAAATGCTACATCTTAGGAAGTGGTTCTCGCATTCTTCACACTTCAGAATTACTGGGTTTGCTGTTAACGCTGAATCAAGGCACCCCAGCCGACGCTGTGGGCGTAATAATCGAGCTCGACACAGTCTGCAAAAGAAATAATTTTAGCAGAGCGTGGTTTCGATCCACGGACCTCTGGGTTATGGGCCCAGCACGCTTCCACTGCGCCACTCTGCTGGCTGGGGTTGCGCTGGCTCTTCGCCACGTGACGTGGGACACTTGGAAAGCGTTGTCTGCGTCGCTTTCACACGCCTGTACTTAATTGCGTATCATCTCCCACAGCTCTCAGCTTGACTTGTCTCGACTTTGCTCGACTGACGCTACGCTGACGCTTGCAGGCTGCGATATTTACCACGATTGACTCGACATGCAGCTGCGAGATGCACAGGAGTAACAAAGCACTCCGCGATGCGTCGACATACGAAATCCACTGCCCAGCTACGCGTCGGCAACCAACAAAATGCCGACCCTGCCAGGATTCGAACCTGGAATCTTCTGATCCGTAGTCAGACGCGTTATCCGTTGCGCCACAGGGCCAGTGGCAGCATTTCTTTCTACGAGGCAAGTGCAATTGGCGAAGAAACGTGTTCTCCATGGCTGAGCAAGCTCCCAAGGAAGGTACCTCTCGTCCAGCTGCGTGGCCGCAGTGCGCCTGCAGAGCTTAGAGCTTGCCACACATCTGCTCTCGCTGCTCGACAGGTAGCAGAAGGCAAGGCGCGCGTTTTCCCGCGTTTTCTCGACGACCAGAGCCGGTTGATGTGCATGTCAGCGTAGCATATGAAACAAGAATAGCACGAAGCATTGGTAGTCAGGTGCCAAAGTCGCAGTATGGCATCAGGTGGCGATCGTATGTTTCTGTGGCCACCACTGGTTTGCAGCAAAGTGAATACCGCTAACTGAGAACACTGTGTCGTAGCCCCAGTGGCGCAATTGGTTAGCGCACGGTACTTATAAGGCAGTAGCCGTGAGCAATGCCGGGGTTGTGAGTTCGAGCCTCACCTGGGGCATACTTTTATTTCTTAGCAGCTGTCTCTGACAGCAACAGGAGGCTAGGTTTGAGATGTATCCCCTATTTGAGTAACATAATTGTGTATTCGAGACGCTAGCTGCGTCTTCCTCGGTAGTATAGTGGTTAGTATCCCCGCCTGTCACGCGGGAGACCGGGGTTCGATTCCCCGCCGGGGAGGCACATCCGATTTTTAATTGCTGCTCTTTCACTCGCCGAACTTAGTGTAGGACGTTTGCGGCTACTTGCACCATATCTCTCGCACACAGGCACCTGTTTACATCGCATCCTCGGTAGTATAGTGGTTAGTATCCCCGCCTGTCACGCGGGAGACCGGGGTTCGATTCCCCGCCGGGGAGATGCGATTTTTATCTCACAAACCTGTTCGAGTGTTGCGCGTATGGGGGTCGTAAGAGCATTAACTTTGCGATCAAGGAGTGTAGTTGGTGCAAAATCTTAAAAAATGCTACATCTTAGGAAGTGGTTCTCGCATTCTTCACACTTCAGAATTACTGGGTTTGCTGTTAACGCTGAATCAAGGCACCCCAGCCGACGCTGTGGGCGTAATAATCGAGCTCGACACAGTCTGCAAAAGAAATAATTTTAGCAGAGCGTGGTTTCGATCCACGGACCTCTGGGTTATGGGCCCAGCACGCTTCCACTGCGCCACTCTGCTGGCTGGGGTTGCGCTGGCTCTTCGCCACGTGACGTGGGACACTTGGAAAGCGTTGTCTGCGTCGCTTTCACACGCCTGTACTTAATTGCGTATCATCTCCCACAGCTCTCAGCTTGACTTGTCTCGACTTTGCTCGACTGACGCTACGCTGACGCTTGCAGGCTGCGATATTTACCACGATTGACTCGACATGCAGCTGCGAGATGCACAGGAGTAACAAAGCACTCCGCGATGCGTCGACATACGAAATCCACTGCCCAGCTACGCGTCGGCAACCAACAAAATGCCGACCCTGCCAGGATTCGAACCTGGAATCTTCTGATCCGTAGTCAGACGCGTTATCCGTTGCGCCACAGGGCCAGTGGCAGCATTTCTTTCTACGAGGCAAGTGCAATTGGCGAAGAAACGTGTTCTCCATGGCTGAGCAAGCTCCCAAGGAAGGTACCTCTCGTCCAGCTGCGTGGCCGCAGTGCGCCTGCAGAGCTTAGAGCTTGCCACACATCTGCTCTCGCTGCTCGACAGGTAGCAGAAGGCAAGGCGCGCGTTTTCCCGCGTTTTCTCGACGACCAGAGCCGGTTGATGCGCATGTCAGCGTAGCATATGAAACAAGAATAGCACGAAGCATTGGTAGTCAGGTGCCAAAGTCGCAGTATGGCATCAGGTGGCGATCGTATGTTTCTGTGGCCACCACTGGTTTGCAGCAAAGTGAATACCGCTAACTGAGAACACTGTGTCGTAACCCCAGTGGCGCAATTGGTTAGCGCACGGTACTTATAAGGCAGTAGCCGTGAGCAATGCCGGGGTTGTGAGTTCGAGCCTCACCTGGGGCATACTTTTATTTCTTAGCAGCTGTCTCTGACAGCAACAGGAGGCTAGGTTTGAGATGTATCAGCTATTTGAGTAACATAATTGTGTATTCGAGACGCTAGCTGCGTCTTCCTCGGTAGTATAGTGGTTAGTATCCCCGCCTGTCACGCGGGAGACCGGGGTTCGATTCCCCGCCGGGGAGGCACATCCGATTTTTAATTGCTGCTCTTTCACTCGCCGAACTTAGTGTAGGACGTTTGCGGCTACTTGCACCATATCTCTCGCACACAGGCACCTGTTTACATCGCATCCTCGGTAGTATAGTGGTTAGTATCCCCGCCTGTCACGCGGGAGACCGGGGTTCGATTCCCCGCCGGGGAGATGCGATTTTTATCTCACAAACCTGTTCGAGTGTTGCGCGTATGGGGGTCGTAAGAGCATTAACTTTGCGATCAAGGAGTGTAGTTGGTGCAAAATCTTAAAAAATGCTACATCTTAGGAAGTGGTTCTCGCATTCTTCACACTTCAGAATTACTGGGTTTGCTGTTAACGCTGAATCAAGGCACCCCAGCCGACGCTGTGGGCGTAATAATCGAGCTCGACACAGTCTGCAAAAGAAATAATTTTAGCAGAGCGTGGTTTCGATCCACGGACCTCTGGGTTATGGGCCCAGCACGCTTCCACTGCGCCACTCTGCTGGCTGGGGTTGCGCTGGCTCTTCGCCACGTGACGTGGGACACTTGGAAAGCGTTGTCTGCGTCGCTTTCACACGCCTGTACTTAATTGCGTATCATCTCCCACAGCTCTCAGCTTGACTTGTCTCGACTTTGCTCGACTGACGCTACGCTGACGCTTGCAGGCTGCGATATTTACCACGATTGACTCGACATGCAGCTGCGAGATGCACAGGAGTAACAAAGCACTCCGCGATGCGTCGACATACGAAATCCACTGCCCAGCTACGCGTCGGCAACCAACAAAATGCCGACCCTGCCAGGATTCGAACCTGGAATCTTCTGATCCGTAGTCAGACGCGTTATCCGTTGCGCCACAGGGCCAGTGGCAGCATTTCTTTCTACGAGGCAAGTGCAATTGGCGAAGAAACGTGTTCTCCATGGCTGAGCAAGCTCCCAAGGAAGGTACCTCTCGTCCAGCTGCGTGGCCGCAGTGCGCCTGCAGAGCTTAGAGCTTGCCACACATCTGCTCTCGCTGCTCGACAGGTAGCAGAAGGCAAGGCGCGCGTTTTCCCGCGTTTTCTCGACGACCAGAGCCGGTTGATGTGCATGTCAGCGTAGCATATGAAACAAGAATAGCACGAAGCATTGGTAGTCAGGTGCCAAAGTCGCAGTATGGCATCAGGTGGCGATCGTATGTTTCTGTGGCCACCACTGGTTTGCAGCAAAGTGAATACCGCTAACTGAGAACACTGTGTCGTAGCCCCAGTGGCGCAATTGGTTAGCGCACGGTACTTATAAGGCAGTAGCCGTGAGCAATGCCGGGGTTGTGAGTTCGAGCCTCACCTGGGGCATACTTTTATTTCTTAGCAGCTGTCTCTGACAGCAACAGGAGGCTAGGTTTGAGATGTATCAGCTATTTGAGTAACATAATTGTGTATTCGAGACGCTAGCTGCGTCTTCCTCGGTAGTATAGTGGTTAGTATCCCCGCCTGTCACGCGGGAGACCGGGGTTCGATTCCCCGCCGGGGAGGCACATCCGATTTTTAATTGCTGCTCTTTCACTCGCCGAACTTAGTGTAGGACGTTTGCGGCTACTTGCACCATATCTCTCGCACACAGGCACCTGTTTACATCGCATCCTCGGTAGTATAGTGGTTAGTATCCCCGCCTGTCACGCGGGAGACCGGGGTTCGATTCCCCGCCGGGGAGATGCGATTTTTATCTCACAAACCTGTTCGAGTGTTGCGCGTATGGGGGTCGTAAGAGCATTAACTTTGCGATCAAGGAGTGTAGTTGGTGCAAAATCTTAAAAAATGCTACATCTTAGGAAGTGGTTCTCGCATTCTTCACACTTCAGAATTACTGGGTTTGCTGTTAACGCTGAATCAAGGCACCCCAGCCGACGCTGTGGGCGTAATAATCGAGCTCGACACAGTCTGCAAAAGAAATAATTTTAGCAGAGCGTGGTTTCGATCCACGGACCTCTGGGTTATGGGCCCAGCACGCTTCCACTGCGCCACTCTGCTGGCTGGGGTTGCGCTGGCTCTTCGCCACGTGACGTGGGACACTTGGAAAGCGTTGTCTGCGTCGCTTTCACACGCCTGTACTTAATTGCGTATCATCTCCCACAGCTCTCAGCTTGACTTGTCTCGACTTTGCTCGACTGACGCTACGCTGACGCTTGCAGGCTGCGATATTTACCACGATTGACTCGACATGCAGCTGCGAGATGCACAGGAGTAACAAAGCACTCCGCGATGCGTCGACATACGAAATCCACTGCCCAGCTACGCGTCGGCAACCAACAAAATGCCGACCCTGCCAGGATTCGAACCTGGAATCTTCTGATCCGTAGTCAGACGCGTTATCCGTTGCGCCACATGGCCAGTGGCAGCATTTCTTTCTACGAGGCAAGTGCAATTGGCGAAGAAACGTGTTCTCCATGGCTGAGCAAGCTCCCAAGGAAGGTACCTCTCGTCCAGCTGCGTGGCCGCAGTGCGCCTGCAGAGCTTAGAGCTTGCCACACATCTGCTCTCGCTGCTCGACAGGTAGCAGAAGGCAAGGCGCGCGTTTTCCCGCGTTTTCTCGACGACCAGAGCCGGTTGATGCGCATGTCAGCGTAGCATATGAAACAAGAATAGCACGAAGCATTGGTAGTCAGGTGCCAAAGTCGCAGTATGGCATCAGGTGGCGATCGTATGTTTCTGTGGCCACCACTGGTTTGCAGCAAAGTGAATACTGCTAACTGAGAACACTGTGTCGTAGCCCCAGTGGCGCAATTGGTTAGCGCACGGTACTTATAAGGCAGTAGCCGTGAGCAATGCCGGGGTTGTGAGTTCGAGCCTCACCTGGGGCATACTTTTATTTCTTAGCAGCTGTCTCTGACAGCAACAGGAGGCTAGGTTTGAGATGTATCAGCTATTTGAGTAACATAATTGTGTATTCGAGACGCTAGCTGCGTCTTCCTCGGTAGTATAGTGGTTAGTATCCCCGCCTGTCACGCGGGAGACCGGGGTTCGATTCCCCGCCGGGGAGGCACATCCGATTTTTAATTGCTGCTCTTTCACTCGCCGAACTTAGTGTAGGACGTTTGCGGCTACTTGCACCATATCTCTCGCACACAGGCACCTGTTTACATCGCATCCTCGGTAGTATAGTGGTTAGTATCCCCGCCTGTCACGCGGGAGACCGGGGTTCGATTCCCCGCCGGGGAGATGCGATTTTTATCTCACAAACCTGTTCGAGTGTTGCGCGTATGGGGGTCGTAAGAGCATTAACTTTGCGATCAAGGAGTGTAGTTGGTGCAAAATCTTAAAAAATGCTACATCTTAGGAAGTGGTTCTCGCATTCTTCACACTTCAGAATTACTGGGTTTGCTGTTAACGCTGAATCAAGGCACCCCAGCCGACGCTGTGGGCGTAATAATCGAGCTCGACACAGTCTGCAAAAGAAATAATTTTAGCAGAGCGTGGTTTCGATCCACGGACCTCTGGGTTATGGGCCCAGCACGCTTCCACTGCGCCACTCTGCTGGCTGGGGTTGCGCTGGCTCTTCGCCACGTGACGTGGGACACTTGGAAAGCGTTGTCTGCGTCGCTTTCACACGCCTGTACTTAATTGCGTATCATCTCCCACAGCTCTCAGCTTGACTTGTCTCGACTTTGCTCGACTGACGCTACGCTGACGCTTGCAGGCTGCGATATTTACCACGATTGACTCGACATGCAGCTGCGAGATGCACAGGAGTAACAAAGCACTCCGCGATGCGTCGACATACGAAATCCACTGCCCAGCTACGCGTCGGCAACCAACAAAATGCCGACCCTGCCAGGATTCGAACCTGGAATCTTCTGATCCGTAGTCAGACGCGTTATCCGTTGCGCCACAGGGCCAGTGGCAGCATTTCTTTCTACGAGGCAAGTGCAATTGGCGAAGAAACGTGTTCTCCATGGCTGAGCAAGCTCCCAAGGAAGGTACCTCTCGTCCAGCTGCGTGGCCGCAGTGCGCCTGCAGAGCTTAGAGCTTGCCACACATCTGCTCTCGCTGCTCGACAGGTAGCAGAAGGCAAGGCGCGCGTTTTCCCGCGTTTTCTCGACGACCAGAGCCGGTTGATGCGCATGTCAGCGTAGCATATGAAACAAGAATAGCACGAAGCATTGGTAGTCAGGTGCCAAAGTCGCAGTATGGCATCAGGTGGCGATCGTATGTTTCTGTGGCCACCACTGGTTTGCAGCAAAGTGAATACTGCTAACTGAGAACACTGTGTCGTAGCCCCAGTGGCGCAATTGGTTAGCGCACGGTACTTATAAGGCAGTAGCCGTGAGCAATGCCGGGGTTGTGAGTTCGAGCCTCACCTGGGGCATACTTTTATTTCTTAGCAGCTGTCTCTGACAGCAACAGGAGGCTAGGTTTGAGATGTATCAGCTATTTGAGTAACATAATTGTGTATTCGAGACGCTAGCTGCGTCTTCCTCGGTAGTATAGTGGTTAGTATCCCCGCCTGTCACGCGGGAGACCGGGGTTCGATTCCCCGCCGGGGAGGCACATCCGATTTTTAATTGCTGCTCTTTCACTCGCCGAACTTAGTGTAGGACGTTTGCGGCTACTTGCACCATATCTCTCGCACACAGGCACCTGTTTACATCGCATCCTCGGTAGTATAGTGGTTAGTATCCCCGCCTGTCACGCGGGAGACCGGGGTTCGATTCCCCGCCGGGGAGATGCGATTTTTATCTCACAAACCTGTTCGAGTGTTGCGCGTATGGGGGTCGTAAGAGCATTAACTTTGCGATCAAGGAGTGTAGTTGGTGCAAAATCTTAAAAAATGCTACATCTTAGGAAGTGGTTCTCGCATTCTTCACACTTCAGAATTACTGGGTTTGCTGTTAACGCTGAATCAAGGCACCCCAGCCGACGCTGTGGGCGTAATAATCGAGCTCGACACAGTCTGCAAAAGAAATAATTTTAGCAGAGCGTGGTTTCGATCCACGGACCTCTGGGTTATGGGCCCAGCACGCTTCCACTGCGCCACTCTGCTGGCTGGGGTTGCGCTGGCTCTTCGCCACGTGACGTGGGACACTTGGAAAGCGTTGTCTGCGTCGCTTTCACACGCCTGTACTTAATTGCGTATCATCTCCCACAGCTCTCAGCTTGACTTGTCTCGACTTTGCTCGACTGACGCTACGCTGACGCTTGCAGGCTGCGATATTTACCACGATTGACTCGACATGCAGCTGCGAGATGCACAGGAGTAACAAAGCACTCCGCGATGCGTCGACATACGAAATCCACTGCCCAGCTACGCGTCGGCAACCAACAAAATGCCGACCCTGCCAGGATTCGAACCTGGAATCTTCTGATCCGTAGTCAGACGCGTTATCCGTTGCGCCACAGGGCCAGTGGCAGCATTTCTTTCTACGAGGCAAGTGCAATTGGCGAAGAAACGTGTTCTCCATGGCTGAGCAAGCTCCCAAGGAAGGTACCTCTCGTCCAGCTGCGTGGCCGCAGTGCGCCTGCAGAGCTTAGAGCTTGCCACACATCTGCTCTCGCTGCTCGACAGGTAGCAGAAGGCAAGGCGCGCGTTTTCCCGCGTTTTCTCGACGACCAGAGCCGGTTGATGTGCATGTCAGCGTAGCATATGAAACAAGAATAGCACGAAGCATTGGTAGTCAGGTGCCAAAGTCGCAGTATGGCATCAGGTGGCGATCGTATGTTTCTGTGGCCACCACTGGTTTGCAGCAAAGTGAATACCGCTAACTGAGAACACTGTGTCGTAGCCCCAGTGGCGCAATTGGTTAGCGCACGGTACTTATAAGGCAGTAGCCGTGAGCAATGCCGGGGTTGTGAGTTCGAGCCTCACCTGGGGCATACTTTTATTTCTTAGCAGCTGTCTCTGACAGCAACAGGAGGCTAGGTTTGAGATGTATCAGCTATTTGAGTAACATAATTGTGTATTCGAGACGCTAGCTGCGTCTTCCTCGGTAGTATAGTGGTTAGTATCCCCGCCTGTCACGCGGGAGACCGGGGTTCGATTCCCCGCCGGGGAGGCACATCCGATTTTTAATTGCTGCTCTTTCACTCGCCGAACTTAGTGTAGGACGTTTGCGGCTACTTGCACCATATCTCTCGCACACAGGCACCTGTTTACATCGCATCCTCGGTAGTATAGTGGTTAGTATCCCCGCCTGTCACGCGGGAGACCGGGGTTCGATTCCCCGCCGGGGAGATGCGATTTTTATCTCACAAACCTGTTCGAGTGTTGCGCGTATGGGGGTCGTAAGAGCATTAACTTTGCGATCAAGGAGTGTAGTTGGTGCAAAATCTTAAAAAATGCTACATCTTAGGAAGTGGTTCTCGCATTCTTCACACTTCAGAATTACTGGGTTTGCTGTTAACGCTGAATCAAGGCACCCCAGCCGACGCTGTGGGCGTAATAATCGAGCTCGACACAGTCTGCAAAAGAAATAATTTTAGCAGAGCGTGGTTTCGATCCACGGACCTCTGGGTTATGGGCCCAGCACGCTTCCACTGCGCCACTCTGCTGGCTGGGGTTGCGCTGGCTCTTCGCCACGTGACGTGGGACACTTGGAAAGCGTTGTCTGCGTCGCTTTCACACGCCTGTACTTAATTGCGTATCATCTCCCACAGCTCTCAGCTTGACTTGTCTCGACTTTGCTCGACTGACGCTACGCTGACGCTTGCAGGCTGCGATATTTACCACGATTGACTCGACATGCAGCTGCGAGATGCACAGGAGTAACAAAGCACTCCGCGATGCGTCGACATACGAAATCCACTGCCCAGCTACGCGTCGGCAACCAACAAAATGCCGACCCTGCCAGGATTCGAACCTGGAATCTTCTGATCCGTAGTCAGACGCGTTATCCGTTGCGCCACAGGGCCAGTGGCAGCATTTCTTTCTACGAGGCAAGTGCAATTGGCGAAGAAACGTGTTCTCCATGGCTGAGCAAGCTCCCAAGGAAGGTACCTCTCGTCCAGCTGCGTGGCCGCAGTGCGCCTGCAGAGCTTAGAGCTTGCCACACATCTGCTCTCGCTGCTCGACAGGTAGCAGAAGGCAAGGCGCGCGTTTTCCCGCGTTTTCTCGACGACCAGAGCCGGTTGATGTGCATGTCAGCGTAGCATATGAAACAAGAATAGCACGAAGCATTGGTAGTCAGGTGCCAAAGTCGCAGTATGGCATCAGGTGGCGATCGTATGTTTCTGTGGCCACCACTGGTTTGCAGCAAAGTGAATACCGCTAACTGAGAACACTGTGTCGTAGCCCCAGTGGCGCAATTGGTTAGCGCACGGTACTTATAAGGCAGTAGCCGTGAGCAATGCCGGGGTTGTGAGTTCGAGCCTCACCTGGGGCATACTTTTATTTCTTAGCAGCTGTCTCTGACAGCAACAGGAGGCTAGGTTTGAGATGTATCAGCTATTTGAGTAACATAATTGTGTATTCGAGACGCTAGCTGCGTCTTCCTCGGTAGTATAGTGGTTAGTATCCCCGCCTGTCACGCGGGAGACCGGGGTTCGATTCCCCGCCGGGGAGGCACATCCGATTTTTAATTGCTGCTCTTTCACTCGCCGAACTTAGTGTAGGACGTTTGCGGCTACTTGCACCATATCTCTCGCACACAGGCACCTGTTTACATCGCATCCTCGGTAGTATAGTGGTTAGTATCCCCGCCTGTCACGCGGGAGACCGGGGTTCGATTCCCCGCCGGGGAGATGCGATTTTTATCTCACAAACCTGTTCGAGTGTTGCGCGTATGGGGGTCGTAAGAGCATTAACTTTGCGATCAAGGAGTGTAGTTGGTGCAAAATCTTAAAAAATGCTACATCTTAGGAAGTGGTTCTCGCATTCTTCACACTTCAGAATTACTGGGTTTGCTGTTAACGCTGAATCAAGGCACCCCAGCCGACGCTGTGGGCGTAATAATCGAGCTCGACACAGTCTGCAAAAGAAATAATTTTAGCAGAGCGTGGTTTCGATCCACGGACCTCTGGGTTATGGGCCCAGCACGCTTCCACTGCGCCACTCTGCTGGCTGGGGTTGCGCTGGCTCTTCGCCACGTGACGTGGGACACTTGGAAAGCGTTGTCTGCGTCGCTTTCACACGCCTGTACTTAATTGCGTATCATCTCCCACAGCTCTCAGCTTGACTTGTCTCGACTTTGCTCGACTGACGCTACGCTGACGCTTGCAGGCTGCGATATTTACCACGATTGACTCGACATGCAGCTGCGAGATGCACAGGAGTAACAAAGCACTCCGCGATGCGTCGACATACGAAATCCACTGCCCAGCTACGCGTCGGCAACCAACAAAATGCCGACCCTGCCAGGATTCGAACCTGGAATCTTCTGATCCGTAGTCAGACGCGTTATCCGTTGCGCCACATGGCCAGTGGCAGCATTTCTTTCTACGAGGCAAGTGCAATTGGCGAAGAAACGTGTTCTCCATGGCTGAGCAAGCTCCCAAGGAAGGTACCTCTCGTCCAGCTGCGTGGCCGCAGTGCGCCTGCAGAGCTTAGAGCTTGCCACACATCTGCTCTCGCTGCTCGACAGGTAGCAGAAGGCAAGGCGCGCGTTTTCCCGCGTTTTCTCGACGACCAGAGCCGGTTGATGCGCATGTCAGCGTAGCATATGAAACAAGAATAGCACGAAGCATTGGTAGTCAGGTGCCAAAGTCGCAGTATGGCATCAGGTGGCGATCGTATGTTTCTGTGGCCACCACTGGTTTGCAGCAAAGTGAATACTGCTAACTGAGAACACTGTGTCGTAGCCCCAGTGGCGCAATTGGTTAGCGCACGGTACTTATAAGGCAGTAGCCGTGAGCAATGCCGGGGTTGTGAGTTCGAGCCTCACCTGGGGCATACTTTTATTTCTTAGCAGCTGTCTCTGACAGCAACAGGAGGCTAGGTTTGAGATGTATCAGCTATTTGAGTAACATAATTGTGTATTCGAGACGCTAGCTGCGTCTTCCTCGGTAGTATAGTGGTTAGTATCCCCGCCTGTCACGCGGGAGACCGGGGTTCGATTCCCCGCCGGGGAGGCACATCCGATTTTTAATTGCTGCTCTTTCACTCGCCGAACTTAGTGTAGGACGTTTGCGGCTACTTGCACCATATCTCTCGCACACAGGCACCTGTTTACATCGCATCCTCGGTAGTATAGTGGTTAGTATCCCCGCCTGTCACGCGGGAGACCGGGGTTCGATTCCCCGCCGGGGAGATGCGATTTTTATCTCACAAACCTGTTCGAGTGTTGCGCGTATGGGGGTCGTAAGAGCATTAACTTTGCGATCAAGGAGTGTAGTTGGTGCAAAATCTTAAAAAATGCTACATCTTAGGAAGTGGTTCTCGCATTCTTCACACTTCAGAATTACTGGGTTTGCTGTTAACGCTGAATCAAGGCACCCCAGCCGACGCTGTGGGCGTAATAATCGAGCTCGACACAGTCTGCAAAAGAAATAATTTTAGCAGAGCGTGGTTTCGATCCACGGACCTCTGGGTTATGGGCCCAGCACGCTTCCACTGCGCCACTCTGCTGGCTGGGGTTGCGCTGGCTCTTCGCCACGTGACGTGGGACACTTGGAAAGCGTTGTCTGCGTCGCTTTCACACGCCTGTACTTAATTGCGTATCATCTCCCACAGCTCTCAGCTTGACTTGTCTCGACTTTGCTCGACTGACGCTACGCTGACGCTTGCAGGCTGCGATATTTACCACGATTGACTCGACATGCAGCTGCGAGATGCACAGGAGTAACAAAGCACTCCGCGATGCGTCGACATACGAAATCCACTGCCCAGCTACGCGTCGGCAACCAACAAAATGCCGACCCTGCCAGGATTCGAACCTGGAATCTTCTGATCCGTAGTCAGACGCGTTATCCGTTGCGCCACAGGGCCAGTGGCAGCATTTCTTTCTACGAGGCAAGTGCAATTGGCGAAGAAACGTGTTCTCCATGGCTGAGCAAGCTCCCAAGGAAGGTACCTCTCGTCCAGCTGCGTGGCCGCAGTGCGCCTGCAGAGCTTAGAGCTTGCCACACATCTGCTCTCGCTGCTCGACAGGTAGCAGAAGGCAAGGCGCGCGTTTTCCCGCGTTTTCTCGACGACCAGAGCCGGTTGATGTGCATGTCAGCGTAGCATATGAAACAAGAATAGCACGAAGCATTGGTAGTCAGGTGCCAAAGTCGCAGTATGGCATCAGGTGGCGATCGTATGTTTCTGTGGCCACCACTGGTTTGCAGCAAAGTGAATACCGCTAACTGAGAACACTGTGTCGTAGCCCCAGTGGCGCAATTGGTTAGCGCACGGTACTTATAAGGCAGTAGCCGTGAGCAATGCCGGGGTTGTGAGTTCGAGCCTCACCTGGGGCATACTTTTATTTCTTAGCAGCTGTCTCTGACAGCAACAGGAGGCTAGGTTTGAGATGTATCAGCTATTTGAGTAACATAATTGTGTATTCGAGACGCTAGCTGCGTCTTCCTCGGTAGTATAGTGGTTAGTATCCCCGCCTGTCACGCGGGAGACCGGGGTTCGATTCCCCGCCGGGGAGGCACATCCGATTTTTAATTGCTGCTCTTTCACTCGCCGAACTTAGTGTAGGACGTTTGCGGCTACTTGCACCATATCTCTCGCACACAGGCACCTGTTTACATCGCATCCTCGGTAGTATAGTGGTTAGTATCCCCGCCTGTCACGCGGGAGACCGGGGTTCGATTCCCCGCCGGGGAGATGCGATTTTTATCTCACAAACCTGTTCGAGTGTTGCGCGTATGGGGGTCGTAAGAGCATTAACTTTGCGATCAAGGAGTGTAGTTGGTGCAAAATCTTAAAAAATGCTACATCTTAGGAAGTGGTTCTCGCATTCTTCACACTTCAGAATTACTGGGTTTGCTGTTAACGCTGAATCAAGGCACCCCAGCCGACGCTGTGGGCGTAATAATCGAGCTCGACACAGTCTGCAAAAGAAATAATTTTAGCAGAGCGTGGTTTCGATCCACGGACCTCTGGGTTATGGGCCCAGCACGCTTCCACTGCGCCACTCTGCTGGCTGGGGTTGCGCTGGCTCTTCGCCACGTGACGTGGGACACTTGGAAAGCGTTGTCTGCGTCGCTTTCACACGCCTGTACTTAATTGCGTATCATCTCCCACAGCTCTCAGCTTGACTTGTCTCGACTTTGCTCGACTGACGCTACGCTGACGCTTGCAGGCTGCGATATTTACCACGATTGACTCGACATGCAGCTGCGAGATGCACAGGAGTAACAAAGCACTCCGCGATGCGTCGACATACGAAATCCACTGCCCAGCTACGCGTCGGCAACCAACAAAATGCCGACCCTGCCAGGATTCGAACCTGGAATCTTCTGATCCGTAGTCAGACGCGTTATCCGTTGCGCCACAGGGCCAGTGGCAGCATTTCTTTCTACGAGGCAAGTGCAATTGGCGAAGAAACGTGTTCTCCATGGCTGAGCAAGCTCCCAAGGAAGGTACCTCTCGTCCAGCTGCGTGGCCGCAGTGCGCCTGCAGAGCTTAGAGCTTGCCACACATCTGCTCTCGCTGCTCGACAGGTAGCAGAAGGCAAGGCGCGCGTTTTCCCGCGTTTTCTCGACGACCAGAGCCGGTTGATGTGCATGTCAGCGTAGCATATGAAACAAGAATAGCACGAAGCATTGGTAGTCAGGTGCCAAAGTCGCAGTATGGCATCAGGTGGCGATCGTATGTTTCTGTGGCCACCACTGGTTTGCAGCAAAGTGAATACCGCTAACTGAGAACACTGTGTCGTAGCCCCAGTGGCGCAATTGGTTAGCGCACGGTACTTATAAGGCGGTAGCCGTGAGCAATGCCGGGGTTGTGAGTTCGAGCCTCACCTGGGGCATACTTTTATTTCTTAGCAGCTGTCTCTGACAGCAACAGGAGGCTAGGTTTGAGATGTATCAGCTATTTGAGTAACATAATTGTGTATTCGAGACGCTAGCTGCGTCTTCCTCGGTAGTATAGTGGTTAGTATCCCCGCCTGTCACGCGGGAGACCGGGGTTCGATTCCCCGCCGGGGAGGCACATCCGATTTTTAATTGCTGCTCTTTCACTCGCCGAACTTAGTGTAGGACGTTTGCGGCTACTTGCACCATATCTCTCGCACACAGGCACCTGTTTACATCGCATCCTCGGTAGTATAGTGGTTAGTATCCCCGCCTGTCACGCGGGAGACCGGGGTTCGATTCCCCGCCGGGGAGATGCGATTTTTATCTCACAAACCTGTTCGAGTGTTGCGCGTATGGGGGTCGTAAGAGCATTAACTTTGCGATCAAGGAGTGTAGTTGGTGCAAAATCTTAAAAAATGCTACATCTTAGGAAGTGGTTCTCGCATTCTTCACACTTCAGAATTACTGGGTTTGCTGTTAACGCTGAATCAAGGCACCCCAGCCGACGCTGTGGGCGTAATAATCGAGCTCGACACAGTCTGCAAAAGAAATAATTGTAGCAGAGCGTGGTTTCGATCCACGGACCTCTGGGTTATGGGCCCAGCACGCTTCCACTGCGCCACTCTGCTGGCTGGGGTTGCGCTGGCTCTTCGCCACGTGACGTGGGACACTTGGAAAGCGTTGTCTGCGTCGCTTTCACACGCCTGTACTTAATTGCGTATCATCTCCCACAGCTCTCAGCTTGACTTGTCTCGACTTTGCTCGACTGACGCTACGCTGACGCTTGCAGGCTGCGATATTTACCACGATTGACTCGACATGCAGCTGCGAGATGCACAGGAGTAACAAAGCACTCCGCGATGCGTCGACATACGAAATCCACTGCCCAGCTACGCGTCGGCAACCAACAAAATGCCGACCCTGCCAGGATTCGAACCTGGAATCTTCTGATCCGTAGTCAGACGCGTTATCCGTTGCGCCACAGGGCCAGTGGCAGCATTTCTTTCTACGAGGCAAGTGCAATTGGCGAAGAAACGTGTTCTCCATGGCTGAGCAAGCTCCCAAGGAAGGTACCTCTCGTCCAGCTGCGTGGCCGCAGTGCGCCTGCAGAGCTTAGAGCTTGCCACACATCTGCTCTCGCTGCTCGACAGGTAGCAGAAGGCAAGGCGCGCGTTTTCCCGCGTTTTCTCGACGACCAGAGCCGGTTGATGTGCATGTCAGCGTAGCATATGAAACAAGAATAGCACGAAGCATTGGTAGTCAGGTGCCAAAGTCGCAGTATGGCATCAGGTGGCGATCGTATGTTTCTGTGGCCACCACTGGTTTGCAGCAAAGTGAATACCGCTAACTGAGAACACTGTGTCGTAGCCCCAGTGGCGCAATTGGTTAGCGCACGGTACTTATAAGGCGGTAGCCGTGAGCAATGCCGGGGTTGTGAGTTCGAGCCTCACCTGGGGCATACTTTTATTTCTTAGCAGCTGTCTCTGACAGCAACAGGAGGCTAGGTTTGAGATGTATCAGCTATTTGAGTAACATAATTGTGTATTCGAGACGCTAGCTGCGTCTTCCTCGGTAGTATAGTGGTTAGTATCCCCGCCTGTCACGCGGGAGACCGGGGTTCGATTCCCCGCCGGGGAGGCACATCCGATTTTTAATTGCTGCTCTTTCACTCGCCGAACTTAGTGTAGGACGTTTGCGGCTACTTGCACCATATCTCTCGCACACAGGAACCTGTTTACATCGCATCCTCGGTAGTATAGTGGTTAGTATCCCCGCCTGTCACGCGGGAGACCGGGGTTCGATTCCCCGCCGGGGAGATGCGATTTTTATCTCACAAACCTGTTCGAGTGTTGCGCGTATGGGGGTCGTAAGAGCATTAACTTTGCGATCAAGGAGTGTAGTTGGTGCAAAATCTTAAAAAATGCTACATCTTAGGAAGTGGTTCTCGCATTCTTCACACTTCAGAATTACTGGGTTTGCTGTTAACGCTGAATCAAGGCACCCCAGCCGACGCTGTGGGCGTAATAATCGAGCTCGACACAGTCTGCAAAAGAAATAATTGTAGCAGAGCGTGGTTTCGATCCACGGACCTCTGGGTTATGGGCCCAGCACGCTTCCACTGCGCCACTCTGCTGGCTGGGGTTGCGCTGGCTCTTCGCCACGTGACGTGGGACACTTGGAAAGCGTTGTCTGCGTCGCTTTCACACGCCTGTACTTAATTGCGTATCATCTCCCACAGCTCTCAGCTTGACTTGTCTCGACTTTGCTCGACTGACGCTACGCTGACGCTTGCAGGCTGCGATATTTACCACGATTGACTCGACATGCAGCTGCGAGATGCACAGGAGTAACAAAGCACTCCGCGATGCGTCGACATACGAAATCCACTGCCCAGCTACGCGTCGGCAACCAACAAAATGCCGACCCTGCCAGGATTCGAACCTGGAATCTTCTGATCCGTAGTCAGACGCGTTATCCGTTGCGCCACAGGGCCAGTGGCAGCATTTCTTTCTACGAGGCAAGTGCAATTGGCGAAGAAACGTGTTCTCCATGGCTGAGCAAGCTCCCAAGGAAGGTACCTCTCGTCCAGCTGCGTGGCCGCAGTGCGCCTGCAGAGCTTAGAGCTTGCCACACATCTGCTCTCGCTGCTCGACAGGTAGCAGAAGGCAAGGCGCGCGTTTTCCCGCGTTTTCTCGACGACCAGAGCCGGTTGATGTGCATGTCAGCGTAGCATATGAAACAAGAATAGCACGAAGCATTGGTAGTCAGGTGCCAAAGTCGCAGTATGGCATCAGGTGGCGATCGTATGTTTCTGTGGCCACCACTGGTTTGCAGCAAAGTGAATACCGCTAACTGAGAACACTGTGTCGTAGCCCCAGTGGCGCAATTGGTTAGCGCACGGTACTTATAAGGCGGTAGCCGTGAGCAATGCCGGGGTTGTGAGTTCGAGCCTCACCTGGGGCATACTTTTATTTCTTAGCAGCTGTCTCTGACAGCAACAGGAGGCTAGGTTTGAGATGTATCAGCTATTTGAGTAACATAATTGTGTATTCGAGACGCTAGCTGCGTCTTCCTCGGTAGTATAGTGGTTAGTATCCCCGCCTGTCACGCGGGAGACCGGGGTTCGATTCCCCGCCGGGGAGATGCGATTTTTATCTCACAAACCTGTTCGAGTGTTGCGCGTATGGGGGTCGTAAGAGCATTAACTTTGCGATCAAGGAGTGTAGTTGGTGCAAAATCTTAAAAAATGCTACATCTTAGGAAGTGGTTCTCGCATTCTTCACACTTCAGAATTACTGGGTTTGCTGTTAACGCTGAATCAAGGCACCCCAGCCGACGCTGTGGGCGTAATAATCGAGCTCGACACAGTCTGCAAAAGAAATAATTGTAGCAGAGCGTGGTTTCGATCCACGGACCTCTGGGTTATGGGCCCAGCACGCTTCCACTGCGCCACTCTGCTGGCTGGGGTTGCGCTGGCTCTTCGCCACGTGACGTGGGACACTTGGAAAGCGTTGTCTGCGTCGCTTTCACACGCCTGTACTTAATTGCGTATCATCTCCCACAGCTCTCAGCTTGACTTGTCTCGACTTTGCTCGACTGACGCTACGCTGACGCTTGCAGGCTGCGATATTTACCACGATTGACTCGACATGCAGCTGCGAGATGCACAGGAGTAACAAAGCACTCCGC
This sequence comes from Schistocerca americana, assembly GCF_021461395.2. Classification (NCBI taxonomy): domain Eukaryota; kingdom Metazoa; phylum Arthropoda; class Insecta; order Orthoptera; family Acrididae; genus Schistocerca; species Schistocerca americana. Next base: position 95,485,012 of record NC_060126.1, read on the forward strand.
GATGCGTCGACATACGAAATCCACTGCCCAGCTACGCGTCGGCAACCAACAAAATGCCGACCCTGCCAGGATTCGAACCTGGAATCTTCTGATCCGTAGTCAGACGCGTTATCCGTTGCGCCACAGGGCCAGTGGCAGCATTTCTTTCTACGAGGCAAGTGCAATTGGCGAAGAAACGTGTTCTCCATGGCTGAGCAAGCTCCCAAGGAAGGTACCTCTCGTCCAGCTGCGTGGCCGCAGTGCGCCTGCAGAGCTTAGAGCTTGCCACACATCTGCTCTCGCTGCTCGACAGGTAGCAGAAGGCAAGGCGCGCGTTTTCCCGCGTTTTCTCGACGACCAGAGCCGGTTGATGTGCATGTCAGCGTAGCATATGAAACAAGAATAGCACGAAGCATTGGTAGTCAGGTGCCAAAGTCGCAGTATGGCATCAGGTGGCGATCGTATGTTTCTGTGGCCACCACTGGTTTGCAGCAAAGTGAATACCGCTAACTGAGAACACTGTGTCGTAGCCCCAGTGGCGCAATTGGTTAGCGCACGGTACTTATAAGGCGGTAGCCGTGAGCAATGCCGGGGTTGTGAGTTCGAGCCTCACCTGGGGCATACTTTTATTTCTTAGCAGCTGTCTCTGACAGCAACAGGAGGCTAGGTTTGAGATGTATCAGCTATTTGAGTAACATAATTGTGTATTCGAGACGCTAGCTGCGTCTTCCTCGGTAGTATAGTGGTTAGTATCCCCGCCTGTCACGCGGGAGACCGGGGTTCGATTCCCCGCCGGGGAGGCACATCCGATTTTTAATTGCTGCTCTTTCACTCGCCGAACTTAGTGTAGGACGTTTGCGGCTACTTGCACCATATCTCTCGCACACAGGAACCTGTTTACATCGCATCCTCGGTAGTATAGTGGTTAGTATCCCCGCCTGTCACGCGGGAGACCGGGGTTCGATTCCCCGCCGGGGAGATGCGATTTTTATCTCACAAACCTGTTCGAGTGTTGCGCGTATGGGGGTCGTAAGAGCATTAACTTTGCGATCAAGGAGTGTAGTTGGTGCAAAATCTTAAAAAATGCTACATCTTAGGAAGTGGTTCTCGCATTCTTCACACTTCAGAATTACTGGGTTTGCTGTTAACGCTGAATCAAGGCACCCCAGCCGACGCTGTGGGCGTAATAATCGAGCTCGACACAGTCTGCAAAAGAAATAATTGTAGCAGAGCGTGGTTTCGATCCACGGACCTCTGGGTTATGGGCCCAGCACGCTTCCACTGCGCCACTCTGCTGGCTGGGGTTGCGCTGGCTCTTCGCCACGTGACGTGGGACACTTGGAAAGCGTTGTCTGCGTCGCTTTCACACGCCTGTACTTAATTGCGTATCATCTCCCACAGCTCTCAGCTTGACTTGTCTCGACTTTGCTCGACTGACGCTACGCTGACGCTTGCAGGCTGCGATATTTACCACGATTGACTCGACATGCAGCTGCGAGATGCACAGGAGTAACAAAGCACTCCGCGATGCGTCGACATACGAAATCCACTGCCCAGCTACGCGTCGGCAACCAACAAAATGCCGACCCTGCCAGGATTCGAACCTGGAATCTTCTGATCCGTAGTCAGACGCGTTATCCGTTGCGCCACAGGGCCAGTGGCAGCATTTCTTTCTACGAGGCAAGTGCAATTGGCGAAGAAACGTGTTCTCCATGGCTGAGCAAGCTCCCAAGGAAGGTACCTCTCGTCCAGCTGCGTGGCCGCAGTGCGCCTGCAGAGCTTAGAGCTTGCCACACATCTGCTCTCGCTGCTCGACAGGTAGCAGAAGGCAAGGCGCGCGTTTTCCCGCGTTTTCTCGACGACCAGAGCCGGTTGATGTGCATGTCAGCGTAGCATATGAAACAAGAATAGCACGAAGCATTGGTAGTCAGGTGCCAAAGTCGCAGTATGGCATCAGGTGGCGATCGTATGTTTCTGTGGCCACCACTGGTTTGCAGCAAAGTGAATACCGCTAACTGAGAACACTGTGTCGTAGCCCCAGTGGCGCAATTGGTTAGCGCACGGTACTTATAAGGCGGTAGCCGTGAGCAATGCCGGGGTTGTGAGTTCGAGCCTCACCTGGGGCATACTTTTATTTCTTAGCAGCTGTCTCTGACAGCAACAGGAGGCTAGGTTTGAGATGTATCAGCTATTTGAGTAACATAATTGTGTATTCGAGACGCTAGCTGCGTCTTCCTCGGTAGTATAGTGGTTAGTATCCCCGCCTGTCACGCGGGAGACCGGGGTTCGATTCCCCGCCGGGGAGGCACATCCGATTTTTAATTGCTGCTCTTTCACTCGCCGAACTTAGTGTAGGACGTTTGCGGCTACTTGCACCATATCTCTCGCACACAGGAACCTGTTTACATCGCATCCTCGGTAGTATAGTGGTTAGTATCCCCGCCTGTCACGCGGGAGACCGGGGTTCGATTCCCCGCCGGGGAGATGCGATTTTTATCTCACAAACCTGTTCGAGTGTTGCGCGTATGGGGGTCGTAAGAGCATTAACTTTGCGATCAAGGAGTGTAGTTGGTGCAAAATCTTAAAAAATGCTACATCTTAGGAAGTGGTTCTCGCATTCTTCACACTTCAGAATTACTGGGTTTGCTGTTAACGCTGAATCAAGGCACCCCAGCCGACGCTGTGGGCGTAATAATCGAGCTCGACACAGTCTGCAAAAGAAATAATTGTAGCAGAGCGTGGTTTCGATCCACGGACCTCTGGGTTATGGGCCCAGCACGCTTCCACTGCGCCACTCTGCTGGCTGGGGTTGCGCTGGCTCTTCGCCACGTGACGTGGGACACTTGGAAAGCGTTGTCTGCGTCGCTTTCACACGCCTGTACTTAATTGCGTATCATCTCCCACAGCTCTCAGCTTGACTTGTCTCGACTTTGCTCGACTGACGCTACGCTGACGCTTGCAGGCTGCGATATTTACCACGATTGACTCGACATGCAGCTGCGAGATGCACAGGAGTAACAAAGCACTCCGCGATGCGTCGACATACGAAATCCACTGCCCAGCTACGCGTCGGCAACCAACAAAATGCCGACCCTGCCAGGATTCGAACCTGGAATCTTCTGATCCGTAGTCAGACGCGTTATCCGTTGCGCCACAGGGCCAGTGGCAGCATTTCTTTCTACGAGGCAAGTGCAATTGGCGAAGAAACGTGTTCTCCATGGCTGAGCAAGCTCCCAAGGAAGGTACCTCTCGTCCAGCTGCGTGGCCGCAGTGCGCCTGCAGAGCTTAGAGCTTGCCACACATCTGCTCTCGCTGCTCGACAGGTAGCAGAAGGCAAGGCGCGCGTTTTCCCGCGTTTTCTCGACGACCAGAGCCGGTTGATGTGCATGTAAGCGTAGCATATGAAACAAGAATAGCACGAAGCATTGGTAGTCAGGTGCCAAAGTCGCAGTATGGCATCAGGTGGCGATCGTATGTTTCTGTGGCCACCACTGGTTTGCAGCAAAGTGAATACCGCTAACTGAGAACACTGTGTCGTAGCCCCAGTGGCGCAATTGGTTAGCGCGCGGTACTTATAAGGCAGTAGCCGTGAGCAATGCCGGGGTTGTGAGTTCGAGCCTCACCTGGGGCATACTTTTATTTCTTAGCAGCTGTCTCTGACAGCAACAGGAGGCTAGGTTTGAGATGTATCAGCTATTTGAGTAACATAATTGTGTATTCGAGACGCTAGCTGCGTCTTCCTCGGTAGTATAGTGGTTAGTATCCCCGCCTGTCACGCGGGAGACCGGGGTTCGATTCCCCGCCGGGGAGGCACATCCGATTTTTAATTGCTGCTCTTTCACTCGCCGAACTTAGTGTAGGACGTTTGCGGCTACTTGCACCATATCTCTCGCACACAGGCACCTGTTTACATCGCATCCTCGGTAGTATAGTGGTTAGTATCCCCGCCTGTCACGCGGGAGACCGGGGTTCGATTCCCCGCCGGGGAGATGCGATTTTTATCTCACAAACCTGTTCGAGTGTTGCGCGTATGGGGGTCGTAAGAGCATTAACTTTGCGATCAAGGAGTGTAGTTGGTGCAAAATCTTAAAAAATGCTACATCTTAGGAAGTGGTTCTCGCATTCTTCACACTTCAGAATTACTGGGTTTGCTGTTAACGCTGAATCAAGGCACCCCAGCCGACGCTGTGGGCGTAATAATCGAGCTCGACACAGTCTGCAAAAGAAATAATTGTAGCAGAGCGTGGTTTCGATCCACGGACCTCTGGGTTATGGGCCCAGCACGCTTCCACTGCGCCACTCTGCTGGCTGGGGTTGCGCTGGCTCTTCGCCACGTGACGTGGGACACTTGGAAAGCGTTGTCTGCGTCGCTTTCACACGCCTGTACTTAATTGCGTATCATCTCCCACAGCTCTCAGCTTGACTTGTCTCGACTTTGCTCGACTGACGCTACGCTGACGCTTGCAGGCTGCGATATTTACCACGATTGACTCGACATGCAGCTGCGAGATGCACAGGAGTAACAAAGCACTCCGCGATGCGTCGACATACGAAATCCACTGCCCAGCTACGCGTCGGCAACCAACAAAATGCCGACCCTGCCAGGATTCGAACCTGGAATCTTCTGATCCGTAGTCAGACGCGTTATCCGTTGCGCCACAGGGCCAGTGGCAGCATTTCTTTCTACGAGGCAAGTGCAATTGGCGAAGAAACGTGTTCTCCATGGCTGAGCAAGCTCCCAAGGAAGGTACCTCTCGTCCAGCTGCGTGGCCGCAGTGCGCCTGCAGAGCTTAGAGCTTGCCACACATCTGCTCTCGCTGCTCGACAGGTAGCAGAAGGCAAGGCGCGCGTTTTCCCGCGTTTTCTCGACGACCAGAGCCGGTTGATGTGCATGTAAGCGTAGCATATGAAACAAGAATAGCACGAAGCATTGGTAGTCAGGTGCCAAAGTCGCAGTATGGCATCAGGTGGCGATCGTATGTTTCTGTGGCCACCACTGGTTTGCAGCAAAGTGAATACCGCTAACTGAGAACACTGTGTCGTAGCCCCAGTGGCGCAATTGGTTAGCGCGCGGTACTTATAAGGCAGTAGCCGTGAGCAATGCCGGGGTTGTGAGTTCGAGCCTCACCTGGGGCATACTTTTATTTCTTAGCAGCTGTCTCTGACAGCAACAGGAGGCTAGGTTTGAGATGTATCAGCTATTTGAGTAACATAATTGTGTATTCGAGACGCTAGCTGCGTCTTCCTCGGTAGTATAGTGGTTAGTATCCCCGCCTGTCACGCGGGAGACCGGGGTTCGATTCCCCGCCGGGGAGGCACATCCGATTTTTAATTGCTGCTCTTTCACTCGCCGAACTTAGTGTAGGACGTTTGCGGCTACTTGCACCATATCTCTCGCACACAGGCACCTGTTTACATCGCATCCTCGGTAGTATAGTGGTTAGTATCCCCGCCTGTCACGCGGGAGACCGGGGTTCGATTCCCCGCCGGGGAGATGCGATTTTTATCTCACAAACCTGTTCGAGTGTTGCGCGTATGGGGGTCGTAAGAGCATTAACTTTGCGATCAAGGAGTGTAGTTGGTGCAAAATCTTAAAAAATGCTACATCTTAGGAAGTGGTTCTCGCATTCTTCACACTTCAGAATTACTGGGTTTGCTGTTAACGCTGAATCAAGGCACCCCAGCCGACGCTGTGGGCGTAATAATCGAGCTCGACACAGTCTGCAAAAGAAATAATTTTAGCAGAGCGTGGTTTCGATCCACGGACCTCTGGGTTATGGGCCCAGCACGCTTCCACTGCGCCACTCTGCTGGCTGGGGTTGCGCTGGCTCTTCGCCACGTGACGTGGGACACTTGGAAAGCGTTGTCTGCGTCGCTTTCACACGCCTGTACTTAATTGCGTATCATCTCCCACAGCTCTCAGCTTGACTTGTCTCGACTTTGCTCGACTGACGCTACGCTGACGCTTGCAGGCTGCGATATTTACCACGATTGACTCGACATGCAGCTGCGAGATGCACAGGAGTAACAAAGCACTCCGCGATGCGTCGACATACGAAATCCACTGCCCAGCTACGCGTCGGCAACCAACAAAATGCCGACCCTGCCAGGATTCGAACCTGGAATCTTCTGATCCGTAGTCAGACGCGTTATCCGTTGCGCCACAGGGCCAGTGGCAGCATTTCTTTCTACGAGGCAAGTGCAATTGGCGAAGAAACGTGTTCTCCATGGCTGAGCAAGCTCCCAAGGAAGGTACCTCTCGTCCAGCTGCGTGGCCGCAGTGCGCCTGCAGAGCTTAGAGCTTGCCACACATCTGCTCTCGCTGCTCGACAGGTAGCAGAAGGCAAGGCGCGCGTTTTCCCGCGTTTTCTCGACGACCAGAGCCGGTTGATGTGCATGTAAGCGTAGCATATGAAACAAGAATAGCACGAAGCATTGGTAGTCAGGTGCCAAAGTCGCAGTATGGCATCAGGTGGCGATCGTATGTTTCTGTGGCCACCACTGGTTTGCAGCAAAGTGAATACCGCTAACTGAGAACACTGTGTCGTAGCCCCAGTGGCGCAATTGGTTAGCGCGCGGTACTTATAAGGCAGTAGCCGTGAGCAATGCCGGGGTTGTGAGTTCGAGCCTCACCTGGGGCATACTTTTATTTCTTAGCAGCTGTCTCTGACAGCAACAGGAGGCTAGGTTTGAGATGTATCAGCTATTTGAGTAACATAATTGTGTATTCGAGACGCTAGCTGCGTCTTCCTCGGTAGTATAGTGGTTAGTATCCCCGCCTGTCACGCGGGAGACCGGGGTTCGATTCCCCGCCGGGGAGGCACATCCGATTTTTAATTGCTGCTCTTTCACTCGCCGAACTTAGTGTAGGACGTTTGCGGCTACTTGCACCATATCTCTCGCACACAGGAACCTGTTTACATCGCATCCTCGGTAGTATAGTGGTTAGTATCCCCGCCTGTCACGCGGGAGACCGGGGTTCGATTCCCCGCCGGGGAGATGCGATTTTTATCTCACAAACCTGTTCGAGTGTTGCGCGTATGGGGGTCGTAAGAGCATTAACTTTGCGATCAAGGAGTGTAGTTGGTGCAAAATCTTAAAAAATGCTACATCTTAGGAAGTGGTTCTCGCATTCTTCACACTTCAGAATTACTGGGTTTGCTGTTAACGCTGAATCAAGGCACCCCAGCCGACGCTGTGGGCGTAATAATCGAGCTCGACACAGTCTGCAAAAGAAATAATTGTAGCAGAGCGTGGTTTCGATCCACGGACCTCTGGGTTATGGGCCCAGCACGCTTCCACTGCGCCACTCTGCTGGCTGGGGTTGCGCTGGCTCTTCGCCACGTGACGTGGGACACTTGGAAAGCGTTGTCTGCGTCGCTTTCACACGCCTGTACTTAATTGCGTATCATCTCCCACAGCTCTCAGCTTGACTTGTCTCGACTTTGCTCGACTGACGCTACGCTGACGCTTGCAGGCTGCGATATTTACCACGATTGACTCGACATGCAGCTGCGAGATGCACAGGAGTAACAAAGCACTCCGCGATGCGTCGACATACGAAATCCACTGCCCAGCTACGCGTCGGCAACCAACAAAATGCCGACCCTGCCAGGATTCGAACCTGGAATCTTCTGATCCGTAGTCAGACGCGTTATCCGTTGCGCCACAGGGCCAGTGGCAGCATTTCTTTCTACGAGGCAAGTGCAATTGGCGAAGAAACGTGTTCTCCATGGCTGAGCAAGCTCCCAAGGAAGGTACCTCTCGTCCAGCTGCGTGGCCGCAGTGCGCCTGCAGAGCTTAGAGCTTGCCACACATCTGCTCTCGCTGCTCGACAGGTAGCAGAAGGCAAGGCGCGCGTTTTCCCGCGTTTTCTCGACGACCAGAGCCGGTTGATGTGCATGTAAGCGTAGCATATGAAACAAGAATAGCACGAAGCATTGGTAGTCAGGTGCCAAAGTCGCAGTATGGCATCAGGTGGCGATCGTATGTTTCTGTGGCCACCACTGGTTTGCAGCAAAGTGAATACCGCTAACTGAGAACACTGTGTCGTAGCCCCAGTGGCGCAATTGGTTAGCGCGCGGTACTTATAAGGCAGTAGCCGTGAGCAATGCCGGGGTTGTGAGTTCGAGCCTCACCTGGGGCATACTTTTATTTCTTAGCAGCTGTCTCTGACAGCAACAGGAGGCTAGGTTTGAGATGTATCAGCTATTTGAGTAACATAATTGTGTATTCGAGACGCTAGCTGCGTCTTCCTCGGTAGTATAGTGGTTAGTATCCCCGCCTGTCACGCGGGAGACCGGGGTTCGATTCCCCGCCGGGGAGGCACATCCGATTTTTAATTGCTGCTCTTTCACTCGCCGAACTTAGTGTAGGACGTTTGCGGCTACTTGCACCATATCTCTCGCACACAGGCACCTGTTTACATCGCATCCTCGGTAGTATAGTGGTTAGTATCCCCGCCTGTCACGCGGGAGACCGGGGTTCGATTCCCCGCCGGGGAGATGCGATTTTTATCTCACAAACCTGTTCGAGTGTTGCGCGTATGGGGGTCGTAAGAGCATTAACTTTGCGATCAAGGAGTGTAGTTGGTGCAAAATCTTAAAAAATGCTACATCTTAGGAAGTGGTTCTCGCATTCTTCACACTTCAGAATTACTGGGTTTGCTGTTAACGCTGAATCAAGGCACCCCAGCCGACGCTGTGGGCGTAATAATCGAGCTCGACACAGTCTGCAAAAGAAATAATTGTAGCAGAGCGTGGTTTCGATCCACGGACCTCTGGGTTATGGGCCCAGCACGCTTCCACTGCGCCACTCTGCTGGCTGGGGTTGCGCTGGCTCTTCGCCACGTGACGTGGGACACTTGGAAAGCGTTGTCTGCGTCGCTTTCACACGCCTGTACTTAATTGCGTATCATCTCCCACAGCTCTCAGCTTGACTTGTCTCGACTTTGCTCGACTGACGCTACGCTGACGCTTGCAGGCTGCGATATTTACCACGATTGACTCGACATGCAGCTGCGAGATGCACAGGAGTAACAAAGCACTCCGCGATGCGTCGACATACGAAATCCACTGCCCAGCTACGCGTCGGCAACCAACAAAATGCCGACCCTGCCAGGATTCGAACCTGGAATCTTCTGATCCGTAGTCAGACGCGTTATCCGTTGCGCCACAGGGCCAGTGGCAGCATTTCTTTCTACGAGGCAAGTGCAATTGGCGAAGAAACGTGTTCTCCATGGCTGAGCAAGCTCCCAAGGAAGGTACCTCTCGTCCAGCTGCGTGGCCGCAGTGCGCCTGCAGAGCTTAGAGCTTGCCACACATCTGCTCTCGCTGCTCGACAGGTAGCAGAAGGCAAGGCGCGCGTTTTCCCGCGTTTTCTCGACGACCAGAGCCGGTTGATGTGCATGTAAGCGTAGCATATGAAACAAGAATAGCACGAAGCATTGGTAGTCAGGTGCCAAAGTCGCAGTATGGCATCAGGTGGCGATCGTATGTTTCTGTGGCCACCACTGGTTTGCAGCAAAGTGAATACCGCTAACTGAGAACACTGTGTCGTAGCCCCAGTGGCGCAATTGGTTAGCGCGCGGTACTTATAAGGCAGTAGCCGTGAGCAATGCCGGGGTTGTGAGTTCGAGCCTCACCTGGGGCATACTTTTATTTCTTAGCAGCTGTCTCTGACAGCAACAGGAGGCTAGGTTTGAGATGTATCAGCTATTTGAGTAACATAATTGTGTATTCGAGACGCTAGCTGCGTCTTCCTCGGTAGTATAGTGGTTAGTATCCCCGCCTGTCACGCGGGAGACCGGGGTTCGATTCCCCGCCGGGGAGGCACATCCGATTTTTAATTGCTGCTCTTTCACTCGCCGAACTTAGTGTAGGACGTTTGCGGCTACTTGCACCATATCTCTCGCACACAGGCACCTGTTTACATCGCATCCTCGGTAGTATAGTGGTTAGTATCCCCGCCTGTCACGCGGGAGACCGGGGTTCGATTCCCCGCCGGGGAGATGCGATTTTTATCTCACAAACCTGTTCGAGTGTTGCGCGTATGGGGGTCGTAAGAGCATTAACTTTGCGATCAAGGAGTGTAGTTGGTGCAAAATCTTAAAAAATGCTACATCTTAGGAAGTGGTTCTCGCATTCTTCACACTTCAGAATTACTGGGTTTGCTGTTAACGCTGAATCAAGGCACCCCAGCCGACGCTGTGGGCGTAATAATCGAGCTCGACACAGTCTGCAAAAGAAATAATTTTAGCAGAGCGTGGTTTCGATCCACGGACCTCTGGGTTATGGGCCCAGCACGCTTCCACTGCGCCACTCTGCTGGCTGGGGTTGCGCTGGCTCTTCGCCACGTGACGTGGGACACTTGGAAAGCGTTGTCTGCGTCGCTTTCACACGCCTGTACTTAATTGCGTATCATCTCCCACAGCTCTCAGCTTGACTTGTCTCGACTTTGCTCGACTGACGCTACGCTGACGCTTGCAGGCTGCGATATTTACCACGATTGACTCGACATGCAGCTGCGAGATGCACAGGAGTAACAAAGCACTCCGCGATGCGTCGACATACGAAATCCACTGCCCAGCTACGCGTCGGCAACCAACAAAATGCCGACCCTGCCAGGATTCGAACCTGGAATCTTCTGATCCGTAGTCAGACGCGTTATCCGTTGCGCCACAGGGCCAGTGGCAGCATTTCTTTCTACGAGGCAAGTGCAATTGGCGAAGAAACGTGTTCTCCATGGCTGAGCAAGCTCCCAAGGAAGGTACCTCTCGTCCAGCTGCGTGGCCGCAGTGCGCCTGCAGAGCTTAGAGCTTGCCACACATCTGCTCTCGCTGCTCGACAGGTAGCAGAAGGCAAGGCGCGCGTTTTCCCGCGTTTTCTCGACGACCAGAGCCGGTTGATGTGCATGTAAGCGTAGCATATGAAACAAGAATAGCACGAAGCATTGGTAGTCAGGTGCCAAAGTCGCAGTATGGCATCAGGTGGCGATCGTATGTTTCTGTGGCCACCACTGGTTTGCAGCAAAGTGAATACCGCTAACTGAGAACACTGTGTCGTAGCCCCAGTGGCGCAATTGGTTAGCGCGCGGTACTTATAAGGCAGTAGCCGTGAGCAATGCCGGGGTTGTGAGTTCGAGCCTCACCTGGGGCATACTTTTATTTCTTAGCAGCTGTCTCTGACAGCAACAGGAGGCTAGGTTTGAGATGTATCAGCTATTTGAGTAACATAATTGTGTATTCGAGACGCTAGCTGCGTCTTCCTCGGTAGTATAGTGGTTAGTATCCCCGCCTGTCACGCGGGAGACCGGGGTTCGATTCCCCGCCGGGGAGGCACATCCGATTTTTAATTGCTGCTCTTTCACTCGCCGAACTTAGTGTAGGACGTTTGCGGCTACTTGCACCATATCTCTCGCACACAGGAACCTGTTTACATCGCATCCTCGGTAGTATAGTGGTTAGTATCCCCGCCTGTCACGCGGGAGACCGGGGTTCGATTCCCCGCCGGGGAGATGCGATTTTTATCTCACAAACCTGTTCGAGTGTTGCGCGTATGGGGGTCGTAAGAGCATTAACTTTGCGATCAAGGAGTGTAGTTGGTGCAAAATCTTAAAAAATGCTACATCTTAGGAAGTGGTTCTCGCATTCTTCACACTTCAGAATTACTGGGTTTGCTGTTAACGCTGAATCAAGGCACCCCAGCCGACGCTGTGGGCGTAATAATCGAGCTCGACACAGTCTGCAAAAGAAATAATTGTAGCAGAGCGTGGTTTCGATCCACGGACCTCTGGGTTATGGGCCCAGCACGCTTCCACTGCGCCACTCTGCTGGCTGGGGTTGCGCTGGCTCTTCGCCACGTGACGTGGGACACTTGGAAAGCGTTGTCTGCGTCGCTTTCACACGCCTGTACTTAATTGCGTATCATCTCCCACAGCTCTCAGCTTGACTTGTCTCGACTTTGCTCGACTGACGCTACGCTGACGCTTGCAGGCTGCGATATTTACCACGATTGACTCGACATGCAGCTGCGAGATGCACAGGAGTAACAAAGCACTCCGCGATGCGTCGACATACGAAATCCACTGCCCAGCTACGCGTCGGCAACCAACAAAATGCCGACCCTGCCAGGATTCGAACCTGGAATCTTCTGATCCGTAGTCAGACGCGTTATCCGTTGCGCCACAGGGCCAGTGGCAGCATTTCTTTCTACGAGGCAAGTGCAATTGGCGAAGAAACGTGTTCTCCATGGCTGAGCAAGCTCCCAAGGAAGGTACCTCTCGTCCAGCTGCGTGGCCGCAGTGCGCCTGCAGAGCTTAGAGCTTGCCACACATCTGCTCTCGCTGCTCGACAGGTAGCAGAAGGCAAGGCGCGCGTTTTCCCGCGTTTTCTCGACGACCAGAGCCGGTTGATGTGCATGTAAGCGTAGCATATGAAACAAGAATAGCACGAAGCATTGGTAGTCAGGTGCCAAAGTCGCAGTATGGCATCAGGTGGCGATCGTATGTTTCTGTGGCCACCACTGGTTTGCAGCAAAGTGAATACCGCTAACTGAGAACACTGTGTCGTAGCCCCAGTGGCGCAATTGGTTAGCGCGCGGTACTTATAAGGCAGTAGCCGTGAGCAATGCCGGGGTTGTGAGTTCGAGCCTCACCTGGGGCATACTTTTATTTCTTAGCAGCTGTCTCTGACAGCAACAGGAGGCTAGGTTTGAGATGTATCAGCTATTTGAGTAACATAATTGTGTATTCGAGACGCTAGCTGCGTCTTCCTCGGTAGTATAGTGGTTAGTATCCCCGCCTGTCACGCGGGAGACCGGGGTTCGATTCCCCGCCGGGGAGGCACATCCGATTTTTAATTGCTGCTCTTTCACTCGCCGAACTTAGTGTAGGACGTTTGCGGCTACTTGCACCATATCTCTCGCACACAGGCACCTGTTTACATCGCATCCTCGGTAGTATAGTGGTTAGTATCCCCGCCTGTCACGCGGGAGACCGGGGTTCGATTCCCCGCCGGGGAGATGCGATTTTTATCTCACAAACCTGTTCGAGTGTTGCGCGTATGGGGGTCGTAAGAGCATTAACTTTGCGATCAAGGAGTGTAGTTGGTGCAAAATCTTAAAAAATGCTACATCTTAGGAAGTGGTTCTCGCATTCTTCACACTTCAGAATTACTGGGTTTGCTGTTAACGCTGAATCAAGGCACCCCAGCCGACGCTGTGGGCGTAATAATCGAGCTCGACACAGTCTGCAAAAGAAATAATTGTAGCAGAGCGTGGTTTCGATCCACGGACCTCTGGGTTATGGGCCCAGCACGCTTCCACTGCGCCACTCTGCTGGCTGGGGTTGCGCTGGCTCTTCGCCACGTGACGTGGGACACTTGGAAAGCGTTGTCTGCGTCGCTTTCACACGCCTGTACTTAATTGCGTATCATCTCCCACAGCTCTCAGCTTGACTTGTCTCGACTTTGCTCGACTGACGCTACGCTGACGCTTGCAGGCTGCGATATTTACCACGATTGACTCGACATGCAGCTGCGAGATGCACAGGAGTAACAAAGCACTCCGCGATGCGTCGACATACGAAATCCACTGCCCAGCTACGCGTCGGCAACCAACAAAATGCCGACCCTGCCAGGATTCGAACCTGGAATCTTCTGATCCGTAGTCAGACGCGTTATCCGTTGCGCCACAGGGCCAGTGGCAGCATTTCTTTCTACGAGGCAAGTGCAATTGGCGAAGAAACGTGTTCTCCATGGCTGAGCAAGCTCCCAAGGAAGGTACCTCTCGTCCAGCTGCGTGGCCGCAGTGCGCCTGCAGAGCTTAGAGCTTGCCACACATCTGCTCTCGCTGCTCGACAGGTAGCAGAAGGCAAGGCGCGCGTTTTCCCGCGTTTTCTCGACGACCAGAGCCGGTTGATGTGCATGTCAGCGTAGCATATGAAACAAGAATAGCACGAAGCATTGGTAGTCAGGTGCCAAAGTCGCAGTATGGCATCAGGTGGCGATCGTATGTTTCTGTGGCCACCACTGGTTTGCAGCAAAGTGAATACCGCTAACTGAGAACACTGTGTCGTAGCCCCAGTGGCGCAATTGGTTAGCGCACGGTACTTATAAGGCGGTAGCCGTGAGCAATGCCGGGGTTGTGAGTTCGAGCCTCACCTGGGGCATACTTTTATTTCTTAGCAGCTGTCTCTGACAGCAACAGGAGGCTAGGTTTGAGATGTATCAGCTATTTGAGTAACATAATTGTGTATTCGAGACGCTAGCTGCGTCTTCCTCGGTAGTATAGTGGTTAGTATCCCCGCCTGTCACGCGGGAGACCGGGGTTCGATTCCCCGCCGGGGAGGCACATCCGATTTTTAATTGCTGCTCTTTCACTCGCCGAACTTAGTGTAGGACGTTTGCGGCTACTTGCACCATATCTCTCGCACACAGGCACCTGTTTACATCGCATCCTCGGTAGTATAGTGGTTAGTATCCCCGCCTGTCACGCGGGAGACCGGGGTTCGATTCCCCGCCGGGGAGATGCAATTTTTATCTCACAAACCTGTTCGAGTGTTGCGCGTATGGGGGTCGTAAGAGCATTAACTTTGCGATCAAGGAGTGTAGTTGGTGCAAAATCTTAAAAAATGCTACATCTTAGGAAGTGGTTCTCGCATTCTTCACACTTCAGAATTACTGGGTTTGCTGTTAACGCTGAATCAAGGCACCCCAGCCGACGCTGTGGGCGTAATAATCGAGCTCGACACAGTCTGCAAAAGAAATAATTGTAGCAGAGCGTGGTTTCGATCCACGGACCTCTGGGTTATGGGCCCAGCACGCTTCCACTGCGCCACTCTGCTGGCTGGGGTTGCGCTGGCTCTTCGCCACGTGACGTGGGACACTTGGAAAGCGTTGTCTGCGTCGCTTTCACACGCCTGTACTTAATTGCGTATCATCTCCCACAGCTCTCAGCTTGACTTGTCTCGACTTTGCTCGACTGACGCTACGCTGACGCTTGCAGGCTGCGATATTTACCACGATTGACTCGACATGCAGCTGCGAGATGCACAGGAGTAACAAAGCACTCCGCGATGCGTCGACATACGAAATCCACTGCCCAGCTACGCGTCGGCAACCAACAAAATGCCGACCCTGCCAGGATTCGAACCTGGAATCTTCTGATCCGTAGTCAGACGCGTTATCCGTTGCGCCACAGGGCCAGTGGCAGCATTTCTTTCTACGAGGCAAGTGCAATTGGCGAAGAAACGTGTTCTCCATGGCTGAGCAAGCTCCCAAGGAAGGTACCTCTCGTCCAGCTGCGTGGCCGCAGTGCGCCTGCAGAGCTTAGAGCTTGCCACACATCTGCTCTCGCTGCTCGACAGGTAGCAGAAGGCAAGGCGCGCGTTTTCCCGCGTTTTCTCGACGACCAGAGCCGGTTGATGTGCATGTCAGCGTAGCATATGAAACAAGAATAGCACGAAGCATTGGTAGTCAGGTGCCAAAGTCGCAGTATGGCATCAGGTGGCGATCGTATGTTTCTGTGGCCACCACTGGTTTGCAGCAAAGTGAATACCGCTAACTGAGAACACTGTGTCGTAGCCCCAGTGGCGCAATTGGTTAGCGCACGGTACTTATAAGGCGGTAGCCGTGAGCAATGCCGGGGTTGTGAGTTCGAGCCTCACCTGGGGCATACTTTTATTTCTTAGCAGCTGTCTCTGACAGCAACAGGAGGCTAGGTTTGAGATGTATCAGCTATTTGAGTAACATAATTGTGTATTCGAGACGCTAGCTGCGTCTTCCTCGGTAGTATAGTGGTTAGTATCCCCGCCTGTCACGCGGGAGACCGGGGTTCGATTCCCCGCCGGGGAGGCACATCCGATTTTTAATTGCTGCTCTTTCACTCGCCGAACTTAGTGTAGGACGTTTGCGGCTACTTGCACCATATCTCTCGCACACAGGCACCTGTTTACATCGCATCCTCGGTAGTATAGTGGTTAGTATCCCCGCCTGTCACGCGGGAGACCGGGGTTCGATTCCCCGCCGGGGAGATGCGATTTTTATCTCACAAACCTGTTCGAGTGTTGCGCGTATGGGGGTCGTAAGAGCATTAACTTTGCGATCAAGGAGTGTAGTTGGTGCAAAATCTTAAAAAATGCTACATCTTAGGAAGTGGTTCTCGCATTCTTCACACTTCAGAATTACTGGGTTTGCTGTTAACGCTGAATCAAGGCACCCCAGCCGACGCTGTGGGCGTAATAATCGAGCTCGACACAGTCTGCAAAAGAAATAATTGTAGCAGAGCGTGGTTTCGATCCACGGACCTCTGGGTTATGGGCCCAGCACGCTTCCACTGCGCCACTCTGCTGGCTGGGGTTGCGCTGGCTCTTCGCCACGTGACGTGGGACACTTGGAAAGCGTTGTCTGCGTCGCTTTCACACGCCTGTACTTAATTGCGTATCATCTCCCACAGCTCTCAGCTTGACTTGTCTCGACTTTGCTCGACTGACGCTACGCTGACGCTTGCAGGCTGCGATATTTACCACGATTGACTCGACATGCAGCTGCGAGATGCACAGGAGTAACAAAGCACTCCGCGATGCGTCGACATACGAAATCCACTGCCCAGCTACGCGTCGGCAACCAACAAAATGCCGACCCTGCCAGGATTCGAACCTGGAATCTTCTGATCCGTAGTCAGACGCGTTATCCGTTGCGCCACAGGGCCAGTGGCAGCATTTCTTTCTACGAGGCAAGTGCAATTGGCGAAGAAACGTGTTCTCCATGGCTGAGCAAGCTCCCAAGGAAGGTACCTCTCGTCCAGCTGCGTGGCCGCAGTGCGCCTGCAGAGCTTAGAGCTTGCCACACATCTGCTCTCGCTGCTCGACAGGTAGCAGAAGGCAAGGCGCGCGTTTTCCCGCGTTTTCTCGACGACCAGAGCCGGTTGATGTGCATGTAAGCGTAGCATATGAAACAAGAATAGCACGAAGCATTGGTAGTCAGGTGCCAAAGTCGCAGTATGGCATCAGGTGGCGATCGTATGTTTCTGTGGCCACCACTGGTTTGCAGCAAAGTGAATACCGCTAACTGAGAACACTGTGTCGTAGCCCCAGTGGCGCAATTGGTTAGCGCACGGTACTTATAAGGCAGTAGCCGTGAGCAATGCCGGGGTTGTGAGTTCGAGCCTCACCTGGGGCATACTTTTATTTCTTAGCAGCTGTCTCTGACAGCAACAGGAGGCTAGGTTTGAGATGTATCAGCTATTTGAGTAACATAATTGTGTATTCGAGACGCTAGCTGCGTCTTCCTCGGTAGTATAGTGGTTAGTATCCCCGCCTGTCACGCGGGAGACCGGGGTTCGATTCCCCGCCGGGGAGGCACATCCGATTTTTAATTGCTGCTCTTTCACTCGCCGAACTTAGTGTAGGACGTTTGCGGCTACTTGCACCATATCTCTCGCACACAGGCACCTGTTTACATCGCATCCTCGGTAGTATAGTGGTTAGTATCCCCGCCTGTCACGCGGGAGACCGGGGTTCGATTCCCCGCCGGGGAGATGCGATTTTTATCTCACAAACCTGTTCGAGTGTTGCGCGTATGGGGGTCGTAAGAGCATTAACTTTGCGATCAAGGAGTGTAGTTGGTGCAAAATCTTAAAAAATGCTACATCTTAGGAAGTGGTTCTCGCATTCTTCACACTTCAGAATTACTGGGTTTGCTGTTAACGCTGAATCAAGGCACCCCAGCCGACGCTGTGGGCGTAATAATCGAGCTCGACACAGTCTGCAAAAGAAATAATTTTAGCAGAGCGTGGTTTCGATCCACGGACCTCTGGGTTATGGGCCCAGCACGCTTCCACTGCGCCACTCTGCTTGCTGGGGTTGCGCTGGCTCTTCGCCACGTGACGTGGGACACTTGGAAAGCGTTGTCTGCGTCGCTTTCACACGCCTGTACTTAATTGCGTATCATCTCCCACAGCTCTCAGCTTGACTTGTCTCGACTTTGCTCGACTGACGCTACGCTGACGCTTGCAGGCTGCGATATTTACCACGATTGACTCGACATGCAGCTGCGAGATGCACAGGAGTAACAAAGCACTCCGCGATGCGTCGACATACGAAATCCACTGCCCAGCTACGCGTCGGCAACCAACAAAATGCCGACCCTGCCAGGATTCGAACCTGGAATCTTCTGATCCGTAGTCAGACGCGTTATCCGTTGCGCCACAGGGCCAGTGGCAGCATTTCTTTCTACGAGGCAAGTGCAATTGGCGAAGAAACGTGTTCTCCATGGCTGAGCAAGCTCCCAAGGAAGGTACCTCTCGTCCAGCTGCGTGGCCGCAGTGCGCCTGCAGAGCTTAGAGCTTGCCACACATCTGCTCTCGCTGCTCGACAGGTAGCAGAAGGCAAGGCGCGCGTTTTCCCGCGTTTTCTCGACGACCAGAGCCGGTTGATGTGCATGTCAGCGTAGCATATGAAACAAGAATAGCACGAAGCATTGGTAGTCAGGTGCCAAAGTCGCAGTATGGCATCAGGTGGCGATCGTATGTTTCTGTGGCCACCACTGGTTTGCAGCAAAGTGAATACCGCTAACTGAGAACACTGTGTCGTAGCCCCAGTGGCGCAATTGGTTAGCGCACGGTACTTATAAGGCGGTAGCCGTGAGCAATGCCGGGGTTGTGAGTTCGAGCCTCACCTGGGGCATACTTTTATTTCTTAGCAGCTGTCTCTGACAGCAACAGGAGGCTAGGTTTGAGATGTATCAGCTATTTGAGTAACATAATTGTGTATTCGAGACGCTAGCTGCGTCTTCCTCGGTAGTATAGTGGTTAGTATCCCCGCCTGTCACGCGGGAGACCGGGGTTCGATTCCCCGCCGGGGAGGCACATCCGATTTTTAATTGCTGCTCTTTCACTCGCCGAACTTAGTGTAGGACGTTTGCGGCTACTTGCACCATATCTCTCGCACACAGGCACCTGTTTACATCGCATCCTCGGTAGTATAGTGGTTAGTATCCCCGCCTGTCACGCGGGAGACCGGGGTTCGATTCCCCGCCGGGGAGATGCGATTTTTATCTCACAAACCTGTTCGAGTGTTGCGCGTATGGGGGTCGTAAGAGCATTAACTTTGCGATCAAGGAGTGTAGTTGGTGCAAAATCTTAAAAAATGCTACATCTTAGGAAGTGGTTCTCGCATTCTTCACACTTCAGAATTACTGGGTTTGCTGTTAACGCTGAATCAAGGCACCCCAGCCGACGCTGTGGGCGTAATAATCGAGCTCGACACAGTCTGCAAAAGAAATAATTTTAGCAGAGCGTGGTTTCGATCCACGGACCTCTGGGTTATGGGCCCAGCACGCTTCCACTGCGCCACTCTGCTGGCTGGGGTTGCGCTGGCTCTTCGCCACGTGACGTGGGACACTTGGAAAGCGTTGTCTGCGTCGCTTTCACACGCCTGTACTTAATTGCGTATCATCTCCCACAGCTCTCAGCTTGACTTGTCTCGACTTTGCTCGACTGACGCTACGCTGACGCTTGCAGGCTGCGATATTTACCACGATTGACTCGACATGCAGCTGCGAGATGCACAGGAGTAACAAAGCACTCCGCGATGCGTCGACATACGAAATCCACTGCCCAGCTACGCGTCGGCAACCAACAAAATGCCGACCCTGCCAGGATTCGAACCTGGAATCTTCTGATCCGTAGTCAGACGCGTTATCCGTTGCGCCACAGGGCCAGTGGCAGCATTTCTTTCTACGAGGCAAGTGCAATTGGCGAAGAAACGTGTTCTCCATGGCTGAGCAAGCTCCCAAGGAAGGTACCTCTCGTCCAGCTGCGTGGCCGCAGTGCGCCTGCAGAGCTTAGAGCTTGCCACACATCTGCTCTCGCTGCTCGACAGGTAGCAGAAGGCAAGGCGCGCGTTTTCCCGCGTTTTCTCGACGACCAGAGCCGGTTGATGTGCATGTAAGCGTAGCATATGAAACAAGAATAGCACGAAGCATTGGTAGTCAGGTGCCAAAGTCGCAGTATGGCATCAGGTGGCGATCGTATGTTTCTGTGGCCACCACTGGTTTGCAGCAAAGTGAATACCGCTAACTGAGAACACTGTGTCGTAGCCCCAGTGGCGCAATTGGTTAGCGCGCGGTACTTATAAGGCAGTAGCCGTGAGCAATGCCGGGGTTGTGAGTTCGAGCCTCACCTGGGGCATACTTTTATTTCTTAGCAGCTGTCTCTGACAGCAACAGGAGGCTAGGTTTGAGATGTATCAGCTATTTGAGTAACATAATTGTGTATTCGAGACGCCAGCTGCGTCTTCCTCGGTAGTATAGTGGTTAGTATCCCCGCCTGTCACGCGGGAGACCGGGGTTCGATTCCCCGCCGGGGAGGCACATCCGATTTTTAATTGCTGCTCTTTCACTCGCCGAACTTAGTGTAGGACGTTTGCGGCTACTTGCACCATATCTCTCGCACACAGGAACCTGTTTACATCGCATCCTCGGTAGTATAGTGGTTAGTATCCCCGCCTGTCACGCGGGAGACCGGGGTTCGATTCCCCGCCGGGGAGATGCGATTTTTATCTCACAAACCTGTTCGAGTGTTGCGCGTATGGGGGTCGTAAGAGCATTAACTTTGCGATCAAGGAGTGTAGTTGGTGCAAAATCTTAAAAAATGCTACATCTTAGGAAGTGGTTCTCGCATTCTTCACACTTCAGAATTACTGGGTTTGCTGTTAACGCTGAATCAAGGCACCCCAGCCGACGCTGTGGGCGTAATAATCGAGCTCGACACAGTCTGCAAAAGAAATAATTGTAGCAGAGCGTGGTTTCGATCCACGGACCTCTGGGTTATGGGCCCAGCACGCTTCCACTGCGCCACTCTGCTGGCTGGGGTTGCGCTGGCTCTTCGCCACGTGACGTGGGACACTTGGAAAGCGTTGTCTGCGTCGCTTTCACACGCCTGTACTTAATTGCGTATCATCTCCCACAGCTCTCAGCTTGACTTGTCTCGACTTTGCTCGACTGACGCTACGCTGACGCTTGCAGGCTGCGATATTTACCACGATTGACTCGACATGCAGCTGCGAGATGCACAGGAGTAACAAAGCACTCCGCGATGCGTCGACATACGAAATCCACTGCCCAGCTACGCGTCGGCAACCAACAAAATGCCGACCCTGCCAGGATTCGAACCTGGAATCTTCTGATCCGTAGTCAGACGCGTTATCCGTTGCGCCACAGGGCCAGTGGCAGCATTTCTTTCTACGAGGCAAGTGCAATTGGCGAAGAAACGTGTTCTCCATGGCTGAGCAAGCTCCCAAGGAAGGTACCTCTCGTCCAGCTGCGTGGCCGCAGTGCGCCTGCAGAGCTTAGAGCTTGCCACACATCTGCTCTCGCTGCTCGACAGGTAGCAGAAGGCAAGGCGCGCGTTTTCCCGCGTTTTCTCGACGACCAGAGCCGGTTGATGTGCATGTAAGCGTAGCATATGAAACAAGAATAGCACGAAGCATTGGTAGTCAGGTGCCAAAGTCGCAGTATGGCATCAGGTGGCGATCGTATGTTTCTGTGGCCACCACTGGTTTGCAGCAAAGTGAATACCGCTAACTGAGAACACTGTGTCGTAGCCCCAGTGGCGCAATTGGTTAGCGCGCGGTACTTATAAGGCAGTAGCCGTGAGCAATGCCGGGGTTGTGAGTTCGAGCCTCACCTGGGGCATACTTTTATTTCTTAGCAGCTGTCTCTGACAGCAACAGGAGGCTAGGTTTGAGATGTATCAGCTATTTGAGTAACATAATTGTGTATTCGAGACGCTAGCTGCGTCTTCCTCGGTAGTATAGTGGTTAGTATCCCCGCCTGTCACGCGGGAGACCGGGGTTCGATTCCCCGCCGGGGAGGCACATCCGATTTTTAATTGCTGCTCTTTCACTCGCCGAACTTAGTGTAGGACGTTTGCGGCTACTTGCACCATATCTCTCGCACACAGGCACCTGTTTACATCGCATCCTCGGTAGTATAGTGGTTAGTATCCCCGCCTGTCACGCGGGAGACCGGGGTTCGATTCCCCGCCGGGGAGATGCGATTTTTATCTCACAAACCTGTTCGAGTGTTGCGCGTATGGGGGTCGTAAGAGCATTAACTTTGCGATCAAGGAGTGTAGTTGGTGCAAAATCTTAAAAAATGCTACATCTTAGGAAGTGGTTCTCGCATTCTTCACACTTCAGAATTACTGGGTTTGCTGTTAACGCTGAATCAAGGCACCCCAGCCGACGCTGTGGGCGTAATAATCGAGCTCGACACAGTCTGCAAAAGAAATAATTGTAGCAGAGCGTGGTTTCGATCCACGGACCTCTGGGTTATGGGCCCAGCACGCTTCCACTGCGCCACTCTGCTGGCTGGGGTTGCGCTGGCTCTTCGCCACGTGACGTGGGACACTTGGAAAGCGTTGTCTGCGTCGCTTTCACACGCCTGTACTTAATTGCGTATCATCTCCCACAGCTCTCAGCTTGACTTGTCTCGACTTTGCTCGACTGACGCTACGCTGACGCTTGCAGGCTGCGATATTTACCACGATTGACTCGACATGCAGCTGCGAGATGCACAGGAGTAACAAAGCACTCCGCGATGCGTCGACATACGAAATCCACTGCCCAGCTACGCGTCGGCAACCAACAAAATGCCGACCCTGCCAGGATTCGAACCTGGAATCTTCTGATCCGTAGTCAGACGCGTTATCCGTTGCGCCACAGGGCCAGTGGCAGCATTTCTTTCTACGAGGCAAGTGCAATTGGCGAAGAAACGTGTTCTCCATGGCTGAGCAAGCTCCCAAGGAAGGTACCTCTCGTCCAGCTGCGTGGCCGCAGTGCGCCTGCAGAGCTTAGAGCTTGCCACACATCTGCTCTCGCTGCTCGACAGGTAGCAGAAGGCAAGGCGCGCGTTTTCCCGCGTTTTCTCGACGACCAGAGCCGGTTGATGTGCATGTCAGCGTAGCATATGAAACAAGAATAGCACGAAGCATTGGTAGTCAGGTGCCAAAGTCGCAGTATGGCATCAGGTGGCGATCGTATGTTTCTGTGGCCACCACTGGTTTGCAGCAAAGTGAATACCGCTAACTGAGAACACTGTGTCGTAGCCCCAGTGGCGCAATTGGTTAGCGCACGGTACTTATAAGGCGGTAGCCGTGAGCAATGCCGGGGTTGTGAGTTCGAGCCTCACCTGGGGCATACTTTTATTTCTTAGCAGCTGTCTCTGACAGCAACAGGAGGCTAGGTTTGAGATGTATCAGCTATTTGAGTAACATAATTGTGTATTCGAGACGCTAGCTGCGTCTTCCTCGGTAGTATAGTGGTTAGTATCCCCGCCTGTCACGCGGGAGACCGGGGTTCGATTCCCCGCCGGGGAGGCACATCCGATTTTTAATTGCTGCTCTTTCACTCGCCGAACTTAGTGTAGGACGTTTGCGGCTACTTGCACCATATCTCTCGCACACAGGCACCTGTTTACATCGCATCCTCGGTAGTATAGTGGTTAGTATCCCCGCCTGTCACGCGGGAGACCGGGGTTCGATTCCCCGCCGGGGAGATGCGATTTTTATCTCACAAACCTGTTCGAGTGTTGCGCGTATGGGGGTCGTAAGAGCATTAACTTTGCGATCAAGGAGTGTAGTTGGTGCAAAATCTTAAAAAATGCTACATCTTAGGAAGTGGTTCTCGCATTCTTCACACTTCAGAATTACTGGGTTTGCTGTTAACGCTGAATCAAGGCACCCCAGCCGACGCTGTGGGCGTAATAATCGAGCTCGACACAGTCTGCAAAAGAAATAATTGTAGCAGAGCGTGGTTTCGATCCACGGACCTCTGGGTTATGGGCCCAGCACGCTTCCACTGCGCCACTCTGCTGGCTGGGGTTGCGCTGGCTCTTCGCCACGTGACGTGGGACACTTGGAAAGCGTTGTCTGCGTCGCTTTCACACGCCTGTACTTAATTGCGTATCATCTCCCACAGCTCTCAGCTTGACTTGTCTCGACTTTGCTCGACTGACGCTACGCTGACGCTTGCAGGCTGCGATATTTACCACGATTGACTCGACATGCAGCTGCGAGATGCACAGGAGTAACAAAGCACTCCGCGATGCGTCGACATACGAAATCCACTGCCCAGCTACGCGTCGGCAACCAACAAAATGCCGACCCTGCCAGGATTCGAACCTGGAATCTTCTGATCCGTAGTCAGACGCGTTATCCGTTGCGCCACAGGGCCAGTGGCAGCATTTCTTTCTACGAGGCAAGTGCAATTGGCGAAGAAACGTGTTCTCCATGGCTGAGCAAGCTCCCAAGGAAGGTACCTCTCGTCCAGCTGCGTGGCCGCAGTGCGCCTGCAGAGCTTAGAGCTTGCCACACATCTGCTCTCGCTGCTCGACAGGTAGCAGAAGGCAAGGCGCGCGTTTTCCCGCGTTTTCTCGACGACCAGAGCCGGTTGATGTGCATGTCAGCGTAGCATATGAAACAAGAATAGCACGAAGCATTGGTAGTCAGGTGCCAAAGTCGCAGTATGGCATCAGGTGGCGATCGTATGTTTCTGTGGCCACCACTGGTTTGCAGCAAAGTGAATACCGCTAACTGAGAACACTGTGTCGTAGCCCCAGTGGCGCAATTGGTTAGCGCACGGTACTTATAAGGCGGTAGCCGTGAGCAATGCCGGGGTTGTGAGTTCGAGCCTCACCTGGGGCATACTTTTATTTCTTAGCAGCTGTCTCTGACAGCAACAGGAGGCTAGGTTTGAGATGTATCAGCTATTTGAGTAACATAATTGTGTATTCGAGACGCTAGCTGCGTCTTCCTCGGTAGTATAGTGGTTAGTATCCCCGCCTGTCACGCGGGAGACCGGGGTTCGATTCCCCGCCGGGGAGGCACATCCGATTTTTAATTGCTGCTCTTTCACTCGCCGAACTTAGTGTAGGACGTTTGCGGCTACTTGCACCATATCTCTCGCACACAGGCACCTGTTTACATCGCATCCTCGGTAGTATAGTGGTTAGTATCCCCGCCTGTCACGCGGGAGACCGGGGTTCGATTCCCCGCCGGGGAGATGCGATTTTTATCTCACAAACCTGTTCGAGTGTTGCGCGTATGGGGGTCGTAAGAGCATTAACTTTGCGATCAAGGAGTGTAGTTGGTGCAAAATCTTAAAAAATGCTACATCTTAGGAAGTGGTTCTCGCATTCTTCACACTTCAGAATTACTGGGTTTGCTGTTAACGCTGAATCAAGGCACCCCAGCCGACGCTGTGGGCGTAATAATCGAGCTCGACACAGTCTGCAAAAGAAATAATTGTAGCAGAGCGTGGTTTCGATCCACGGACCTCTGGGTTATGGGCCCAGCACGCTTCCACTGCGCCACTCTGCTGGCTGGGGTTGCGCTGGCTCTTCGCCACGTGACGTGGGACACTTGGAAAGCGTTGTCTGCGTCGCTTTCACACGCCTGTACTTAATTGCGTATCATCTCCCACAGCTCTCAGCTTGACTTGTCTCGACTTTGCTCGACTGACGCTACGCTGACGCTTGCAGGCTGCGATATTTACCACGATTGACTCGACATGCAGCTGCGAGATGCACAGGAGTAACAAAGCACTCCGCGATGCGTCGACATACGAAATCCACTGCCCAGCTACGCGTCGGCAACCAACAAAATGCCGACCCTGCCAGGATTCGAACCTGGAATCTTCTGATCCGTAGTCAGACGCGTTATCCGTTGCGCCACAGGGCCAGTGGCAGCATTTCTTTCTACGAGGCAAGTGCAATTGGCGAAGAAACGTGTTCTCCATGGCTGAGCAAGCTCCCAAGGAAGGTACCTCTCGTCCAGCTGCGTGGCCGCAGTGCGCCTGCAGAGCTTAGAGCTTGCCACACATCTGCTCTCGCTGCTCGACAGGTAGCAGAAGGCAAGGCGCGCGTTTTCCCGCGTTTTCTCGACGACCAGAGCCGGTTGATGTGCATGTAAGCGTAGCATATGAAACAAGAATAGCACGAAGCATTGGTAGTCAGGTGCCAAAGTCGCAGTATGGCATCAGGTGGCGATCGTATGTTTCTGTGGCCACCACTGGTTTGCAGCAAAGTGAATACCGCTAACTGAGAACACTGTGTCGTAGCCCCAGTGGCGCAATTGGTTAGCGCGCGGTACTTATAAGGCAGTAGCCGTGAGCAATGCCGGGGTTGTGAGTTCGAGCCTCACCTGGGGCATACTTTTATTTCTTAGCAGCTGTCTCTGACAGCAACAGGAGGCTAGGTTTGAGATGTATCAGCTATTTGAGTAACATAATTGTGTATTCGAGACGCTAGCTGCGTCTTCCTCGGTAGTATAGTGGTTAGTATCCCCGCCTGTCACGCGGGAGACCGGGGTTCGATTCCCCGCCGGGGAGGCACATCCGATTTTTAATTGCTGCTCTTTCACTCGCCGAACTTAGTGTAGGACGTTTGCGGCTACTTGCACCATATCTCTCGCACACAGGAACCTGTTTACATCGCATCCTCGGTAGTATAGTGGTTAGTATCCCCGCCTGTCACGCGGGAGACCGGGGTTCGATTCCCCGCCGGGGAGATGCGATTTTTATCTCACAAACCTGTTCGAGTGTTGCGCGTATGGGGGTCGTAAGAGCATTAACTTTGCGATCAAGGAGTGTAGTTGGTGCAAAATCTTAAAAAATGCTACATCTTAGGAAGTGGTTCTCGCATTCTTCACACTTCAGAATTACTGGGTTTGCTGTTAACGCTGAATCAAGGCACCCCAGCCGACGCTGTGGGCGTAATAATCGAGCTCGACACAGTCTGCAAAAGAAATAATTGTAGCAGAGCGTGGTTTCGATCCACGGACCTCTGGGTTATGGGCCCAGCACGCTTCCACTGCGCCACTCTGCTGGCTGGGGTTGCGCTGGCTCTTCGCCACGTGACGTGGGACACTTGGAAAGCGTTGTCTGCGTCGCTTTCACACGCCTGTACTTAATTGCGTATCATCTCCCACAGCTCTCAGCTTGACTTGTCTCGACTTTGCTCGACTGACGCTACGCTGACGCTTGCAGGCTGCGATATTTACCACGATTGACTCGACATGCAGCTGCGAGATGCACAGGAGTAACAAAGCACTCCGCGATGCGTCGACATACGAAATCCACTGCCCAGCTACGCGTCGGCAACCAACAAAATGCCGACCCTGCCAGGATTCGAACCTGGAATCTTCTGATCCGTAGTCAGACGCGTTATCCGTTGCGCCACAGGGCCAGTGGCAGCATTTCTTTCTACGAGGCAAGTGCAATTGGCGAAGAAACGTGTTCTCCATGGCTGAGCAAGCTCCCAAGGAAGGTACCTCTCGTCCAGCTGCGTGGCCGCAGTGCGCCTGCAGAGCTTAGAGCTTGCCACACATCTGCTCTCGCTGCTCGACAGGTAGCAGAAGGCAAGGCGCGCGTTTTCCCGCGTTTTCTCGACGACCAGAGCCGGTTGATGTGCATGTAAGCGTAGCATATGAAACAAGAATAGCACGAAGCATTGGTAGTCAGGTGCCAAAGTCGCAGTATGGCATCAGGTGGCGATCGTATGTTTCTGTGGCCACCACTGGTTTGCAGCAAAGTGAATACCGCTAACTGAGAACACTGTGTCGTAGCCCCAGTGGCGCAATTGGTTAGCGCGCGGTACTTATAAGGCAGTAGCCGTGAGCAATGCCGGGGTTGTGAGTTCGAGCCTCACCTGGGGCATACTTTTATTTCTTAGCAGCTGTCTCTGACAGCAACAGGAGGCTAGGTTTGAGATGTATCAGCTATTTGAGTAACATAATTGTGTATTCGAGACGCTAGCTGCGTCTTCCTCGGTAGTATAGTGGTTAGTATCCCCGCCTGTCACGCGGGAGACCGGGGTTCGATTCCCCGCCGGGGAGGCACATCCGATTTTTAATTGCTGCTCTTTCACTCGCCGAACTTAGTGTAGGACGTTTGCGGCTACTTGCACCATATCTCTCGCACACAGGCACCTGTTTACATCGCATCCTCGGTAGTATAGTGGTTAGTATCCCCGCCTGTCACGCGGGAGACCGGGGTTCGATTCCCCGCCGGGGAGATGCGATTTTTATCTCACAAACCTGTTCGAGTGTTGCGCGTATGGGGGTCGTAAGAGCATTAACTTTGCGATCAAGGAGTGTAGTTGGTGCAAAATCTTAAAAAATGCTACATCTTAGGAAGTGGTTCTCGCATTCTTCACACTTCAGAATTACTGGGTTTGCTGTTAACGCTGAATCAAGGCACCCCAGCCGACGCTGTGGGCGTAATAATCGAGCTCGACACAGTCTGCAAAAGAAATAATTTTAGCAGAGCGTGGTTTCGATCCACGGACCTCTGGGTTATGGGCCCAGCACGCTTCCACTGCGCCACTCTGCTGGCTGGGGTTGCGCTGGCTCTTCGCCACGTGACGTGGGACACTTGGAAAGCGTTGTCTGCGTCGCTTTCACACGCCTGTACTTAATTGCGTATCATCTCCCACAGCTCTCAGCTTGACTTGTCTCGACTTTGCTCGACTGACGCTACGCTGACGCTTGCAGGCTGCGATATTTACCACGATTGACTCGACATGCAGCTGCGAGATGCACAGGAGTAACAAAGCACTCCGCGATGCGTCGACATACGAAATCCACTGCCCAGCTACGCGTCGGCAACCAACAAAATGCCGACCCTGCCAGGATTCGAACCTGGAATCTTCTGATCCGTAGTCAGACGCGTTATCCGTTGCGCCACAGGGCCAGTGGCAGCATTTCTTTCTACGAGGCAAGTGCAATTGGCGAAGAAACGTGTTCTCCATGGCTGAGCAAGCTCCCAAGGAAGGTACCTCTCGTCCAGCTGCGTGGCCGCAGTGCGCCTGCAGAGCTTAGAGCTTGCCACACATCTGCTCTCGCTGCTCGACAGGTAGCAGAAGGCAAGGCGCGCGTTTTCCCGCGTTTTCTCGACGACCAGAGCCGGTTGATGTGCATGTAAGCGTAGCATATGAAACAAGAATAGCACGAAGCATTGGTAGTCAGGTGCCAAAGTCGCAGTATGGCATCAGGTGGCGATCGTATGTTTCTGTGGCCACCACTGGTTTGCAGCAAAGTGAATACCGCTAACTGAGAACACTGTGTCGTAGCCCCAGTGGCGCAATTGGTTAGCGCGCGGTACTTATAAGGCAGTAGCCGTGAGCAATGCCGGGGTTGTGAGTTCGAGCCTCACCTGGGGCATACTTCTATTTCTTAGCAGCTGTCTCTGACAGCAACAGGAGGCTAGGTTTGAGATGTATCAGCTATTTGAGTAACATAATTGTGTATTCGAGACGCTAGCTGCGTCTTCCTCGGTAGTATAGTGGTTAGTATCCCCGCCTGTCACGCGGGAGACCGGGGTTCGATTCCCCGCCGGGGAGGCACATCCGATTTTTAATTGCTGCTCTTTCACTCGCCGAACTTAGTGTAGGACGTTTGCGGCTACTTGCACCATATCTCTCGCACACAGGCACCTGTTTACATCGCATCCTCGGTAGTATAGTGGTTAGTATCCCCGCCTGTCACGCGGGAGACCGGGGTTCGATTCCCCGCCGGGGAGATGCGATTTTTATCTCACAAACCTGTTCGAGTGTTGCGCGTATGGGGGTCGTAAGAGCATTAACTTTGCGATCAAGGAGTGTAGTTGGTGCAAAATCTTAAAAAATGCTACATCTTAGGAAGTGGTTCTCGCATTCTTCACACTTCAGAATTACTGGGTTTGCTGTTAACGCTGAATCAAGGCACCCCAGCCGACGCTGTGGGCGTAATAATCGAGCTCGACACAGTCTGCAAAAGAAATAATTTTAGCAGAGCGTGGTTTCGATCCACGGACCTCTGGGTTATGGGCCCAGCACGCTTCCACTGCGCCACTCTGCTGGCTGGGGTTGCGCTGGCTCTTCGCCACGTGACGTGGGACACTTGGAAAGCGTTGTCTGCGTCGCTTTCACACGCCTGTACTTAATTGCGTATCATCTCCCACAGCTCTCAGCTTGACTTGTCTCGACTTTGCTCGACTGACGCTACGCTGACGCTTGCAGGCTGCGATATTTACCACGATTGACTCGACATGCAGCTGCGAGATGCACAGGAGTAACAAAGCACTCCGCGATGCGTCGACATACGAAATCCACTGCCCAGCTACGCGTCGGCAACCAACAAAATGCCGACCCTGCCAGGATTCGAACCTGGAATCTTCTGATCCGTAGTCAGACGCGTTATCCGTTGCGCCACAGGGCCAGTGGCAGCATTTCTTTCTACGAGGCAAGTGCAATTGGCGAAGAAACGTGTTCTCCATGGCTGAGCAAGCTCCCAAGGAAGGTACCTCTCGTCCAGCTGCGTGGCCGCAGTGCGCCTGCAGAGCTTAGAGCTTGCCACACATCTGCTCTCGCTGCTCGACAGGTAGCAGAAGGCAAGGCGCGCGTTTTCCCGCGTTTTCTCGACGACCAGAGCCGGTTGATGTGCATGTAAGCGTAGCATATGAAACAAGAATAGCACGAAGCATTGGTAGTCAGGTGCCAAAGTCGCAGTATGGCATCAGGTGGCGATCGTATGTTTCTGTGGCCACCACTGGTTTGCAGCAAAGTGAATACCGCTAACTGAGAACACTGTGTCGTAGCCCCAGTGGCGCAATTGGTTAGCGCGCGGTACTTATAAGGCAGTAGCCGTGAGCAATGCCGGGGTTGTGAGTTCGAGCCTCACCTGGGGCATACTTCTATTTCTTAGCAGCTGTCTCTGACAGCAACAGGAGGCTAGGTTTGAGATGTATCAGCTATTTGAGTAACATAATTGTGTATTCGAGACGCTAGCTGCGTCTTCCTCGGTAGTATAGTGGTTAGTATCCCCGCCTGTCACGCGGGAGACCGGGGTTCGATTCCCCGCCGGGGAGGCACATCCGATTTTTAATTGCTGCTCTTTCACTCGCCGAACTTAGTGTAGGACGTTTGCGGCTACTTGCACCATATCTCTCGCACACAGGCACCTGTTTACATCGCATCCTCGGTAGTATAGTGGTTAGTATCCCCGCCTGTCACGCGGGAGACCGGGGTTCGATTCCCCGCCGGGGAGATGCGATTTTTATCTCACAAACCTGTTCGAGTGTTGCGCGTATGGGGGTCGTAAGAGCATTAACTTTGCGATCAAGGAGTGTAGTTGGTGCAAAATCTTAAAAAATGCTACATCTTAGGAAGTGGTTCTCGCATTCTTCACACTTCAGAATTACTGGGTTTGCTGTTAACGCTGAATCAAGGCACCCCAGCCGACGCTGTGGGCGTAATAATCGAGCTCGACACAGTCTGCAAAAGAAATAATTTTAGCAGAGCGTGGTTTCGATCCACGGACCTCTGGGTTATGGGCCCAGCACGCTTCCACTGCGCCACTCTGCTGGCTGGGGTTGCGCTGGCTCTTCGCCACGTGACGTGGGACACTTGGAAAGCGTTGTCTGCGTCGCTTTCACACGCCTGTACTTAATTGCGTATCATCTCCCACAGCTCTCAGCTTGACTTGTCTCGACTTTGCTCGACTGACGCTACGCTGACGCTTGCAGGCTGCGATATTTACCACGATTGACTCGACATGCAGCTGCGAGATGCACAGGAGTAACAAAGCACTCCGCGATGCGTCGACATACGAAATCCACTGCCCAGCTACGCGTCGGCAACCAACAAAATGCCGACCCTGCCAGGATTCGAACCTGGAATCTTCTGATCCGTAGTCAGACGCGTTATCCGTTGCGCCACAGGGCCAGTGGCAGCATTTCTTTCTACGAGGCAAGTGCAATTGGCGAAGAAACGTGTTCTCCATGGCTGAGCAAGCTCCCAAGGAAGGTACCTCTCGTCCAGCTGCGTGGCCGCAGTGCGCCTGCAGAGCTTAGAGCTTGCCACACATCTGCTCTCGCTGCTCGACAGGTAGCAGAAGGCAAGGCGCGCGTTTTCCCGCGTTTTCTCGACGACCAGAGCCGGTTGATGTGCATGTCAGCGTAGCATATGAAACAAGAATAGCACGAAGCATTGGTAGTCAGGTGCCAAAGTCGCAGTATGGCATCAGGTGGCGATCGTATGTTTCTGTGGCCACCACTGGTTTGCAGCAAAGTGAATACCGCTAACTGAGAACACTGTGTCGTAGCCCCAGTGGCGCAATTGGTTAGCGCACGGTACTTATAAGGCGGTAGCCGTGAGCAATGCCGGGGTTGTGAGTTCGAGCCTCACCTGGGGCATACTTTTATTTCTTAGCAGCTGTCTCTGACAGCAACAGGAGGCTAGGTTTGAGATGTATCAGCTATTTGAGTAACATAATTGTGTATTCGAGACGCTAGCTGCGTCTTCCTCGGTAGTATAGTGGTTAGTATCCCCGCCTGTCACGCGGGAGACCGGGGTTCGATTCCCCGCCGGGGAGGCACATCCGATTTTTAATTGCTGCTCTTTCACTCGCCGAACTTAGTGTAGGACGTTTGCGGCTACTTGCACCATATCTCTCGCACACAGGCACCTGTTTACATCGCATCCTCGGTAGTATAGTGGTTAGTATCCCCGCCTGTCACGCGGGAGACCGGGGTTCGATTCCCCGCCGGGGAGATGCGATTTTTATCTCACAAACCTGTTCGAGTGTTGCGCGTATGGGGGTCGTAAGAGCATTAACTTTGCGATCAAGGAGTGTAGTTGGTGCAAAATCTTAAAAAATGCTACATCTTAGGAAGTGGTTCTCGCATTCTTCACACTTCAGAATTACTGGGTTTGCTGTTAACGCTGAATCAAGGCACCCCAGCCGACGCTGTGGGCGTAATAATCGAGCTCGACACAGTCTGCAAAAGAAATAATTTTAGCAGAGCGTGGTTTCGATCCACGGACCTCTGGGTTATGGGCCCAGCACGCTTCCACTGCGCCACTCTGCTGGCTGGGGTTGCGCTGGCTCTTCGCCACGTGACGTGGGACACTTGGAAAGCGTTGTCTGCGTCGCTTTCACACGCCTGTACTTAATTGCGTATCATCTCCCACAGCTCTCAGCTTGACTTGTCTCGACTTTGCTCGACTGACGCTACGCTGACGCTTGCAGGCTGCGATATTTACCACGATTGACTCGACATGCAGCTGCGAGATGCACAGGAGTAACAAAGCACTCCGCGATGCGTCGACATACGAAATCCACTGCCCAGCTACGCGTCGGCAACCAACAAAATGCCGACCCTGCCAGGATTCGAACCTGGAATCTTCTGATCCGTAGTCAGACGCGTTATCCGTTGCGCCACAGGGCCAGTGGCAGCATTTCTTTCTACGAGGCAAGTGCAATTGGCGAAGAAACGTGTTCTCCATGGCTGAGCAAGCTCCCAAGGAAGGTACCTCTCGTCCAGCTGCGTGGCCGCAGTGCGCCTGCAGAGCTTAGAGCTTGCCACACATCTGCTCTCGCTGCTCGACAGGTAGCAGAAGGCAAGGCGCGCGTTTTCCCGCGTTTTCTCGACGACCAGAGCCGGTTGATGTGCATGTCAGCGTAGCATATGAAACAAGAATAGCACGAAGCATTGGTAGTCAGGTGCCAAAGTCGCAGTATGGCATCAGGTGGCGATCGTATGTTTCTGTGGCCACCACTGGTTTGCAGCAAAGTGAATACCGCTAACTGAGAACACTGTGTCGTAGCCCCAGTGGCGCAATTGGTTAGCGCACGGTACTTATAAGGCGGTAGCCGTGAGCAATGCCGGGGTTGTGAGTTCGAGCCTCACCTGGGGCATACTTTTATTTCTTAGCAGCTGTCTCTGACAGCAACAGGAGGCTAGGTTTGAGATGTATCAGCTATTTGAGTAACATAATTGTGTATTCGAGACGCTAGCTGCGTCTTCCTCGGTAGTATAGTGGTTAGTATCCCCGCCTGTCACGCGGGAGACCGGGGTTCGATTCCCCGCCGGGGAGGCACATCCGATTTTTAATTGCTGCTCTTTCACTCGCCGAACTTAGTGTAGGACGTTTGCGGCTACTTGCACCATATCTCTCGCACACAGGCACCTGTTTACATCGCATCCTCGGTAGTATAGTGGTTAGTATCCCCGCCTGTCACGCGGGAGACCGGGGTTCGATTCCCCGCCGGGGAGATGCGATTTTTATCTCACAAACCTGTTCGAGTGTTGCGCGTATGGGGGTCGTAAGAGCATTAACTTTGCGATCAAGGAGTGTAGTTGGTGCAAAATCTTAAAAAATGCTACATCTTAGGAAGTGGTTCTCGCATTCTTCACACTTCAGAATTACTGGGTTTGCTGTTAACGCTGAATCAAGGCACCCCAGCCGACGCTGTGGGCGTAATAATCGAGCTCGACACAGTCTGCAAAAGAAATAATTTTAGCAGAGCGTGGTTTCGATCCACGGACCTCTGGGTTATGGGCCCAGCACGCTTCCACTGCGCCACTCTGCTGGCTGGGGTTGCGCTGGCTCTTCGCCACGTGACGTGGGACACTTGGAAAGCGTTGTCTGCGTCGCTTTCACACGCCTGTACTTAATTGCGTATCATCTCCCACAGCTCTCAGCTTGACTTGTCTCGACTTTGCTCGACTGACGCTACGCTGACGCTTGCAGGCTGCGATATTTACCACGATTGACTCGACATGCAGCTGCGAGATGCACAGGAGTAACAAAGCACTCCGCGATGCGTCGACATACGAAATCCACTGCCCAGCTACGCGTCGGCAACCAACAAAATGCCGACCCTGCCAGGATTCGAACCTGGAATCTTCTGATCCGTAGTCAGACGCGTTATCCGTTGCGCCACAGGGCCAGTGGCAGCATTTCTTTCTACGAGGCAAGTGCAATTGGCGAAGAAACGTGTTCTCCATGGCTGAGCAAGCTCCCAAGGAAGGTACCTCTCGTCCAGCTGCGTGGCCGCAGTGCGCCTGCAGAGCTTAGAGCTTGCCACACATCTGCTCTCGCTGCTCGACAGGTAGCAGAAGGCAAGGCGCGCGTTTTCCCGCGTTTTCTCGACGACCAGAGCCGGTTGATGTGCATGTCAGCGTAGCATATGAAACAAGAATAGCACGAAGCATTGGTAGTCAGGTGCCAAAGTCGCAGTATGGCATCAGGTGGCGATCGTATGTTTCTGTGGCCACCACTGGTTTGCAGCAAAGTGAATACCGCTAACTGAGAACACTGTGTCGTAGCCCCAGTGGCGCAATTGGTTAGCGCACGGTACTTATAAGGCGGTAGCCGTGAGCAATGCCGGGGTTGTGAGTTCGAGCCTCACCTGGGGCATACTTTTATTTCTTAGCAGCTGTCTCTGACAGCAACAGGAGGCTAGGTTTGAGATGTATCAGCTATTTGAGTAACATAATTGTGTATTCGAGACGCTAGCTGCGTCTTCCTCGGTAGTATAGTGGTTAGTATCCCCGCCTGTCACGCGGGAGACCGGGGTTCGATTCCCCGCCGGGGAGGCACATCCGATTTTTAATTGCTGCTCTTTCACTCGCCGAACTTAGTGTAGGACGTTTGCGGCTACTTGCACCATATCTCTCGCACACAGGCACCTGTTTACATCGCATCCTCGGTAGTATAGTGGTTAGTATCCCCGCCTGTCACGCGGGAGACCGGGGTTCGATTCCCCGCCGGGGAGATGCGATTTTTATCTCACAAACCTGTTCGAGTGTTGCGCGTATGGGGGTCGTAAGAGCATTAACTTTGCGATCAAGGAGTGTAGTTGGTGCAAAATCTTAAAAAATGCTACATCTTAGGAAGTGGTTCTCGCATTCTTCACACTTCAGAATTACTGGGTTTGCTGTTAACGCTGAATCAAGGCACCCCAGCCGACGCTGTGGGCGTAATAATCGAGCTCGACACAGTCTGCAAAAGAAATAATTTTAGCAGAGCGTGGTTTCGATCCACGGACCTCTGGGTTATGGGCCCAGCACGCTTCCACTGCGCCACTCTGCTGGCTGGGGTTGCGCTGGCTCTTCGCCACGTGACGTGGGACACTTGGAAAGCGTTGTCTGCGTCGCTTTCACACGCCTGTACTTAATTGCGTATCATCTCCCACAGCTCTCAGCTTGACTTGTCTCGACTTTGCTCGACTGACGCTACGCTGACGCTTGCAGGCTGCGATATTTACCACGATTGACTCGACATGCAGCTGCGAGATGCACAGGAGTAACAAAGCACTCCGCGATGCGTCGACATACGAAATCCACTGCCCAGCTACGCGTCGGCAACCAACAAAATGCCGACCCTGCCAGGATTCGAACCTGGAATCTTCTGATCCGTAGTCAGACGCGTTATCCGTTGCGCCACAGGGCCAGTGGCAGCATTTCTTTCTACGAGGCAAGTGCAATTGGCGAAGAAACGTGTTCTCCATGGCTGAGCAAGCTCCCAAGGAAGGTACCTCTCGTCCAGCTGCGTGGCCGCAGTGCGCCTGCAGAGCTTAGAGCTTGCCACACATCTGCTCTCGCTGCTCGACAGGTAGCAGAAGGCAAGGCGCGCGTTTTCCCGCGTTTTCTCGACGACCAGAGCCGGTTGATGTGCATGTCAGCGTAGCATATGAAACAAGAATAGCACGAAGCATTGGTAGTCAGGTGCCAAAGTCGCAGTATGGCATCAGGTGGCGATCGTATGTTTCTGTGGCCACCACTGGTTTGCAGCAAAGTGAATACCGCTAACTGAGAACACTGTGTCGTAGCCCCAGTGGCGCAATTGGTTAGCGCACGGTACTTATAAGGCAGTAGCCGTGAGCAATGCCGGGGTTGTGAGTTCGAGCCTCACCTGGGGCATACTTTTATTTCTTAGCAGCTGTCTCTGACAGCAACAGGAGGCTAGGTTTGAGATGTATCAGCTATTTGAGTAACATAATTGTGTATTCGAGACGCTAGCTGCGTCTTCCTCGGTAGTATAGTGGTTAGTATCCCCGCCTGTCACGCGGGAGACCGGGGTTCGATTCCCCGCCGGGGAGGCACATCCGATTTTTAATTGCTGCTCTTTCACTCGCCGAACTTAGTGTAGGACGTTTGCGGCTACTTGCACCATATCTCTCGCACACAGGCACCTGTTTACATCGCATCCTCGGTAGTATAGTGGTTAGTATCCCCGCCTGTCACGCGGGAGACCGGGGTTCGATTCCCCGCCGGGGAGATGCGATTTTTATCTCACAAACCTGTTCGAGTGTTGCGCGTATGGGGGTCGTAAGAGCATTAACTTTGCGATCAAGGAGTGTAGTTGGTGCAAAATCTTAAAAAATGCTGCATCTTAGGAAGTGGTTCTCGCATTCTTCACACTTCAGAATTACTGGGTTTGCTGTTAACGCTGAATCAAGGCACCCCAGCCGACGCTGTGGGCGTAATAATCGAGCTCGACACAGTCTGCAAAAGAAATAATTTTAGCAGAGCGTGGTTTCGATCCACGGACCTCTGGGTTATGGGCCCAGCACGCTTCCACTGCGCCACTCTGCTGGCTGGGGTTGCGCTGGCTCTTCGCCACGTGACGTGGGACACTTGGAAAGCGTTGTCTGCGTCGCTTTCACACGCCTGTACTTAATTGCGTATCATCTCCCACAGCTCTCAGCTTGACTTGTCTCGACTTTGCTCGACTGACGCTACGCTGACGCTTGCAGGCTGCGATATTTACCACGATTGACTCGACATGCAGCTGCGAGATGCACAGGAGTAACAAAGCACTCCGCGATGCGTCGACATACGAAATCCACTGCCCAGCTACGCGTCGGCAACCAACAAAATGCCGACCCTGCCAGGATTCGAACCTGGAATCTTCTGATCCGTAGTCAGACGCGTTATCCGTTGCGCCACAGGGCCAGTGGCAGCATTTCTTTCTACGAGGCAAGTGCAATTGGCGAAGAAACGTGTTCTCCATGGCTGAGCAAGCTCCCAAGGAAGGTACCTCTCGTCCAGCTGCGTGGCCGCAGTGCGCCTGCAGAGCTTAGAGCTTGCCACACATCTGCTCTCGCTGCTCGACAGGTAGCAGAAGGCAAGGCGCGCGTTTTCCCGCGTTTTCTCGACGACCAGAGCCGGTTGATGTGCATGTCAGCGTAGCATATGAAACAAGAATAGCACGAAGCATTGGTAGTCAGGTGCCAAAGTCGCAGTATGGCATCAGGTGGCGATCGTATGTTTCTGTGGCCACCACTGGTTTGCAGCAAAGTGAATACCGCTAACTGAGAACACTGTGTCGTAGCCCCAGTGGCGCAATTGGTTAGCGCACGGTACTTATAAGGCGGTAGCCGTGAGCAATGCCGGGGTTGTGAGTTCGAGCCTCACCTGGGGCATACTTTTATTTCTTAGCAGCTGTCTCTGACAGCAACAGGAGGCTAGGTTTGAGATGTATCAGCTATTTGAGTAACATAATTGTGTATTCGAGACGCTAGCTGCGTCTTCCTCGGTAGTATAGTGGTTAGTATCCCCGCCTGTCACGCGGGAGACCGGGGTTCGATTCCCCGCCGGGGAGGCACATCCGATTTTTAATTGCTGCTCTTTCACTCGCCGAACTTAGTGTAGGACGTTTGCGGCTACTTGCACCATATCTCTCGCACACAGGCACCTGTTTACATCGCATCCTCGGTAGTATAGTGGTTAGTATCCCCGCCTGTCACGCGGGAGACCGGGGTTCGATTCCCCGCCGGGGAGATGCGATTTTTATCTCACAAACCTGTTCGAGTGTTGCGCGTATGGGGGTCGTAAGAGCATTAACTTTGCGATCAAGGAGTGTAGTTGGTGCAAAATCTTAAAAAATGCTACATCTTAGGAAGTGGTTCTCGCATTCTTCACACTTCAGAATTACTGGGTTTGCTGTTAACGCTGAATCAAGGCACCCCAGCCGACGCTGTGGGCGTAATAATCGAGCTCGACACAGTCTGCAAAAGAAATAATTTTAGCAGAGCGTGGTTTCGATCCACGGACCTCTGGGTTATGGGCCCAGCACGCTTCCACTGCGCCACTCTGCTGGCTGGGGTTGCGCTGGCTCTTCGCCACGTGACGTGGGACACTTGGAAAGCGTTGTCTGCGTCGCTTTCACACGCCTGTACTTAATTGCGTATCATCTCCCACAGCTCTCAGCTTGACTTGTCTCGACTTTGCTCGACTGACGCTACGCTGACGCTTGCAGGCTGCGATATTTACCACGATTGACTCGACATGCAGCTGCGAGATGCACAGGAGTAACAAAGCACTCCGCGATGCGTCGACATACGAAATCCACTGCCCAGCTACGCGTCGGCAACCAACAAAATGCCGACCCTGCCAGGATTCGAACCTGGAATCTTCTGATCCGTAGTCAGACGCGTTATCCGTTGCGCCACAGGGCCAGTGGCAGCATTTCTTTCTACGAGGCAAGTGCAATTGGCGAAGAAACGTGTTCTCCATGGCTGAGCAAGCTCCCAAGGAAGGTACCTCTCGTCCAGCTGCGTGGCCGCAGTGCGCCTGCAGAGCTTAGAGCTTGCCACACATCTGCTCTCGCTGCTCGACAGGTAGCAGAAGGCAAGGCGCGCGTTTTCCCGCGTTTTCTCGACGACCAGAGCCGGTTGATGTGCATGTCAGCGTAGCATATGAAACAAGAATAGCACGAAGCATTGGTAGTCAGGTGCCAAAGTCGCAGTATGGCATCAGGTGGCGATCGTATGTTTCTGTGGCCACCACTGGTTTGCAGCAAAGTGAATACCGCTAACTGAGAACACTGTGTCGTAGCCCCAGTGGCGCAATTGGTTAGCGCACGGTACTTATAAGGCAGTAGCCGTGAGCAATGCCGGGGTTGTGAGTTCGAGCCTCACCTGGGGCATACTTTTATTTCTTAGCAGCTGTCTCTGACAGCAACAGGAGGCTAGGTTTGAGATGTATCAGCTATTTGAGTAACATAATTGTGTATTCGAGACGCTAGCTGCGTCTTCCTCGGTAGTATAGTGGTTAGTATCCCCGCCTGTCACGCGGGAGACCGGGGTTCGATTCCCCGCCGGGGAGGCACATCCGATTTTTAATTGCTGCTCTTTCACTCGCCGAACTTAGTGTAGGACGTTTGCGGCTACTTGCACCATATCTCTCGCACACAGGCACCTGTTTACATCGCATCCTCGGTAGTATAGTGGTTAGTATCCCCGCCTGTCACGCGGGAGACCGGGGTTCGATTCCCCGCCGGGGAGATGCGATTTTTATCTCACAAACCTGTTCGAGTGTTGCGCGTATGGGGGTCGTAAGAGCATTAACTTTGCGATCAAGGAGTGTAGTTGGTGCAAAATCTTAAAAAATGCTACATCTTAGGAAGTGGTTCTCGCATTCTTCACACTTCAGAATTACTGGGTTTGCTGTTAACGCTGAATCAAGGCACCCCAGCCGACGCTGTGGGCGTAATAATCGAGCTCGACACAGTCTGCAAAAGAAATAATTTTAGCAGAGCGTGGTTTCGATCCACGGACCTCTGGGTTATGGGCCCAGCACGCTTCCACTGCGCCACTCTGCTGGCTGGGGTTGCGCTGGCTCTTCGCCACGTGACGTGGGACACTTGGAAAGCGTTGTCTGCGTCGCTTTCACACGCCTGTACTTAATTGCGTATCATCTCCCACAGCTCTCAGCTTGACTTGTCTCGACTTTGCTCGACTGACGCTACGCTGACGCTTGCAGGCTGCGATATTTACCACGATTGACTCGACATGCAGCTGCGAGATGCACAGGAGTAACAAAGCACTCCGCGATGCGTCGACATACGAAATCCACTGCCCAGCTACGCGTCGGCAACCAACAAAATGCCGACCCTGCCAGGATTCGAACCTGGAATCTTCTGATCCGTAGTCAGACGCGTTATCCGTTGCGCCACAGGGCCAGTGGCAGCATTTCTTTCTACGAGGCAAGTGCAATTGGCGAAGAAACGTGTTCTCCATGGCTGAGCAAGCTCCCAAGGAAGGTACCTCTCGTCCAGCTGCGTGGCCGCAGTGCGCCTGCAGAGCTTAGAGCTTGCCACACATCTGCTCTCGCTGCTCGACAGGTAGCAGAAGGCAAGGCGCGCGTTTTCCCGCGTTTTCTCGACGACCAGAGCCGGTTGATGTGCATGTCAGCGTAGCATATGAAACAAGAATAGCACGAAGCATTGGTAGTCAGGTGCCAAAGTCGCAGTATGGCATCAGGTGGCGATCGTATGTTTCTGTGGCCACCACTGGTTTGCAGCAAAGTGAATACCGCTAACTGAGAACACTGTGTCGTAGCCCCAGTGGCGCAATTGGTTAGCGCACGGTACTTATAAGGCGGTAGCCGTGAGCAATGCCGGGGTTGTGAGTTCGAGCCTCACCTGGGGCATACTTTTATTTCTTAGCAGCTGTCTCTGACAGCAACAGGAGGCTAGGTTTGAGATGTATCAGCTATTTGAGTAACATAATTGTGTATTCGAGACGCTAGCTGCGTCTTCCTCGGTAGTATAGTGGTTAGTATCCCCGCCTGTCACGCGGGAGACCGGGGTTCGATTCCCCGCCGGGGAGGCACATCCGATTTTTAATTGCTGCTCTTTCACTCGCCGAACTTAGTG